>NC_092334.1:349445000-350047500 GCF_046630445.1 Rutidosis leptorrhynchoides | reverse complement strand
ATTCAAATTTATATATCTTGAAATTGTTTAAATAATAAGAAATATTATTTCGTAACATTTGTATCTTTAAAGTTTAAAATTGATATACTTTATTTATATAAAAACGTTTACAAAGACATTTTAATATTCCAATTACTTTATATTCCAATCATTTTATTACAAATGTTATAATAGTAGAAGTTGTTATATTGTAAAACGTTTTAGAAAAGTAAGATTAAATATACTTTTAATAAATTTCAAGTTTTTAACATTTGTTGGTGCAACGTGATATAAAGTCTAAAGGTTAGATAAACGTATAAAATCATTTTAATGTAAAACGTTAATTTACTTAACTTGTCGATATCCATCTTCTAAGTTATCTATATTCTACAATCTTACTTCCACGTTAATTAATATACAAGTTTAATAGTTTATCTTATCAAAAGTCACGAGACAATTATTGTAAAGCATAAATTGAAAATCAAACGGAAATCTCCACTAACCCTTGTCTAGTTTCCGTTAATTGACACTTTTGTTCCTTCTAACAAATCACTTTACCAATTATTCCGAATACCGTTAAAAAGGAAAAGTTTCCTAAATCAAAGTAGACCTCTCAACAGAGACTCGTAATCATAATTCAATGTATCCAACAATTCAACCATTTAATATTATCTTCTAATTCCATCGCTAATCATATTGAAACAAATACGTTCATGTAAAGTATTATTCGTTTAAATACTTTGTTGACATTTTCAAGTTATAATATATACACATATACATACCTAATCATGTATGTTCATTTAATGGTTCGTGAATCATTGGAATTTGTTCGAGGTTAAATGAATGTATGAACATAGTTTAAAATCCTTGAGATTTAACTTAACAAACCTTGCTTATCGTGTCAGAATAATATAAAGATAAAAGTTTAAATTTGTTCAGAGATTTTCGGGTCGTCACAGTACCTACCCGTTAAAGAAATTTCGTCCCCGAAATTTGATAGAGGTCGTTATGGATAACAATAAGAATGTTTTCATGACAATTATGAGTTGATAAATAGAGTTTTATTATCATTGAGTGATAAAACAATTTGATTATATGAAGAGTACGAGTGAAGCTATCACCAAAGGATGAAATGAGTAGGTATAGATTCGTCATATCTTTTGACGTAGATAGGATTGATTTCCAAGTTCAAGAGATTTGGAGGAAAATCTTCATAATAAGATTTGATTCTTCGGTAATCAAGGGAATTAGAGTCCGCTTTAAATGCGATCATCCGTTTTGATTGCTCTGTCGAATATTTTACTATAAATCCACCCCCTTCGTTTCCTTACAACTCACACCTTCTATTATTTCTCCTTAATTCATACTTTAAAGCATTCGTCAATATGCTTCATCCGGTTCTGCTTCTTGATATATTCCTCACTTTCATATCTGTCATTCTTCTTTTTCATCTACCGCCTTAAGAATCTATTTACTTCTACTATACTCTTGGTTTTATAGTGTTTTTAGTTCTCCCGTATCTTTATATTGCTATATGCATCGATATCTATGGTTTATAGTTTCTGGATTGTTGTTGGGTTTTATATCTTCCCTTATATTTCGATGTCCCTGTTTCTGTCTTCTATAATCATTGTCATCCCTGGTTAATGCTCTCTTTTATTTGCTGCGATTTATACTCCAATTTATATTTCAGAGCTTTATTCTTCCGTTTTCTCTTCTTGCGATTAAGCACCGCATGTAATGTTCCAGAATTTGTAGATATGAACTTTGGAATGAACATAGTTAATGTTCTAAGAAGAAAATCGTAATGGCGCGATTTTGATTTGTAAAATTACCAGAATACCTCGAAAAAAGCCGAATCATCAAGAAAATGTTTTCTTGATATTTTAGAGGTTAAATAGAATACAAGAGTCGTGTAACATGGCACATGATGACGTTATGATCTGTGAATCATCACGTTCCATTTAGAAACTCAGCATGACTTACCGTAATATAATCACCTTGATCAAGTGTCATTATATTATACTAATTCATGCTTCAGTTCCCAACACCACTTCAAAAATATTCATACTTCAAACTCGAAGGTTTCAGAATTTAGAAACTAAAATAGTTTCTTTTATGATGTAACACAGATAGCGCGATGAGTCAAATGATTTCAGATAAGAATAGGTATGAAAATATCTTCAGGAATATGGAGGATAATGAAAGATATGATGATATCTTAGAATATCTAAGGCCAGAGTATGATGAAGAATATTGTCTGTAAAGGTTTTAAAGTAAGGAGTAAGATATTTGCTAAAGACTTCAGCAGACACTGAATAATTTGGATTTTTTAAAGGTAGATTTAGTCTTTGTGAATTGTCCACAACTTCCTTCATACTTTGCTCAATTCATTTTTCAGTACCAAACCTTCTCTTTTTCTGAGCTTTGCTAGCACACCACTCTTTGTCATTAAACTTTTTACTGTTAAGTTCGTTTATAGTTTTTGCTGCTTCATCAGCATTTCGAGAACTAGTTCGCAGTTCAGGTTATTTTTCAGAAACTTCACATTCGAAGTATGTAAGTCCAGGAGATAGACGTTATAAATACTCATATAACTGTTGGCGTAGACATGCTGCAAAATTTCAAATTACTGATTGCTAATTCCCGATGATTCATATGGTAATTCTTGTTACAAGATGCAGATGAGTATACGATAGGGTTTTAATGAATAAATATAATGATTTCGGAGAGGCTAAAGTCAAAGGGTAATGAAGTTGCTGGTACATCTGCTGATAATGTGGTGGAATATAAAAGGTTCCCCGGTAACAATGACGACACGGGTAATCGTATATATCAGGGTTATAATAAAGCTACTTCGGATGAAAAATCGAAGTTGACTTGTTGGAGCTTGTGACAGAATTTGCTACACTGAAAAGGAATCGCAAGTTAATTTTTGCTAATAAATGCTAAAGGATCTGTCGCGGGTACGTGTTAAACTTTTACTTATGTTCCAAGAGTTTTCCAGATGCACGATTGTGGATAACATGTGGTTGGATCATCATCTCGATTGTTTCTTAATTGAGGCGTTTTCAAGGATCATGAAGGGCTTGAATGCAGATTGTCATTGTCAATATCCAAATGACGAAATCGTTGTAAATCTTGAATGGTTCTACTATCTTTATGAGTTTTGTGAATAATAGTGATGTTCTAGCACAGTCTTGAATTCAAAGTATGGTTTTGAAAGGTGTAGGAATCTACGAGTGATGTTTTCTGTTAAATCTTGACTTGGATTTTTGATTTGTCAAAATCAGAATACGAAATCAAATTTGGATGAGAATGGTTGTTTTGATTTCTATAAAAGAATGTATATTGTTGTGAAAGTAGTGAGTATAGTTGGTGATTGCTGAATCAAATTCGAAGAATGTAACATATTAATTGTGAATTTATATATCTCTCGGGTATTACCTACCCGTTAAAAAAAATTTCACAAGTAATATTTCGTACAACTGAATTTTATTACAGTCTTTATGAAAATATAAATGTATGTATATTTTCTTTAGATGTAACATAGATTTAATGAGTTAATATTAAATTAAACTCATTTGATTTATGGTTGAAACTAGAATTGAATAATCCCTAAAGACTTTAGAAATTTCATAACTTTTACGGAGTATTTATTCAATGAAATTGAAATTATGAATCAATACTTCGTCATTTGTTGATGCATAATGTTGGTGTTCATGGAATTCATGTGAACTTCGCAAGGTACGAATTATGTTCTTTGAAAAGTTTCGAGTACATCAATGATGAAAGTGTAAAATCAAACATATATTTGAATAATACACTTGGTTTATTATGAGTTGAAATTTATTGAATTGAGACAGAAATTGTAGCTAACGATGGTTAAGTTGCTGACAAGGGAAGTACATCATTGCATATTTGTAATATGAATTAACCGAGTAGTTAAGATTCACACACAATAGCTTAGCACGAAAAGATTTATTTTGATCTCAAAATTTATATATTAAATATACATATAATTTCTTCAGAGGGAATGAGTTAATAATTCATAACTCGTTGATACAATATACGCCTTATTGATTCGTAATGATGTCCACAGTGATTCTTGAACTGACGGAGCTTGTGATGTTATAGGTGCTGCTAGTGCTGATGCTGACTGCACTGATGATGCTGGTGACGCTGACGGTACTGTTGATGATGTTGGTAAAACAAGTCTAGCTTGTAAATCACGCACCATTCTTGTCAGGGTTTCTACTCTTCCTTTAATCATTTTGGTTCACTCATCTGATTTATGGTTAGGGTTAGAATAGATAATCTCTATGACTTTAGAGACTACATAATCGTCGCAAAATGTCCCTCCAATGAAGTTATGAATTAATACTTCATCGTTTGTTGTTGTTGGTATTAATTGATATATATAGAGCGTATGACAATGGCGCTCGCGGAACAAATTATAAAGTTGAGGTTTACGACACGGTTGTGGTTGGGGTTGGTAATGGTACTGTTGGCGTTGATGATGGTGGTACTGGTTATGCTGCTGGTGCTGCTGCTGGTGTTTGTAACCTTTGCACCATATTCTCCAAATCCACTACCCGAGAGCGAAGCTCGTTGACTTCTTCTATTACCCGGGGTGATTGTCGGTTCGGACGAGCGGATAAATAAAATCTAGAATTTGAGATAATATATAATCGTGACGAGACACTCTGGAAATGAGAGAGAAAATGGTGTCTCAAACAGGTTCGCCAGTAAGTGCTTCAGATTCATCGCCAATAGGGCAATGTGGTAGATGGAAGGGATCACCTTCTTCTTATATCCATTGATTGAGGAGGCTACGAACCCATCCCCAATTCATCCAGAATAGATGATGGCTGATTGGTTGATCCATTCCGGTCACACTGCTTTCGGAGCTTGAGTGAGATTCCATATCGAAATTCGAGGGACTTGAACTAATGACGAATTCCATTTCGTATGATTGAATAAAGGATTTTTCGATATGAAATGATTTTCGAATATTAGATGATATTCTAACTACATAGAATATCTTTATATATAGAGCAAAAGATTTCGTAGATTACGGAAGAATTTACGGAATATGTCAGGCAAAGTTTACAGTAACAGATACGCTAAGATATGATTTAGCAGATATGCTATGATATGAATTTTGTCTTTACACTATTCATGCAATCAATGCAATAAGATGTGTCTAGACTAAGAATGATAAGTAGATAATTTCCTAAGGATGATAAGTAGGTAATTTTCGACACAAAATGATAAGCAAAACTTTTGACATGCAGACACGGTCGAAGACCAGACTCACTAATGCATCCTAACGACTTATCAGTTAAACATACTAATGCAGACCTGGTTTTCTAAGACCACCGCTCTGATACCACATGAGACGACCCATCCCATTCCATAAGGACGAATACAATAACATATGATTACATTGCGAGGTATTTGACCTCTATATGATACATTTCACAAACATTGCATTCGTTTTAAAAGACAAACTTTCATTACATCGAAAGTTGACAGGCATGCATACCCTTTCATAATATGTCCAAACTATAGATGACTTAATAGTAATCTTGTTGAACTCAACGACTCGAATGCAATGTCTTTTGAAATATGTTGTGAATGACTCCAAGTAATATCTCTAAATGAGTAAATGCACAGCGGAAGATTTCTTTTAAACCTGAGAATAAACATGCTTTAAGGTGTCAACCAAAAGGTTGGTGAGTTCATTAGTTTATCATAAACGATCATTGATGTGCGTAGAGGTGTATACAAAATAGTTGTAATTTTATTACAAAATACTATTAAATACGATACAATTTTACACAAGTTATTTATTTATTTATAGAGTGGATATACCTAAACCTTGCTACAACACTTATAGGCAGTGTACCTAATTGTACAGTAGTGTAGTTTTTAGTAAGTCGGGTTCGTTCCACATGGAGCTAGCTAAGTTTAACGCTATATTTTCAAAACTATATTTGTAAATATATATATATATATATATATATATATATATATATATATATATATATATATATATATATATATATATATATATATATATATATATATATATATATATATATATATATATAAGTAGTATTATTATTATTATAAAATGGGGTTTTTACCGTTTAATGACCGGTTTGTCGATTTTAAAACTTTAGTCACAGTTAAAACCTAATGTAAAATATGAAAAAAATAAATATAACTTAATTTAAAGCGTAAAGTAAATGACAATAATTAAAGTGCGATAAATTAAAATGCAATAAATAAAATGACAATAAATAAAATTGCAATAATTAAAAAGTACGATAATTAAAAGTGCAATTAAATAAAAGACAGTAAATAAAAATGCGATGAAATATGAAATAAAGGAATTATGCTTATTTAAACTTCCGTAATCATGATGTTTGACGTGTTGATTTTAGTTTATTACTAGGGGTTAATTGTTCTTTGTCCTGGATTATTCAATATGTCCATCTGGTTTTTGTCTATAATAGTCCATCAGTCATAAATATAAAGTGCGAGTGTCCTCGTCAAATTATCCTTATATCCGAAGTCAAATATTCCAACTAATTGGGGACTTAAACTATAATTACACCAATTTTCCTTGTATGTAATTCACCCCTGTTTTAATAAGTCCATTGACTATTAATCCATTCCCGTGTCTGGTTAAATGAACGATTATTAGTACTTATAAATATCCCGCCCATCGTGTCCGATCGAGTGTATGTGGTTATTTATAGGTACGTCCAATTGTAAATATTTATATTAAATTAACAAACTATCATTCAATTAAATAAATATAAAGCCCATTAATAGCCCATAGTCCAATTTCCACAAGTGTCGTTCTTTTGTCCAAACCTCAATTATGGTACAAAGCCCAATAACCCCGTCTTTAATATTTTAGCCCAACATCACGATTACTTCAATTTAAATAAGCATAATAATAACTTAGCTATGAGACATTAATTTAAAAAGGTTGAACATAACTTACAATGATTAATAATAACGTAGCGTTACACGGACAGAATTTCGACTTACACCCTTACAACATTCGCTAACATACCCTTATTATTATTAAATTAAAATTAAAATTATAAATTATAAATTATATATATATATATATATATATCGTAGAGATAGAGAGGATAGAAAAAGTGTGTTTATTTTGTCCGAAAATGCTGAAATTTATAGATGTGGCCAGGTATCTGCTGACATGCGATCGCATGGATTTTGCACTTCCAGGCCATGCGATCACATGACCTTCTTTTACAGCTCACATGCTTTTGTTTGTTTATTTACCGACGATTTATATATATAATATAATATATATATATATATACAATTTTAAGAATTATTTATATATTATATTATATTTATGTGCATAGTTAACTTGTAATTTTTAGTCCGTTGCGTCGAGCGTTGAGAGTTGACTCTGGTCCTGGTTCCGGTTTTTCGAACGTCCTTGTTTACTATTTAATATCTTGTACTTTGCATTTTGCGTCTTGTACTCTTGTAATTTTGAGACGTTTCTCATCAATAATTTGAACCACTTTGATTGTACTTTGTACTTTTGAGCTTTTTGGTCGTTTGCGCCTTCAATTCGTCGAATCTGTCTTTCGTCTTTACCTTTTATTATTTAAAGAAATATCACTTGTAAATAGAACAATTGCAACTAAAAGCTTGTCTTTCTTGAGGGATAATGCTATGAAATATATGTTCATTTTTAGCGTTATCAAATATTCCCACACTTAAGCGTTGCTTGTCCTCAAGCAATATAGTCTTGAAATAAAAATACTAGAATTACTTCTTTATTCTTCACACTTTGTACATCAGTGATTTTTATACGGCGGTATGAACAATGGTAGTAACGATGTGGTTTACAGTCCCACATGACTATGAAAATTTAGATCCTTTAGGAAATTGGATCTTTATGAAAATATTTGATCTTTTGAAAATTCAACCTAGCTTTCACCCTAGATAAGTTTTCTGGAATAACCCTTCACCGGTGTTTGCAAATTATTTTTGTGCGTTTTGTGGGTTTCAGATTTGAAAATTTTAGCTCAAAACTTGCAGTTTTGTGTCACCCACTTGCTAACCTTGTATTGGGAAAGCAACACGTCCAGTATACTTATTCCGTATATTACCTTTTGGTAAACTACCGTCCAGTTGTAAAGGAAAGCGTTGAACAAGCAACTGTTAAGGCAATATCCCGTGACATGCTTTTAATTATGGTCTATATCGTGTCGGATGCAATTACTATCGTTTGTAGGAGAAATAGTAAAGATCACCATATAGTTTTTCGGTCTGGTACAAGGTCCTGTCTTTGACCATGCTATGCAACCACCGTTCTTACGGTTGACACCCGATTTGGTTCAGGTGACCTAATGAATTCCAGGTGAATTCCTAGGATTTTACGTTCAATGGTAATGAACGCATTGAAAATGGGGTTTTCAGAAAACAAATCGGTTTGTAATTTGATCAAAATATTTTCTCGTTCAAGCTCGAGTTTAGATATCATCGAATTCCATGAGTTTGTAATTCTCAATCTTTAAGGTCAATCTCAAGGATTGAGTAATATCAGGCTTAAAAGCTGATTTTTGATTTTTAAGGAGATTATCCTTTCTGGGGATCTGATTCATTAGTCTTATAAGCTAATTTGCACGGTGCCCCCCATTGTACGAGACAGATCCTCTCATGGTTAGGATAAGTCTGACCACTTGGCGACCCTGTTTGATGCTGAGGTCCGTGGATTTCCTGCTGATTTTAGAGATGACTTTTCTAGATTTTTCGTCAACCTACAGCTAGTCTGGACGACAACTTCCTGACCTAAATCAAAAAGCGCGTGTCTTTTTCGGAAGACTTTACTTCCTTTTAATGATGGAATTGATTCATCGTGTAGATCCATCTTTCTTTCAAATATATTACAATTTACTGGGTAAAACGGTTAATTTTGTCCAAAACAAAAGTATCTTCAATTATTTGTACAAAAATATGTGATATATGTTTTAAATAACTTGGTAAATTTTTCCCACACTTGGCTTTTATTTTCCTTTCTTTGCCTTTTTATTATCCTCTATTTCATTTTAAATGAATTCTAACATTTTGGGTTGTTTCTCAATTTATGTCCTTTCCGAGGTAACAATAATTTTGGTGTTAACACCTAGTTTTATCGTTCATAAATTTGTATAAACATTATTTTGAATTCATTTATTTGAAAAATTTTGAAATTTTTTACTAGAATTGGGTAGTCAGTATATAAGACTAGGGCTGTTCTTTATTATCAGAGAGCACTAGATTCTAATACAACTACTGCGTTACTAGTATTTTTAATGGTAACCAAGTGTTTAAGTCAAAAAATTTTAAAAATTCGAAAGAATTTAACCCCTTCTCACACTTAAGATCTTGCAATGCCCTCATTTGCAAGAAATCAGTAACAATTTAAATTATTAAGGGTGATTAGCGTAGAAAAATGATTAAATTTTACCAAAGTTTCCAAACGTATTGGCGTTTGTTTGTTGAATGATAAATGGTGCACATCATTTGTTCATTCCGTATTGTTGTTACATCACATTTGTTTTTCGTTTTGTCGTCAAAATTAGTAGCTTTTGCTGAACTTAATGCCAGTCTTTGAAAATGCGCCGTTTTACCCTGTTGTGTACAATTGACAATATACATACACATAAATAATAACATGCATGGTAATTTGAAATGGGACTTAACATCCCACTTTCAAATCAAATATGAAATATTAGTACAACATAAAAAAATATTAAACATTACATTAAAAGTATCACAATTTTATATGTTTAAACATAAATAAATAAAAATAATAAAAAGTTAAAAATCATAGAAATCACCAACGGGAACTATATCAATCTGGATAGGGGTTCCAGTTCATGTCGTCGGGCGGGTTCCATGGTTGGTTATAGGTGTACTGATAGGCCTGGTTAGGGTCGTAGAGAGTAAATGGTGGTCGCATATCGGGCTGGTGTGGAGGATAGTAAGCAGGTCAGGTAGGTACATAGTTATCTTGAGGTGATAGCTAGCTCATGATCTGATGCTGATGATAGTGCCATCTATCATGCTGTCATTGCCTAGAATGCTCGTACACATTCGCGGCTTGCCACTGCTCGTACCGACTATGTCTATCCTGGTTTGTCATTTCTACCTCATCTATACGCTGGTAGACGTCAGTCATAGCCTCCCTAATGACATCCCTAATGTCATCTGCTTCCTTCATTTCCTCATCTGAACCTCTCTCTACCTGTGGATGATTACCATCATATGGTACTGCCTGATTGCGTCTGCTCTTTAATACCTTAGCACCCTGATAGACCTTCAATCCTAAAGTATCATCCTGTTCCCTACATACCATAAGTGGATCCCCTTGATCCCTATTTACACCCAAATACTCTCCAATGAGAGTAACAAAAATACCTCCTCCTGTTACTCCCCCGTCCTGTATTCCTGCTACCATTTTGGACAGATAAAAACCAACACAGTAGGGATATTAACAAAGCTTCTATTGTTTCAAATACACTTAAGGTAAAATAAATCATGTAAGGTCATCTTCTCCTTGTTTTTACCTCTTTGTGTAATAGAATTAGCTAAAAATCTATGTATAATATGTAGCTCCGCTTTGTTAACATCTAAATAGGAGTGTCTTCCTCCCAGCGTAAAAAAATTATAATTTGACATACGCCTCCAGACGGCGTCCGCGTCAAAATTCCTATCTACCCTTTCACCATGATTAATTAAATTCATACAATCAGATAGTAGTAATTCACCAGGAGTGTAAATCTGTAAAGCCCTGGTCATGTCCAGCATGGACATCCTATACATCCTACGGCCAAGTATAAATCTAAGAAAACTTCTATCATCTAACCTAACTACATCCGCATTTAACGCTATAGTACTCATAAGCTCAACACACCATTCCTTATATACAGGCCTACGAATGGTGAATAAATGTTCCCAATCGGGAAAAGAAGAGCTGCCATACCTTGGATCAGATGCAGTCTAACTGAGTTAACTAGTTGGACCCTTTCCAAAGGCTCCCAATCGATTACCCTCAGCACTTCTACATTTTTCGTTACTAGTTTGAATTTGTTACTTTGATATGTTGGGTAATCTCTCTAGCTTCGATCAAATCTTAAATTGGGATGCAACTGTGCTTCATGAATCGTTGGGTGTTCTACTATCGGATGAATCAGAAATATTACGTAGGCATTAACATATTCTAGTTGCGGATCATATTATGGTACGTGTTGATCAGGTTGTTGTTGTTGTTGTTGTTCCTGTTGTTGCTCCGGTTCATATTGCATTTCTGGTTCAGGTTCTGGAGCAGGTTGCCTAGATGATGATGATGCACCATCAGTATCGGTATTTTTATGCAAAACACATTAAACACAAAATTTGTGCATCCAAATATGCATTAGTGTTAGCAAAATAACAACTTGAAACAATTACAATAACATGTTTAATCAAAATTAAACTTATACACATTTTCACAATTTTAACAATTCTACACTTTTTCAAATAAGCATATATGAAAATGTTTACAAAGTTCATAAGCATTCAACTCAAATAACATGTCAAAATAACCATTACTAGCAATTAAACAAGTTTCAAATGGCATTTATATCAAATTAATCAAATTTATGAATTTTAGACCTAAAAAGTCTACTTTAATTCTCAAAAATCATGTTTAGGATCAAAGTTTGGATCATTTAGCTACCTAAACATGTTACACTACTTAATTTAGCAATAATTCATGACAAAAATCGGCCATAACCTGTTTATATCAAAAAGCCCCAAATTGCTCAAGAACACAAACCCTAGATTTCTAAAATTTTTGAAGTTTTTGGCTTCAAATCATGTTAAATAGCATCAATCTAGGTTATATATGCATAATATACTAACAATTTAACTCTAATTACACCAGAAATTGATAAAATCAAATTTGGTAAAATATTGGTAATTATCACAAAAACTAAGAAATTTAAGAGTTTAGGGGTGTAATTTTTACCATCTTGCTAAAAAATCCGAACCTAGGCATGATTAGAGCGGATTGTAGGACGAAATTTGGTTGAATTTGGTGAAAAAATGGTGATTTTAGAGTGATATGTGTGTGTTTGCTCGTGTATGTGTGTGTGTTATGTTATGAGATAGAACAGACTCGCTGGAGTTTATGTTTCTGGCCAGGAATTTGGCCTCATGCGACCGCATGGAAATGAAGGGGAAACCTCATGCGATCGCATGGGGTCCGTTTTTTTATATATATAAAAACCTTCAACTAAGAAAACATAAATTAATAAATTTTAAAAATTTGTTTCTTTTAGAATGAGGGCGTTTCGGATCGTTGTCCTAGTGCGCCTCTCGACAAAATTTTAAAATTTGTCATTTTTAAGCGCGGTTTTAAAAGCAAAGATTTTTGGGTTTTTTTAATGTTTTCGGCATACTTTAATTCAATAAGATTAAAAATAATGATAATAAAATTTCTCGTCCCGCCCTCGGGTAAAGCAATTTCGGTTCAACGACCTAGTTTTCAACTCACGACGAATTTTTAGAAATCACATTTTTAACTTAATGAAATAAAGTAAATTTTTGTTTTTAAATTTACACAAAACTTAAATTTAAAATGCATAAAATTTCATATTAATATTATTAATATTTTTGTACATTAATTTTACAAACTTATATTAAAAATATTAATTTTTAAAATACTTACAAACTTAAATATATTGATTTTAAAAAGTTTACAATATTAATTTAATATTTATATATTAATTTTAAAAACATGGTAAAAATTAAAATTAAAAATCTTTTTGGTCTTTTATCACACTTTAATCAATCAAATATTATCAAAAATATACGCCCCTCTTTTCGGTAAAGTAATTTCGGTTCCATAACCTAGTTTTACTCCTGATGAATGTTTGAAATATTCTGGGTTGATTGATTAAAGATATTTATACCTTAAGAATAAACGGTAAATTTCGCAGTGATGTAATAAATTTTTGTATGATATCAATAATTTCGGTTACGCATACCTAATTTTATTGAATACCAATTTAATACTTTATAGCGAACGATTCATCGTTTATTATCAAAAGGTTAAAAGTAATAAAAATAAAATTAAAAACTGTACATGCTTACCTGTGAGAAAGAATTCTCAGAGACCTGCTTTAGCCGACTCATATGAGAGTTGTGTGATTTGTTTTTCCATAGCTACATAAGCGTAACCTCGATTCTTCAATATCTTTTCTTCTAAACATATAAACGGTCCTTCTCTGCATAGAGTAACAAATTCGGTATTTGAATATGGTTGATTGTTTGAACATTTACCTTCGTGTGACCATTTTTCGCATTTATAACATCTTTCAAGGTGTCGTGCTCTTCTTTTTGTTGCGGATTTTGATTTTCCTTTACCAAAATGTATCTTATGATGATCTTTCCTGAGTTCTTTTCTTACTCCGTCCATTTTGCCTCTTATGAAGGATACCAGTTCACTCGGAAGGGTGTCATTATTACGTTTAGTAATCATAGCATGTAGCATTAGACCATGGTTCAGATCAAAGGAATTCTTCATCTCGTAAAACCTAAAAAAAATAAAAATTCAGAATGGGGGGAGAAGACTAGTTCTTTAAGGTCTGCTAGGGAAAGACCATTCGGATTCCATTCTCGGAAACTACACGAAAACAGAATATCTAACTCTAACAGAAATATATATTACCCTAAAAAGATTCGAACCTTCCCACACTTAGTTAGCTGTGGTGTCGAAATTGTGATTAACTTCATCTTCAACTTCCATCGGACTATCTATGTAATGTTTAACTCTGTGACCATTAACCTTAAATTCAATTCCATTTGAATTTATTAACTCTATTGTTCCGTACGGAAAAACTCTTTTGACTATGAATGGTCAAGACCATCTTGATTTCAATTTTCCAGGAAATAGCTTGAATCGTGAATTGAAAAGAAGAGCTCTGTCTCCTTCTTTAAATTCTTTTGAATTTCTGATTCTTTTATCATGCCATTTCTTCGTTTTTTCCTTATAGAATAACGAATTTTCGTATGCTTCATGTCTTAATTCTTCTAATTCGTTTAATTGACTTAACCGTAGACGTCCAGCTTCATGCAAATCAAGATTACATGTCTTCAAAGCCCAAAATGCTTTGTGCTCAATTTCTACTGGAAGGTGACATGCTTTTCCGTAAATGAGTTTAAAAGGTGTGGTTCCAATTGGAGTTTTGTAGGCTGTTCTAAAAGCCCAGAGTGCATCCTCCAATTTCATGGACCATTCCTTCAGATTTGATCCTACGATTTTCTCTAGAATACGTTTTAAAGCTCTGTTGGTATTTTTAACTTGTCCACTTGTTTGTGGATGATAAGCGGTTGAGATTTTATGAGTTACTTCATATCTTTTGAGAACTTTCTCAAGTTGATTATTACAAAAATGAGTACCCTGATCACTTATTAAAGCTTTCGGTGTTCCAAACCTTGCAAAAAGACGTTTTAAGAAGTTGACTACAACTCGTGCATCGTTAGTTGGGAGATCTTGTGCTCTCGCTCATTTAGATACATAATCAATGGCAACGAGAATGTTGAGATTATTATGAGATTTTGGAAATGGACCCATAAAGTCAATACCCCAAACGTCAAATACTTCACATACTTGAATGACATTTTGTGGTATTTCATCACGTTGACTTATTTTTCCGGCCCTTTGACAAGAATCACAGGATTTGCAAAGAAGGTGTGCGTCTTTGAAAATTGTAGGCCAATAGAATCCAGCATCGTAAACTTTTCTTGCTGTAAGTTGAGGCCCATAATGCCCTCCTGTTGGTCCTGTGTGACAATGGTTTAAGATTTGACTGGTTTCATCCCCGAATACACATCGACGTATTATTCCATCGGGACAACTTTTAAACAAATGTGGATCTTCCCAGAAATAGTGTTTTATATCACTAAAGAATTTCTTTCGTTTTTGGTAAGACAACCCTTTTTCAAGGAATCCACATACTAAGTAGTTTGCATAGTCTGCAAACCATGGTATTTCATTATAATCTATCTTCAATAGATATTCATCAGGAAAGTTATCTTGTATGGTCGATTCATTTAGAACTTCTAATTCAGGATTTTCAAGACGAGAAAGATGATCAGCGGCGAGATTTTCTGCTCCCTTTTTATCTCGGATTTCAATATCAAACTCTTGTAAGAGTAAGATCCAACGGATTAATCGTGGTTTGGCATCTTTTTTCGAAAATAGGTATCTAAGGGCAGAATGGTCGGTATAGACCACCGTTTTAGTTAGAACGAGATATGAACGAAATTTGTCAAAAGCAAAGACAATAGCAAGGAGTTCTTTTTCAATAGTTGTGTAATTCGTTTGTGCTCCTTGTAACGTCTTACTAGCATAATAAATAGGTTGAAATCGTTTTTCAATCCTTTGTCCAAAAACGGCTCCCATTGCAAAATCACTTGCATCGCACATGAGTTCAAATCGTAGATTCCAATTTGGAGTTATCATGATCGGCGCATTAGTGAGTTTTTCTTTAAGAATATTAAAAGATTTAATGCATTCATCCAAAAAGATGAATGGAGCATCTTTTTCTAGGAGTTTATTCATAGGAGTGGCAATTTTAGAAAAATCTTTTATGAAACGTCGGTAAAAACCGGCATGCCCTAGAAAACTCCTAACTCCTCAAACATTGGTGGGATGTGGAAGTTTAGCAATTACATCTACTTTAGCTCTATCCACTTCAATTCCTTTCTTTGAGATTTTATGACCGAGAACGATGCCTTCTTTAACCATGAAATGGCATTTCTCCCAATTAAGAACTAGATTTGATTGTTTGCATCTAATAAGCATTCGTTCAAGATTGACTAGACATGTTTCAAAAGTATCACCGAAGACTGAAAAGTCATCCATGAAAACTTTCATGCATTCTTCTATCATGTCGTGAAAAATCGCCATCATGCACCTTTGAAAGGTTGCAGGGGCGTTGCAAAGTCCAAATGGCATGCGTTTGTAAGCAAAAGTACCATAAGGGCACGTGAACGTGGTTTTCTCTTGATCCTCGGGTGCTATTGGAATTTGAAAATATCCGAAAAAACCGTCAAGAAAATAATAGTAACTATTTCCGGCTAATCTTTCCAACATTTGATCAATGAAAGGTAAGGGAAAGTGATCGTTTCTGGTGGCGTCATTTAATTTTCTAAAATTAATACAAACACGCCATCGTGTTACAGTCCTAGTAGGAATAAGCTCATTTTTCTCATTTTTGATGACAGTCATGCCACCCTTCTTAGGTACACATTGAACTGAGCTTACCCATGAACTATCAGAGATTAGATAAATTAAACCTGCATCTAGCAGTTTAATAATTTCTTTCTTAACAACATCTTGCATATTAGAATTTAGTCTTCGTTGGCATTGCACATACATTTTATGACCTTCTTCCATAAGGATTTTATGTGTGCAATACGAAGGACTTATTCCTTTAATATCATGAATTTTCCATGCAATAGCTGGTTTATGAGCTTTTATCACAGTAATGAGTTGAGATTTTTTATTTTCAGTAAGAGAAGACGATATTATTACAGGTAATTCAGTTTCACCATGTAAATAAGCAAATTCCAAATGGTTTGGAAGTGGCTTTAACTCTAATGTCGGTGGTTTTTCTATCGATGATTTATATCGATATCTGTCTTCTTCTTTTAGCATTTGAAATTCTTCTGTTGTTGGTTCATATCCATTAACCATGAGTGCGGCTAACATTTCAGCTTCATCAATTGGTTCAGTTCCTTCTCCTTACGAACATTCTCCTGTTCCTTGTAATTCTGGAAATTCTTCTAACAATTCTGCATGTGAATCTATAGTTTGAATATAATAACCTGTATCATCTGCAGATTACGGTTGTTGCATGGCTCTATCAACAGAAAAGGTAACACTCTCGTCCTCTATACTTAGGGCCAGTTTCTTACCAAACACGTCTATTATTGCTTTAGCCGTGTTTAAGAATGGTCTTCCTAATATGAGAGGAACTCGAGAATCTTCTTCCATGTCCAGAATAACAAAATCTACTGGAAATACTAAAGTACCAACTTTAACTAGCATGTTCTCCATTATCCCTCTAGGATATTTTACTGATCGATCGGTTAGTTGTATGCTTATTCGTGTTGGTTTCAATTCTCCGAGGTCTAGTTTAGCGTATAGTGAATTCGGCATTAAATTTATACTAGCACCTAAGTCTGCCAATGCTTCTATTGAACTAAGACTACCCAGAAAACATGGGAACCTGAAACATCCTGGATCAGATAGTTTTTCTGGTATCTTATTCAACAGTACTGCAGAACAATTAGCATTCATAGTAACAGCCGAGAGTTCTTCCATTTTCTTTCTATTTGTGATTAGATCTTTCAAGAATTTAGCATATCTAGGCATTCCTGAAATCACATCAATAAAAGGAATATTTACATTTATTTGTTTAAACATATCCAAGAATTGGATTGCCCGGCTTCAAGTCTTTCTTTTCTCATTTTACTCGGGTAAGGAAGTGGTGGTTGGTATGGTTTAACATAAGGTTTAGTCTTAACTGTGTTATCTTCATTAACCTTTTCAACTACTGGTTCTTTTTCCTTTTCTTACTCAGGTTGTGGTTCTTGTGGAGTAGGAATAGAGTCATCAGAAATTACAGGTATTTCAGGTGGTTTAAGTGTAATACCACTTCTTGTGGTAATAGCTTTAGCTGTTTCATTCCGGGGGTTAGCATTTGTATCGCTAGGTAGACTTTCCGGTTTTCTTTCACCTATCAACCTTGCTAGGTTACTTACTTCTTGTTTCAGATTTTGAATAGAAGCTTGTTGATTTCTAAATGCTTGAGCATTTTGTTCATTGGTTTGTTTATGAGATGTGAAAAATTGAGTTTGAGATTCAACTATGTAACATCCCGTTTTTCATCATAACATGTCCAAGGTACGTGATGAACTTTAGAATGTTCATACTTGGTTGTATAATAGTATAAATATGATTGTACGATGAGTGCATGAAGTGTACCAAGCGTGTACGTGTTTCTTGTTCGAATGTCGAAGAAAACTGGACGTTGTTTGAGTTACAAGATGTGTACGTACCTTTTCGACCCCAAATAAAGTTTGAGTTGATATTTCAAAACCTTACCATTAGAAAGGAAATCTTATTACGTTTCCAATGATATTTGATTCGTCGAAAATGGAGTTACGGTTTGAAAGTTACGAGCAAAACAAGTGTCAGAAAAATGCGAAAAAGGGCCCAGGCGCAAATTGCGGCTGGTGGGCGCAATTTGCGGCTGGTGGGCGCAATTTGCGGCTGACTGGAGTTCTTCAGCGCCCAAATGGGCGTATTCTTGCGGCCACTTTTGCGGCTGGCCGTAATTTGCAGCCAGTAGGCGCAAATTGCTGCTGGAAACGCATTTTTGGTGATTTTCTTGATATTTTGAGTTTTAATGAAGGGTATTTGAGTCTTTTCACTTGGGGGTCGGTTTTGAGCCTCTAAAACTGATCCAATATCAATCTTATCCTCATTTACACACCAAACAATCTCATCTTCAACCCTAGAGAGAGAGAAGAGAGTTTAGAGAGAGAGCTCCATTTGGAGAAGAAGAAGGGTGTTTCGGGTCAAACCTCAAGTGTTAAAGTTGTTCATCTCGTTCACGGCTACGTTTTGGTAGTGTTGGTAAAATCTTGCTCGGTTGCGTGTGGTGGAGATTTCGCGCATGGTTTGTAATGCTCGAGTTCACAAGGTGAGTGGAATAATTATGCATGTATGTATATAGTGTATTTATTTATGAATGTTATGGTATGAACCAACGAGCCGGTAGTACCATAACATGTGTGTGACGAGTGTCATGATGTGAACCACGAGCCGGTAGCATCAGAGTGTGAACCACGAGCCGGTAGCACTATAAAATGAGATGTGAACCACGAGCCGGTAGCATCGAGTGTGAACCACGAGCTGGTAGCACTATAAACTAAGATGTGAACCACGAGCCGGTAGCATCAAAGTGTGAACCACGAGCCGGTAGCACTATAAAGGAGTATGACTCAAATGCGTAGTGGCGTGAACCAAGGAGCCGGTAGCGTCATAGCATTACGTATGGTGTGAACCACGAGCCGGTAGCACCATAGCGTTTATGGTTAACCATATGGTATTGTGTATGTGTTGTAGTGTAGCATATTATATTGTTTGAGTATATGTTATTGGTTATGCTAGCTTGCGATATTGGAGGTTTTTAGCTTGATACTTGAGATGGTTTGCTAATTATGTTGCTAGCATGTATGCGGTATGTGAGTAAGTGTATGCAAGTAGGTACATTATATATGTATATGTATAATTATTGCATTCACTAAGCTTTATGCTTACCCCTCTCGTTGTTTACCTTTTTACAGGTATTGTAACTGTGAAGCTAGTTAGTCGTTAGACTAGATGCGTATGAGCGCTTGGGCTCGATGGGGTAGCTTTCGGATATGGATGTGGATTGGAGATTTGGTAGATCCTCGGGATTATGCTCTTGGTATCGGGTTAGGCTATTGTGTCTTAACCTTTGTGTTGAATAAATGTTTCGAGGTCGTATTATTTGGTTGTGTTAAGTCAAACCTTGTATGTGAAATACATTCTCGTAAGGATGTATGATGTCAATTGTAAACCAAGAGTTGAGATAAAACGTTAACGTGTTATTATGATAAATTATTAAACGTATCGAAATGTTATGTAATATGAACGTATGAATGGGACCTAACTTATATATATATATATATAAAAAAATGTACTCCGTTTTTTAGTTTATCGGATTGAGGTTGTTTCAAGTGGTATCAGAGCATAGTCTAAGGGAATTAGGTGACCTTGGAATAGGTGCCTGATCTTAGACTTATTGACGGTTGTGCGTTATTTGCGGGACTTGTAGGAATACGGGTCGGTTTGAGATTTGTTAGTGCCTTAGAGTAGGTGACTAACTAGGACTTGTGATTGTCCAAAGCGTGATTATGTGGGGCCTTATTTCGTGTGTAAATTAGTGCCTTAGATTGCTAGTGCCTAATGTAAGTAGGCGAACTTGGACGTTGTTTTAGTGATAGTCACCTAGGTTGTAGGTTGACTTGTTGTTGCGGTGTACTTGTGTATATTTATTATTATATTGTATATAGGTGTATATATACAGGTATCTATTGGTGCGGTGTCCTAGAGACGGATCTATTGGAGAGATTCGAATGTTTGGCGGTTTGAGTGATCAAGTTCGCGGTAAGGACTTTGGTCATTCGGGTACTAGGAATTATCGCGTCTTATTTTGTATGAATGTTGCGTCAGTCCGGGTAAAGTACTTTGTGTGACCATGTGAAAATGGTAAGGTACGCATTTGTAATAATGACCGATCACCATTATTACGAACGTGTATCTTGACACCAAGCATGAAATGACGAGTACCGAGCGGAGGAAACGTGGCATGGTTGGGGTAGAATCGGGACGAGTTAGGAATCTTTTATTGGTTCCTAGAATATAGTAGTCTCGAGTGATGTACTTATTGTCACATCGGGTTCTCTGTGATTCGGGAAGTATTACGGTGGATTCGGTTAGTTAAGTGAGTAAGCCAACTCACGAGTTTGATGCGTGCTTAGTCACCGTAAGTAGTGGGTGCACTATTGAGATTGTTATTGGTTTTAGTTACCCATCGTAACTATGATGATCGAATTATTGTATGCGTGTGTGTGCGTCGAGGACTTAAATTCCGTAATGGAATGCGACAAGTCTAATGATTGTAGTTTTGAGTTACACTCGGTAGAGTGTGTGGTTAGAGAATCATGTTGGGATTCTTGTTGTGAGTCGCCTTGGAATTTGGCGAATCGAGGAGTCTTCGGGTCATTAAACTCATGGGAGTGGGACCTGTATGACGGTGATTGCGTTAGTGCATTAGTGTGTTATGGATTATAGGGTAACATTCCTAACGGAATATCCCTTGTAGTAGTGGTGTTATCGAGATGTAGAAGGGTGTAAGACTTGGTGTTCCCGAGCATCTCCTTAGTATTAGATGAAGGGCCTCATTAGGCTATATCATTTGACCTTGTGGAATTGCGGGTGACGTGTAATCGCTGGGAACTTTTGAGAAGACAATAAACCGTAAGGTTTGTCGGGTAGGTATGACTTTCGGGTCATTATTGTGGAGAAGTTGGTGACATCGGGTGTATGGAACCTAAAGATCGAGTTTCTAAATCTCGATAGGTTGCGGTGGGAGTTGCATGACACTACGACGGGTGACTTTTTATACCTGCCGGTGTAATGGTCAACTCCGGTAGTGGTGTGATCACTTTGTGCTTAGGGTTCCTGTGAGATACCCTTGAAAGCAGCAGAGATTACGAAAGTGATCGATGGGTGATAGTAATTCGACGGTTGAGAAAGTCGAAGTTTAAGTGCATTGCGGTAAATACTTCTTATGAAGTGGCGGATGAGCGAATCTGGTTGCTCTTAAGTGATAGACGGGTAAGATGACTGGTGAGCCGGTGACGGACTTAATGGTCGGATAGGCCTAAGGTGTAGTGACCCGAACTTTTCCATGTTTATATATATTAATTGAGATTGATATTTACATGAATAAATGTTTCCAACATGTTAAGCAATCAAACTTGTTAAGACTTGATTAATTGAAATATGTTTCATATAGAAAATTGACCACCCAAGTTGACCGGTGATTCACGAACGTTAAAACTTGTAAAAACTATATGATGACATATATATGGATATATATATAGTTAACATGATACTATGATAAGTAAACATATCATTAAGTATATTAACAATGAACTACATATGTAAAAACAAGACTACTAACTTAATGATTTTAAACGAGACATATATGTAACGATTATCGTTGTAAAGACATTTAATGTATATATATCATATTAAGAGATATTCATACATGATAATATCATGATAATATAATAATTTAAAATCTCATTTGATATTATAAACATTGGGTTAACAACATTTAACAAGATCGTTAACCTAAAGGTTTCAAAACAACACTTACATGTAACGACTAACGATGACTTAACGACTCAGTTAAAATGTATATACATGTAGTGTTTTAATATGTATTTATACACTTTTGAAAGACTTCAATACACTTATCAAAATACTTCTACTTAACAAAAATGCTTACAATTACATCCTCGTTCAGTTTCATCAACAATTCTACTCGTATGCACCCGTATTCGTACTCGTACAATACACAGCTTTTAGATGTATGTACTATTGGTATATACACTCCAATGATCAGCTCTTAGCAGCCCATGTGAGTCACCTAACACATGTGGGAACCATCATTTGGCAACTAGCATAAAATATCTCATAAAATTACAAAAATATGAGTAATCATTCATGACTTATTTACATGAAAACAAAATTACATATCCTTTATATCTAATCCATACACCAACGACCAAAAACACCTACAAACACTTTCATTATTCAATTTTCTTCATCTAATTGATCTCTCTCAAGTTCTATCTTCAAGTTCTAAGTGCTCTTCATATATTCTACAAGTTCTAGTTACATAAAATCAAGAATACTTTCAAGTTTGCTAGCTCACTTCCAATCTTGTAAGGTGATCATCCAACCTCAAGAAATCTTTGTTTCTTACAGTAGGTTATCATTCTAATACAAGAACTTCGAGCCATCCAAGGATCCGTTGAAGCTAGATCCATTTTTCTCTTTTCCAGTAGGTTTATCCAAGGAACTTAAGGTTCGTGAATCAACTAGTGGCCAAGTCTTACTTCCCGACGAAGTAAAAATCTGTGAAAGTGAGTTATAGTCCCACTTTTAAAATCTAATATTTTTGGGATCAGAATACATGCAGGTTTTATAAACGATTTACAAAATAGACACAAGTACGTGAAACTACATTCTATGGTTGAATTATCGAAATCGAATATGCCCCTTTTTATTAAGTCTGGTAATCTAAGAATTAGGGAACAGACACCCTAATTGACGCGAATCCTAAAGATAGATCTATTGGGCCTAACAAACCCCATCCAAAGTACCGGATGCTTTAGTACTTCGAAATTTATATCATATCCGAAGGGTGTCCCGGAATGATGGGGATATTCTTAAATATGCATCTTGTTAATGTCGGTTACCAGGTGTTCACCATATGAATGATTTTTATCTCTATGTATGGGATGTGTATTGAAATATGAAATCTTGTGGTTTATTATTATGATTTGATATATATAGGTTAAACCTATAACTCACCAACATTTTTGTTGACGTTTTAAGCATGTTTATTCTCAGGTGATTATTAAGAGCTTCCGCTGTCGCATACTTAAATAAGGACGAGATTTGGAGTCCATGCTTGTATGATATTGTGTAAAAACTGCATTCAAGAAACTTATTTTGTTGTAACATATTTGTATTGTAAACCATTATGTAATGGTCGTGTGGAAACAGGATATTTTAGATTATCATTATTTGATAATCTACGTAAAGCTTTTTAAACCTTTATTGATGAAATAAAGGTTATGGTTTATTTTAAAATGAATGCAGTCTTTGAAAAGCGTCTCATATAGAGGTCAAAACCTCGCAACGAAATCAATTAATATGGAACGTTTTTAATCAATAAGAACGGAACATTTTAGTTGGTATCAGAGCGTTGGTCTTAGAGAACCAGAATTTTGCATTAGTGTGTCTTATCGAGTTTGTTAGGATGCATTAGTGAGTCTGGACTTCGACCGTGTTTACTTGAAAAATGATTGCTTAACAAATTTTGTTGGAAACTATATATTTTTAACATGTGAATATTATGTGATATACTAATCTCTTAACGCGTTTGATATTATGTGATAGATGTCTACCTCTAGAACAAGTCCCATTGACTCACCTAATAATAATGAAGAGTCAAATGTAAATTGGAATGATTCGTGGACTGATTCACAAGTTCCCGAAGAGGAACCGGAAGAAGAGTCGGAACCGGAAGAAGAATCGGAACCGGAAGAAGAATCGGAACCGGATGAAGAAATAGAACCGGTGGGGGAAATAATAAAATGGTTAAGTAAAAGAAAATCCTCAACCAACCGACCAAGGTTAATTATGGTCAATGGTGTTTCCGCCAAGGAAGCAAAATATTGGGAGGATTACCAATTCTCCGATGAATCGGATTCCGACGAGAATTCCGACGATGTTATAGAAATTACCCCAACTGAATTTAAAAAGGCAAAAGAAAATAATAAGGGAAAGGGCATAAAAATAGAGAAATCTAATTCCAACCCCGATGAACTTTATATGTATCGTCAACCCCCGAAGTCCTTAAGTTGTAACAATGACCCGGGAACCTCTAAACCACCAGGTTTTTCTAAACCAATGTGGAAAACGACGGCTCGTATTAGGGGAACATCATATATCCCTATAAACTTGGCAAAATGAACCAAAACCGAAGAAGAAGAAACAAGCGAGTCAGAATAAGATAGTTGTATTCGTGTGGTGTAATATATGTAATATAGTGTGCTTATGCTTTATGATATATGTAAAAATTGCTTGTATTAATAAGTATTTTTTTTATGAATCTAACTCTTGTCTATTTTACAGTATAAAAACACAAAATGGATAGACAACCCAATATTTTAAGAGACCTACCCGGAGACATGATTGATGAAATCTTGTCTAGAGTCGGTCAGAATTCTTCGGCACAACTATTTAAGGCGAGATCAGTTTGTAAGACATTCGAAGAACGTTCCAAGAATGCCTTGGTTTATAAAAGGCTTTTGTTCGAAAGATGGGGGATATCACATTGGGAAATCCATAAGTTACGATGTGTTTACTTTGTTGCATATATTGCGGGGAACCCAAATGCTATTTTACGCAATGGGTTAAGAAATTATTTTGACTCAATATATCCGAATATTGGACTTCGTGATTTAGAAAAAGCGGCTAACATGCAACATAAAGAAGCATGTTATGCTTACGGATTAGTAATGTTCGCTTCTCACCAAAGTGAGAACAAGAACATCGGGCTACAACTATTAAACAAAACGTTCCCACAAGTGACGGAGTCGGTAATTGGGGTAAGAAATGAGGTTTTTAGATTGTTACGGGACTGTTGGACATTACGTAACCCTCGTCCCTTTGACGACTTTACAACACGCTGTCTTATCAACGGCCATAACGGTTATGTTCCACAAGACCAAGGATGGGAAGTAATCCTAGTAAAACCAGAATGCATGACTTGTTTCTGGACGTATGAATTACGTGTCTTTATTGCCTTTGCTGAACGACTTGTGTACTAGCTAGAATTATCTTCACAACCATCTTGTATCAAATTTATTGTGTGCTATATTTCATAATATATGTAAAATAAGCGGTATTGTAAGTTTGTAAAATATTGTGTAAAAGTTTGAACGCGAAATATTATTATAATCAGTTTTTCATATAGAATTGTAGTAGTTGAATTGTATATTAGCTACTAAGTATGAACTTAACGGGTAGGTACTACCCGAATTTAAACTTATAAAATGCTAATATGAAGAAAAAGCTTTTATAAATGAGTTCATATTATGCTACGAAATACTATTAACTACTCTTAATATTCTGTATGATTAACTTGTTCCATTTGACTATTTTGAAGGAAATGGCACCGACTACTCGACACACCGTGAATATGAATGAAGAGGAATTCCGTACTTTTCTAGCTTCAAACATAGCCGCAGTACAGGTTGCGCTACATACCAACAATAACCTTGGATCTAGCAGTACAGGAAATCGTGTAGGATGCACCTACAAAGAATTCACTGCCTGCAAACCTTTGGAATTTGATGGAACCGAAGGACCGATCGGATTGAAACGGTGGACCGAGAAGGTCGAATCGGTGTTTGCCATAAGTAAGTGTACCGAAGAGGACAAAGTGAAGTACGCTACGCATACCTTCACAGGTTCTGTGTTAACATGGTGGAATACCTATCTAGAGCAAGTGGGACAAGACGATGCGTACGCACTACCGTGGTCAGCATTCAAGCACTTGATGAACGAGAAGTACCGTCCCAGAACCGAGGTCAATAAGCTCAAGACAAAACTTAGAGGGTTACGAACCCAAGGATTTGATATTACCACATACGAAGACGATTCACAGAATTGTGCCTATTGTGTCCGGGAGCATTTGAAGATGAGGAAGAGAAGATCGACGCGTTTGTGAAAGGATTACCAGAAAGAATCCAAGAAGATATAAGTTCACACGAGCCCGCCTCCATACAACAGGCATGTAGAATGGCTCACAAACTAGTGAACCAGATTGAAGAAAGAATTAAAGAACAGACTGCTGAAGAGGCCAATGTGAAGCAAGTCAAAAGAAAGTGGGAGGAAAACGGTGATAAGAATCACCAATACAACAACAACAGCAATTACAACAATAATCGCAACAATTATCCCAACAATCGCAACTACAACAAACGGCCCA
Source organism: Rutidosis leptorrhynchoides (assembly GCF_046630445.1). Classification (NCBI taxonomy): domain Eukaryota; kingdom Viridiplantae; phylum Streptophyta; class Magnoliopsida; order Asterales; family Asteraceae; genus Rutidosis; species Rutidosis leptorrhynchoides. Next base: position 350,021,026 of record NC_092334.1, on the reverse strand, counting down.
ACAACAACAACAACAACAACAGCAACTACAACAATCATCCCAACAACAATAATAACCGCAACAACAACAACAATCAGAAGCAGCTATGCCAAAGGTGTGAAAAGTATCACTCGGGGTTCTGCACCAAATTTTGCAACAAGTGTAAAAGAAATGGTCATAGCGCGGCAAAGTGTGAGGTCTACGGACCAGGGGTTAATAGAACGAAAGGAACAAATGGTGTCGGAACGAGTAATGGCGGAGCAAGTAGTGTCGGAGCAAGTTATGCCAATGTAGTTTGTTATAAATGTGGAAAACCGGGCCACATTATTAGAAATTGCCCGAACCAGGAGAACACGAATGGACAAGGCTGCGGAAGAGTTTTCAATATTAATGCGGCAGAGGCACAGGAAGACCCGGAGCTTGTTACGGGTACGTTTCTTATTGACAATAAATCTGCTTACGTTTTATTTGATTCGGGTGCGGATAGAAGCTATATGAGTAGAGATTTTTGTGCTAAATTAAGTTGTCCATTGACGCCTTTGGATAGTAAATTTTTACTCGAATTAGCAAATGGTAAATTAATTTCAGCAGATAATATATGTCGGAATCGAGAAATTAAACTGGTTAGCGAAACATTTAAGATTGATTTGATACCAGTAGAGTTAGGGAGTTTTGATGTGATAATCGGTATGGACTGGTTGAAAGAAGTGAAAGCAGAGATCGTTTGTTACAAAAATTCAATTCGCATTATACGAGAAAAAGGAAAACCCTTAATGGTGTACGGAGAAAAGGGCAACACGAAGCTACATCTTATTGGTAATTTGAAGGCACAAAAACTAATAAAAAAAGGTTGCTATGCTGTTCTAGCACACGTCGAGAAAGTACAAACTGAAGAAAAGAGCATCAATGATGTACCCATTGCAAAAGAATTTCCCGATGTATTTCCGGAAGAATTACCGGGATTACCCCCACATCGATCCGTTGAATTTCAAATAGATCTTGTACCAGGAGCTGCACCAATAGCTCGTGCTCCTTACAGACTCGCACCCAGCGAGATGAAAGAACTGCAAAGCCAATTACAAGAACTTTTAGAGCGTGGTTTCATTCGACCAAGCACATCACCGTGGGGAGCTCCTGTTTTGTTTGTCAAGAAGAAAGATGGTACATTCAGGTTGTGTATCGACTACCGAGAGTTGAACAAACTTACCATCAAGAACCGCTACCCACTACCGAGAATCGACGACTTATTTGATCAACTACAAGGCTCGTCTGTTTATTCAAAGATTGACTTACGTTCCGGGTATCATCAAATGCGGGTGAAAGAAGATGATATTCCAAAGACTGCTTTCAGAACACGTTACGGTCATTACGAGTTTATGGTCATGCCGTTTGGTTTAACTAATGCACCAGCTGTGTTCATGGACCTTATAAACCGAGTGTGTGGACCATACCTTGACAAGTTTGTCATTGTTTTCATTGATGACATACTTATTTACTCAAAGAATGACCAAGAACACGGTGAACATTTGAGAAAGGTGTTAGAAGTATTGAGGAGGGAAGAATTGTACGCTAAGTTTTCAAAGTGTGCATTTTGGTTGGAAGAAGTTCAATTCCTCGGTCACATAGTGAACAAAGAAGGTATTAAGGTGGATCCGACAAAGATAGAAACTGTTGAAAAGTGGGAAACCCCGAAAACTCCGAAACACATACGCCAGTTTTTAGGACTAGCTGGTTACTACAGAAGGTTCATCCAAGACTTTTCCAGAATAGCAAAACCCTTGACTGCATTAACGCATAAAGGGAAGAAATTTGAATGGAATGATGAACAAGAGAAAGCGTTTCAGTTATTGAAGAAAAAGCTAACTACGGCACCTATATTGTCATTGCCTGAAGGGAATGATGATTTTGTGATTTATTGTGACGCATCAAAGCAAGGTCTCGGTTGTGTATTAATGCAATGAACGAAGGTGATTGCTTATGCGTCTAGACAATTGAAGATTCACGAACAAAATTATACGACGCATGATTTGGAATTAGGTGCGGTTGTTTTTTCATTAAAGACTTGGAGGCACTACTTATATGGGGTCAAAAGTATTATATATACCGACCACAAAAGTCTTCAACACATATTTAATCAGAAACAACTGAATATGAGGCAGCGTAGGTGGATTGAATTATTGAATGATTACGACTTTGAGATTCGTTACCACCCGGGGAAGGCAAATGTGGTAGCCGATGCCTTGAGCAGGAAGGACAGAGAACCCATTCGAGTAAAATCTATGAATATAATGATTCATAATAACCTTACTACTCAAATAAAGGAGGCGCAACAAGGAGTTTTAAAAAAGGGAAATTTAAAGGATGAAATACCCAAAGGATCGGAGAAGCATCTTAATATTCGGGAAGACGGAACCCGGTATAGGGCTGAAAGGATTTGGGTACCAAAATTTGGAGATATGAGAGAAATGGTACTTAGAGAAGCTCATAAAACCAGATACTCAATACATCCTGGAACGGGGAAGATGTACAAGGATCTCAAGAAACATTTTTGGTGGCCGGGTATGAAAGTCGATGTTGCTAAATACGTAGGAGAATGTTTGACGTGTTCTAAGGTCAAAGCTGAGCATCAGAAACCATCAGGTCTACTTCAACAACCCGAAATCCCGGAATGGAAATGGGAAAACATTACCATGGATTTCATCACTAAATTGCCAAGGACTGCAAGTGGTTTTGATACTATTTGGGTAATAGTTGATCGTCTCACCAAATCAGCACACTTCCTGCCAATAAGAGAAGATGACAAGATGGAGAAGTTAGCACGACTGTATTTGAAGGAAGTCGTCTCCAAACATGGAATACCAATCTCTATTATCTCTGATAGGGATGGCAGATTTATTTCAAGATTCTGGCAGACATTACAGCAAGCATTAGGAACTCGTCTAGACATGAGTACTGCCTATCATCCACAAACTGATGGGCAGAGCGAAAGGACAATACAAACACTTGAAGACATGCTACGAGCATGTGTTATTGATTTCGGAAACAGTTGGGATCGACATCTACCGTTAGCAGAATTTTCCTACAACAACAGCTACCATTCAAGCATTGAGATGGCGCCATTTGAAGCACTTTATGGTAGAAAGTGCAGGTCTTCGATTTGTTGGAGTGAAGTGGGGGATAGACAGATTACGGGTCCGGAGATTATACAATAAACTACCGAGAAGATCATCCAAATTCAACAACGGTTGAAAACCGTCCAAAGTCGACAAAAGAGCTACGCTGACATTAAAAGAAAAGATATAGAATTTGAAATTGGAGAGATGGTCATGCTTAAAGTTGCACCTTGGAAAGGCGTTGTTCGATTTGGTAAACGAGGGAAATTAAATCCAAGGTATATTGGACCATTCAAGATTATTGATCGTGTCGGACCAGTAGCTTACCGACTTGAGTTACCTCAACAACTCGCGGCTGTACATAACACTTTCCACGTCTCGAATTTGAAAAAATGTTTTGCTAAAGAAGATCTCACTATTCCGTTAGATGAAATCCAAATCAACGAAAAACTCCAATTCATCGAAGAACCCGTCGAAATAATGGATCGTGAGGTTAAAAGACTTAAGCAAAACAAGATACCAATTGTTAAGGTTCGATGGAATGCTCGTAGAGGACCCGAGTTCACCTGGGAGCGTGAAGATCAGATGAAGAAGAAATACCCGCATCTATTTCCAGAAGATTCGTCAACACCTTCAACAGCTTAAAATTTCGGGACGAAATTTATTTAACGGGTAGGTACTGTAGTGACCCGAACTTTTCCATGTTTATATATATTAATTGAGATTGATATTTACATGAATAAATGTTTCCAACATGTTAAGCAATCAAACTTGTTAAGACTTGATTAATTGAAATATGTTTCATATAGACAATTGACCACCCAAGTTGACCGGTGATTCACGAACGTTAAAACTTGTAAAAACTATATGATGACATATATATGGATATATATATAGTTAACATGATACTATGATAAGTAAACATATCATTAAGTATATTAACAATGAACTACATATGTAAAAACAAGACTACTAACTTAATGATTTTAAACGAGACATATATGTAACGATTATCGTTGTAAAGACATTTAATGTATATATATCATATTAAGAGATATTCATACATGATAATATCATGAAAATATAATAATTTAAAATCTCATTTGATATTATAAACATTGGGTTAACAACATTTAACAAGATCGTTAACCTAAAGGTTTCAAAACAACACTTACATGTAACGACTAACGATGACTTAACGACTCAGTTAAAATGTATATACATGTAGTGTTTTAATATGTATTTATACACTTTTGAAAGACTTCAATACACTTATCAAAATACTTCTACTTAACAAAAATTCTTACAATTACATCCTCGTTCAGTTTCATCAACAATTCTACTCGTATGCACCCGTATTCGTACTCGTACAATACACAGCTTTTAGATGTATGTACTATTGGTATATACACTCCAATGATCAGCTCTTAGCAGCCCATGTGAGTCACCTAACACATGTGGGAACCATCATTTGGCAACTAGCATGAAATATCTCATAAAATTACAAAAATATGAGTAATCATTCATGACTTATTTACATGAAAACAAAATTACATATCCTTTATATCTAATCCATACACCAACGACCAAAAACACCTACAAACACTTTCATTATTCAATTTTCTTCATCTAATTGATCTCTCTCAAGTTCTATCTTCAAGTTCTAAGTGTTCTTCATATATTCTACAAGTTCTTGTTACATAAAATCAAGAATACTTTCAAGTTTGCTAGCTCACTTCCAATCTTGTAAGGTGATCATCCAACCTCAAGAAATCTTTGTTTCTTACAGTAGGTTATCATTCTAATACAAGAACTTCGAGCCATCCAAGGATCCGTTGAAGCTAGATCCATTTTTTTCTTTTCCAGTAGGTTTATCCAAGGAACTTAAGGTTCGTGAATCAACTAGTGGCCAAGTCTTACTTCCCGACGAAGTAAAAATCTGTGAAAGTGAGTTATAGTCCCACTTTTAAAATCTAATATTTTTGGGATGAGAATACATGCAGGTTTTATAAATGATTTACAAAATAGACACAAGTACGTGAAACTACATTCTATGGTTGAATTATCGAAATCGAATATGCCCCTTTTTATTAAGTCTGGTAATCTAAGAATTAGGGAACAGACACCCTAATTGACGCGAATCCTAAAGATAGATCTATTGGGCCTAACAAACCCCATCCAAAGTACCGGATGCTTTAGTACTTCGAAATTTATATCATATCCGAAGGGTGTCCCGGAATGATGGGGATATTCTTAAATATGCATCTTGTTAATGTCGGTTACCAGGTGTTCACCATATGAATGATTTTTATCTCTATGTATGGGATGTGTATTGAAATATAAAATCGTGTGGTTTATTATTATGATTTGATATATATAGGTTAAACCTATAACTCACCAACATTTTTGTTGACGTTTTAAGCATGTTTATTCTCAGGTGATTATTAAGAGCTTCCGCTGTCGCATACTTAAATAAGGACGAGATTTGGAGTCCATGCTTGTATGATATTGTGTAAAAACTGCATTCAAGAAACTTATTTTGTTGTAACATATTTGTATTGTAAACCATTATGTAATGGTCGTGTGGAAACAGGATATTTTAGATTATCATTATTTGATAATCTACGTAAAGCTTTTTAAACCTTTATTGATGAAATAAAGGTTATGGTTTGTTTTAAAATGAATGCAGTCTTTGAAAAACGTCTCATATAGAGGTCAAAACCTCGCAACGAAATCAATTAATATGGAACGTTTTTAATCAATAAGAACGGGACATTTCATAAGGTTATGATGAAGTGTTGATATTGTGGTCAACGAAATTATTGTATCGGATTGGTCACTCTTCTCCATGAGAGTGAGCAATTACGGATACTGGTTCGTTGAGTGGAAGGTCGGATGATCTCGACTGAGATGCACGACTGATTTATCGGAGTGACGTATGCTTAAGCATAGAGACGTATGTGGGACTTTGGTGGAGTTCGCTTTGCGAACGATTAAGGCAGTCGATTGTGATTTGTGGTATGAAGGTGCGAAGTCGTCGCTTGTACGACATCTCTGGTAATTTTGTATGATGGCTCTGAGAGCCTAAAGTGAATTTGCAGTGATTCGGTGTTTATGATCAGTGATGAGAATGATCATGTGTGTCGTGGAATGGAAATTCCGCGGGATGTTATCATCTTAGCGGTGAGAATGTGGAGCTGAATCCAAAGTGGGGGAGTTTTTACTACCGCCCGAGGAAGCTCCCGTGGTACTAGATCAAGTGAAGTGTTAGACTTCTTATGTAAGGTGGTCGTGTAGTACCAAAGTGTGGTATGAGACCAAGTGTGAAGTTTGAGATCACGGAAGTGAGAGAGTGAAGCTGTCATTGAGGTGCTCTCGTAGTGAAAATATGGATTGTCGTGAAACTCGGATAGTATTATTGAATGGGAACGAGTTCGATATCGTGGTGGTTGTTGTATTTATTCCCTATCGGGAAACGTGATCGTGGAAATTGTCAGTGGATTATTCAACTTCGTGGATGATTGTGAGGCGGGGAGTGCCGATCCAAATTGTCTCACATAGAGACACGCGGTTGTTGTTTGTTTGTGAGAGTGTGTTCCCTAGTGAGGCGACCCGTTGGTGGCATGGAAATGTTGAGGCCATCCTTAATGGACTGTCTAGGTAGGAGGATTCACCCTGCATAGGTGAATATATTTGTAGGTCTATGTGGCAAATTGCGAGTTGTTATGATGATAATTCACTGTTGACGTGATTCTAGTACACGAATAGTTTCCATGCTATTACTAGGAAGCCGTAGTGTATGATGTGTTGTAGGGTTTAAGGGAGAAACCCTGTGTCGAGTGTTGATGTTTTGCCTAGTTCGTGCTGTATTATTATCGTCCTGGATTAATCCAGAGACTGGTGGTCGTGTACGGATGGATCGATGGGAAAGTTTGTGTTCCCTAGAGTGATTATTTTGGTGATACCGAAATTTCTTCATTGAAGGAATAATCCGGTTGCGGAGATGAGGGAAGTTGTTTCTTGAAATAGAGAACATACTTGATTGGCCGGTTGAGTGGTGCGTTATGGACTGTTAAAGTACAGAGTTTTAATGGGGGCAATTTGAACGTTGAACGCGTGAAATATCGCTTGTTGCGATAATGCACTCTAGTGATTATTAGCGTGTGGTGAAAACTTCGGATTAATGGAAATCGTTAGTTGAATTGTTGCAGACATCAAGTTTCGATGTTTGTCGGAGGACTATAGAGTGTAGGTTCGAATTGGTTAAGTGATTAGGATCACGAGGACGTGATCGAAATAAGTGGGGGAGAGTTGTAACATCCCATTTTTCATCATAACATGTCCAAGGTACGTAATGAACTTTAGAATGTTCATACTTGGTTGTATAATAGTATAAAGATGATTGTACGATGAGTGCATGAAGTGTACCAAGCGTGTACGTGTTTCTTGTTCGAATGTCGAAGAAAACTGGACGTTGTTTGAGTTACAAGATGTGTACGTACCTTTTCGACCCCAAATAAAGTTTGAGTTGATATTTCAAAACCTTACCATTAGAAAGGAAATCTTATTACGTTTCCAACGATATTTGATTCGTCGAAAACGGAGTTACGGTTTGAAAGTTACGAGCAAAACAAGTGTCAGAAAAATGCGAAAAAGGGCCCAGGCGCAAATTTCGGCTGGTGGGCGCAATTTGCGGCTGGCTGGAGTTCTTCAGCGCCCAAATGGGCGTATTCTTGCGGCCACTTTTGCGGCTGGCCGTAATTTGCGGCCAGTAGGCGCAAATTGCGGCTGGAAAGGCATTTTTGGTGATTTTCTTGATATTTTGAGTTTTAATGAAGGGTATTTGAGTCTTTTCACTTGGGGGTCAGTTTTGAGCCTCTAAAACTGATCCAATCTCAATCTTATCCTCATTTACACACCAAACACTCTCATCTTCAACCCTAGAGAGAGAGGAGAGAGTTTAGAGAGAGAGAGAGAGAGCTCCATTTGGAGAAGAAGAAGGGTGTTTCGGGTCAAACCTCAAGTGTTAAAGTTGTTCATCTCGTTCACGGCTACGTTGTGGTAGTGTTGGTAAAATCTTGCTCGGTTGCGTGTGGTGGAGATTTCGCGCATGGTTTGTAATGCTCGAGTTCACAAGGTGAGTGGAATAATTATGCATGTATGTATATAGTGTATTTATTTGTGAATGTTATGGTATGAACCAACGAGCCGGTAGTACCATAACATGTGTGTGACGAGTGTCATGATGTGAACCACGAGCCGGTAGCATCAGAGTGTGAACCACGAGCCGGTAGCACTATAAAATGAGATGTGAACCACGAGCCGGTAGCATCGAGTGTGAACCACGAGCCGGTAGCACTATAAACTAAGATGTGAACCACGAGCCGGTAGCATCAAAGTGTGAACCACAAGCCAGTAGCACTATAAAAGAGTATGACTCAAATGCGTAGTGGCGTGAACCAAGGAGCCGGTAGCGTCATAGCATTACGTATGGTGTGAACCACGAGCCGGTAGCACCATAGCGTTTATGGTTAACCATATGGTATTGTGTATGTGTTGTAGTGTAGCATATTATATTATTGAGTATATGTTATTGGTTATGCTAGCTTGCGATATTGGAGGTTTTTAGCTTGATACTTGAGATGGTTTGCTAATTATGTTGCTAGCATGTATGCGGTATGTGAGTAAGTGTACGCAAGTAGGTACATTATATATGTATATGTATAATTATTACATTCACTAAGCTTTATGCTTACCCCTCTCGTTGTTTACCTTTTTACAGGTATTGTAACTGTGAAGCTAGTTAGTCGTTAGACTAGATGCGTATGAGCGCTTGGGCTCGATGGGGTAGCTTTCGGATATGGATGTGGATTGGAGATTTGGTAGATCCTCGGGATTATGCTCTTGGTATCGGGTTAGGCTATTGTGTCTTAACCGTCGTGTTGAATAAATGTTTCGAGGTCGTATTATTTGGTTGTGTCAAGTCAAACCTTGTATGTGAAATACATTCTCGTAAGGATGTATGATGTCAATTGTAAACCAAGAGTCGAGATAAAACGTTAACGTGTTATTATGATAAATTGTTAAACGTATCGAAATGTTATGTAATATGAACGTATGAATGGGACCTAACTTATATATATATATATATATATATATATATATATATATATATATATATATATATATATATATATATATATATATATATATATATATATATATATATATATATATATATATATATATATATATATATATATATATATATATATATATATATAAATGTACTCCGTTTTTTAGTTTATCGGATTGGGGTTGTTTCAAACTAGCTTCGACATCATATCTTCTAAATTTGGCTTTTTATCATCGGTTTGTGGTGGTTTGTTTTGAAAAATAGGTCTTTGCTGATTGTAAGTATTGTTAGATATTTGCTGATTGCTAGGACCTTGTTGGTTGTTGTATGGAACATTTCGGTTATAATTCTGATTTTGATTGTAGATTGGTCTTGGCGGTTAATAATTATTTTGATAATTATTTCCAGGCCTTTGGTTCATGTATGAAACATTCTCTCTTTATTCCATTGTTTGTTCAATACTGAGACAATCTTTTGTCAAATGTGGTCCTCCACACTGCTCACAACTAATTCGTATTGAGTGAATATCCTTAGTCATCTTTTCCATTCGTCTCTCGACAGCATCTATCTTTGCGGAAATGGAATCAAAGTCATGGCTAGAATCGGCTCTAGCCGCTTTAGATGATCTAACGATATCTTTTTCTTGATGCCACTCATGTGAGTGGGAAGCAGTGTTATTAATAATTTTGTAAGCTTCAGTTGTGGTTTTCTTCATAATGGAACCACCAGCTGCTATATCGATGTCTTTTCTTGTAGTGATGTCGCATCCTTGGTAGAATATTTGTACTATTTGATAAGTATCTAAACCATGTTGCGGACATCCTCTTAATAACTTTCCAAATCTTGTCCACGCCTCATATAGAGTTTCATTTGGTTTTTTTGTGAACGTAACAATTTCTCCTTGAAGTCTCACGACTTTAGATGCCGGAAAGAATTGTTTAAAAAAATTTTCAACTAAGACATCCCATGTATCAATCGCCCCTTCAGGTAACGATTCTAACCAATCTTTGACTTCTCCCTTTAAAGTCCAGGGAAATAACATGAGATATATCTGTTCATCCTCAACTTCTCTGATTTTGAATAGAGTACATATCCTATTAAATATTCGAAGATGTTCGTTTGGATCTTCCTTCGGCGCACCACTAAATTGGCATTGATTAGTCACCATGTGTAGGATATGTCCTTTAATTTCATAATCTGGCGTATTAATGTCTTGTTGAGTAATTGCGTGATCTTGGCAAGTGCGTTTAGCTCTCATTCGGTCTTCCATACTTAGAGGTTCCAGATTTTCCCTGATTGAATTTGTTGAATCTGAATCACTAAGGGATTCTGATTTAATGGTTTGTTCCTCGACAATCTCTGTTTGAATGATTGGTGGTTCCGGAGGAAAAATAAATGGTTCAGGATCTCTGAATTGTCCCAGAATATCCTCCGGATTCTCAATTGTGAGGTCGGGTTCAAAAAATGGATTATCAGAAATTTGAATTGGAGTACTTGGTCGATTGGATGACGATTCTAAAGAAAAATCAACGGCGACAATATTGGCTAGATGTCTTGATCGAGTTTCAGGTGGTGAACGTATAAAAGGTGGTGAACGTTTTGCTCGGTGCATTCACTGAATATCCTATTAGTTATAAAAGTTAAAAATTATATAAGTTATCAAATTAATAGACTTTTCTGCTTTTGCCCACGTTTCGAATAGCCAAAAGATGTAGCAGGGAGCCAGAACCCTTTAAATCGGAAGCTCACAACTCAGCAACTAACAAATCCAACTATTACTACGAAGCAGAAAATTTGGATGTCTATCAATTTAACCGCTTAAAATAATTTTTTGTTGAAAAAAAATAAAGGAAATTCTATGTCCTAGAAACTAGAGCGGCGAGAAATAAGGAAGAAAAAGAGCGCGTCGGAAAACGTCGAAAAATAAAAGGTCGAAAAAAATAATAAAAAGAACGTAGCGCGTCGAAACTTAAAAGTCTAAAAACTAAGAATTAAAAGTTACGTCTAAAGGTATTAAAGCTTAAAGGAATTCTAAATCCAAAACGGCAATAACTTAAAAAGTACTAAAATCTTAAAACGGCGTCGCAAAATTCTAAAGCACTTAAATCTTAGTCTAAAGAAAAAGCACTTAAGAGATTTTACGGCAAAGCCTAAAAATCTAGAAATAAAAATAGCTACGGCAAATATTATATTACGAACTAATTACGAGCGAAAAATACAAATTACGAATTAAACTAATAAAAAGATACGAAGATATAAAAATAAAACTAAAGTTATAAAAATATAATTTTTATAAAAATATTATTTTTATATTATTTATTTTATAATAGTATCAATTTATTATATTAATAAAACTAATTTAAAACTAAATATTATAAATTAATTAAATCTAAAATTAATTAATATAATATACTCACCCTAATAAGGGTTTAATATTAATAGTAATTAATAATAATCCGTAATTAATGTTGTACCAGGTTCAGTTGGGCTTGTCAGTAACCCTCATGCGGTCGCATGAGTTTTAGCCTATGGATTCATGCGGTCGCATGAATTAGAAAACAGGGCCAGATTGTTTGGGCTGCTACAGTGTAGCCCGTTTACAATTTTAATTATATATATTTTTTTCTGTTTTATATTTATATAAAATAAATAAAAACATATATTTTAAAAACTAAAATAAAAATAAAGAAACTTTATAATTATATATATATATATATATATATATATATATATATATATATATATATATATATATATATATATATATATATAACAAACTCTTAAAAATATATATATTTTGTTTTTCTTTTTATATTTTTGTATTTTTAAAACGTATTTTTACAAAAGTAAATTAAAAATCATTTTTTATATATATAGCGTTTCGCTTCCGGCGTTTAGGCAGTCCCCGGCAGCGGCGCCAAAAATACTTGATGTGCGTAGAGGTATATACAAAATAGTTGTAATTTTATTACAAAATACTATTAAATACGATACAATTTTACACAAGTTATTTATTTATTTATAGAGTGGATATACCTAAACTTTGCTACAACACTTATAGGCAGTGTACCTAATCGTACAGTAGTGTAGTTTTTAGTAAGTCCGGTTCGTTCCACAGGGAGCTAGCCAAGTTTAACGCTATATTTTTAAAACTATATTTGTAAATATATAAATATATATATAAGTAGTATTATTATTATTATAAAAGGGGATTTTTACCGTTTAATGACCGGTTTGTCGATTTTAAAACTTTAGTCGCAGTTAAAACATAATGTAAAATATTAAAAAAATAAATATAACTTAATTTAAAGCGTAAATTAAATGACAATAATTAAAGTGCGATAAATTAAAATGCGATAAATAAAATGACAATAAATAAAATTGCAATAATTAAAAAGTACGATAATTAAAAGTGCAATTAAATAAAAGACAGTAAATAAAAATGCGATGAAATATGAAATAAAGGAATTATGCTTATTTAAACTTCCGTAATCATGATGTTTGACGTGTTGATTTTAGTTTATTACCATAGGTTAATTGTCCTTTGTCTCGAATTATTCAATATGTCCATCTGGTTTTTATCCATAACAGTCCATCAGTCATAAATATAAAGTGCGAGTGTCCTCGTCAAATTATCCTTATATCCGAAGTCAAATATTCCAACTAATTGGGGACTTAAACTATAATTACACCAATTTTCCTTGTATGTAATTCACCCCTGTTTTAGTAAGTCCATTGACTATTAATCCATTCCCGTGTCCGGTTAAATGAACGATTATTAGTACTTATAAATATCCCGCCCATCGTGTTCGATCGAGTGTATGTGGTTATTTATAGGTACGTCCAATTGTAAATCTTTATATTAAATTAACGAACTATCATTCAATTAAACAAATATAAATCCCATTAATAACCCATAGTCCAATAGAGAGGATAGAAAAAGTGTGTTTATTTGGTCCGAAAATGCTGAAATTTATAGATGTGGCCAGGTATCTGCTGCCATGCGATCGCATGGATTTTACACTTCCAGGCCATGCGATCGCATGGCCTTCTTTTACAACTCACATGCTTTTGTTTGTTTATTTGCCGACGGTTTATATATATAATATAATATATATAATTTTAAGAATTATTTATATATTATATTATATTTATGATCAAAGTTGACTTGTAATTTTTAGTCCGTTGCGTCGAGCGTTGAGAGTTGACTCTAGTCCTGGTTCCGGTTTTTCGAACGTCCTTGCGTACTATTTAATATCTTGTACTTTGCGTTTTGCGTCTTGTACTCTTGTAATTTTGAGACGTTTCTCATCAATAATTTGAACCACTTTGATTGTACTTTGTACTTTTGAGCTTTTTGGTCGTTTGCATCTTCAATTCATCGAATCTGTCTTTCGTCTTCACCTTTTATTATTTAAACGAGTATCACTTGTAAATAGAACAATTGCAACTAAAAGCTTGTCTTTCTTGAGGGATAATGCTATGAAATATATGTTCTTTTTTAGCATTATCAATCATTTTCATCATTTTAATACACCACAAGATTTTCATTTCTCATAAATACACATCTCATATCAGGCATTTCGCAAACTGTATAGAGATAAAAATCAATCATATGGTGAACACCTGGTAACTGACCTTAACAAGATGCATATAGAATATCCCCATCATTTCGGGACACCCATCGAACATGATAATTTTGAAGTACTAAAGCATTCCAAATTCCAAAATGGGGCTTGTTGGGCCCGATAGATCTATCTTTAGGATTCGCATCAATTAGGGGTGCACTAATTCTCAAAATTAGTGATGTTCCCTAATTCTTAGATTACCAGGCTAAAAGGGGCATATTCGGCTTCGATCCATTCAACCATATAATGTAGTTTCGATTACTTGTGTCTATTTCATAAAACATTTATAAAAGCGTATGTATTCTCAGTCCCAAAAATATATATTGCAAAAGCATTAAAAAAGGGAGTAATGAAACTCACAATACTGTATTTCGTAGTAAAAATACATATGACGTCATTGAACAAGTGGAAGGTTGGCCTCAAATTGACGAACCTATATTAATTATATATATTTATATGCTGGTCAATATTTGTCTAACAATTTAGGTCAAGTCATAGTGTATCACAATCCTAATGCTGGAGACTAATATGCAAAAGTCAACAAAAGTCAACAAAAGTCAACTTGATTCAAAATGTCTTCCAAAATCTATGCATGATTATTATATAACTTAAATATAATCATTTTATATATTAAAATATATTTAACAAATTTTTATTAAAGTAATTAATGTAAATCATTTATTAATAAAAATTTATATAAAAAAATATACTTTTATACATCTTCAGTAATAAAATTTATAAAAATCACTTAGTATCGTAAAATATAGTGGTATGAATTATTAACGTAATTATATTACGTGTGGTAAAAAAATATCTTTATATCATATAACTCTTTGATAAAATAATATTGATAATAATAATAATAAGTAAAAGTTGTATTATTTTGTAATAATAATAATTATTATTGTCCTACTAATAATAATAACAATATTTATATTTACTAAAAATTGCTATTATGATAAAATGATATTTTATATTAACAATGATATTCCGACAAATAATAATTTTTGTAAAAATGATAGATTTAATATTAATAATACTTTTAATAATAATAATGATAAAAATAATGAAAACGATATTTTTATCTAAATAAATACCTTTCAATATTTAAATTTTATCATGATACTCATACTCATTATTTCCTAATCATTTTGTTAATAGCTTTTAATCGTCTTTTATATCGCATTCATAATAATGATAATAATAGTAATCATAATAATTAGATGTTACTAATATTAGTTTTAATTATAATAATACTAATAATAATAAATATTATGATAATATTAATGATAATACTAATAACTATTTTAATGATAAATAATAATACTAACTATAACCTTAACGATAATAACGATAGTAATAATAATAAAAATAATAATTTTTAATGATAATACCTTTTATTAATAACGATAATGATAATAATAATAATAATAATAAAAATAATAATTTGATAGTAATTATAACGACGATAATAACGACGATAGTAATAATAATCATTTAATAATAATACAAAAATTCAGTTGACTATAACTTCTAATCTGTTCATCGAAATCATTCGAGTTCTAAATGAAAAGTTCTTAATTTTTCGCTAGCTTTCCAACGACATGCATATCATATACCTTATCTCAATAACATATGTATCTATTTCAGGATTCAACATAACCTATCTAATGATAGTATCAAACGTACAAGCATGCATAAACCTATATACTCGAGCACTAGTCAGGGATACACTAACAATATATAAAAGTTAAGTTATGAGTGCTCACGTATCAATATTGAGATTCAATATTGCAGGAAAGTACATAGACGCAACGGAGACGATAAACACTAGGTTGACCTTACGAGCACACCCCTGATTCATACCAACAACCTCCATAGCTATAACCCATAATTTCCTTAGCTCTGTCCCGCTCGTAAAAATCCGTTTTGAAAATAAAGCACTCATGACCTCGTCGTAGTATTTTATGTATACTACTTAATGGTAATAAAATACTACTAATACTAATAATAAGATTAATAATAATATTAATCTTAATAATAATAATAATTATAATTACAATTTTTATATATATATAAAGAGAATACGAGAGATAGATGATGAAAAAAAAATGAATTACAAACTAATCTCGTTCAATATTTAAAGGAACTTTTGACATCCACCTACTACCTAGTTACAGCTCATGTTGTACTAATAAAAGCTGCCGACGGTTCTTAATATAAATAATTATATATATATTTAATCTCTATAATTAATTAAATATTATATTAAATTTACATACCTAGTTAACTTGTAAACTTAATTTTAACGACTTGTACAATGACACTCGACTCATGTCCCGCTTCCGATTTTTCAAATGATGTTTCGTACGCGGAGAAAACTGGCATTTTATGTTTCGTGTTTTGTACCCGTTACAAAATATAGACTAAGAGTATTAGTAAACTATATCACTCAAAATATATCTTAATCCTTTGATTGTTGTGGTCATTTGCTTCTATAAATCAATGACTCTTTGTTTATCAAAATATATTATTTTAAATCGGACCTTTTACGACTAAGTTAAAATATATATATTTTTATATTTTCATTTCGAAATATAAATTTGGGACAATATATAATATAGTTTTTTTCAAAACTAATAATATTCAAATTTATATATCTTGAAATCGTTTAAATAATAAGAAATATTATTTCGTAACATTTGTATCTTTAAAGTTTAAAATTGATATACTTTATTTATATAAAAACGTTTACAAAGACATTTTAATATTCCAATTACTTTATATTCCAATCATTTTATTACAAAGGTTATAATAGTAGAAGTTGTTATATTGTAAAATGTTTTAGAAAAGTAAGATTAAATATACTTTTAATAAATTTCAAGTTTTTAACATTTGTTGGTGCAACGTGATATAAACTCTAAAGGTTAGATAAACGTATAAAATCATTTTAATGTAAAACGTTAATTTACTTAACTTATCAATATCCATCTTCTAAGTTATCTATATTCTACAATCTTACTTCCACGTTAATTAATATACAAGTTTAATAGTTTATCTTATCAAAAGTTACGAGACAATTATTGTAAAGCATAAATTGAAAATCAAACGGAAATCTCCACTAACCCTTGTCTAGTTCCCGTTAATTGACACTTTTGTTCCTTCTAACAAATCACTTTACAATTATTCCGAATACCGTTAAAAAGGAAAAGTTTCCTAAATCAAAGTGGACCTCTCAACAGAGACTCGTAATCATAATTCAATGTATCCAATAATTCAACCATTTAATATTATCTTCTAATTCCATCGCTAATCATATTGAAACAAATACATTCATGTAAAGTATTATTCGTTTAAATACTTTGTTGACATTTTCAAGTTATAATATATACACATATACATACCTAATCATATATGTTCATTTAATGGTTCGTGAATCATTGAAATTTGGTCGAGGTTAAATGAATGTATGAACATAGTTTAAAATCCTTGAGATTTAACTTAACAAACCTTGCTTATCGCGTCGGAATAATATAAAAATAAAAGTTTAAATTTGTTCGGAAATTTCCGGGTCGTCACAGATTCCGTCCTCGGAATCTGGTCAATCACGATCACTTAAATCACAGGTTCGCATTACAACCTCTGTTTTCAAACTCAAGTTTGTATCCAAACGATAATACCCTTTGTACTCTAGCTCATGTACTCGGTTGACTCACCCTCTACAAGCTTTAAATCAACAAATTCCACAGACTCAAATACCAAAATCACCAGTCAATCCCAACTTTTTATCATTCGAAACCATCACTATTCCCATCAAAATGCAAAGGATAGCTAATTATCATGACAAACCACCATCCAAACAATGATATTTACTCTGTAAGTCATTCAACTAACCATTACCATACACAATTTCTGAGTTCAACTCATTAATCAAGATCCCATTCCTGACACAGTAACACTCGATGTCATCCAATCCACCAGATCGTTATCAGGTTTGACTTTTTGTACAGTTAAATTCCCTCAAATTTCCAAGTAATGGCAACTAGATTTCATTTATTTCAATAAATTCTATAGTTAATGTTCATAAAATACGTCTTTGGTTCTTCAAATCTTCCAAGTTAATCATTTCATGCTCAACAATTCACTGTCTAACAGTCAGTCTACATTCCATGCACAATTCGAGTCATATATATTTCCTTCAGCTTCCCAGAATTTCTGTATGACTTACCCCAATATAATTCTGTTAGCCAGACACAAGTATATTATTCTAAATCATACCTTCATTCTGAGTCACTTGATAAGAAAAAATCCTAAATGATTTACACATTGGTCAAGGCACACAATTTCCTGTTAAGCATCGGCAATAGGAAAATTTATTATATCACTGATCAACAAGTCTCATCAGTCATATGTCATCAACCATCAAAAGATTCATATATGGTTATCTAACTAAACCCGATCAAGTCATCATTTACAACATATCACCGTAGTCCAAATTCAGTTGACGAAAGTCACACTATTTGCAAACCAATAATAGTCCATGTATTATTAATCCAATTCCTAAAGGTTACCACCGTTAACTGAAAATGTCACACGACCATCATAGCATAAGAATTTATCAAGTCGCACCATTCCATCCTAATGATATACTGGTCACAATCCCAAACATTGTCTAACACTCGGCTCTGTCTTCCAGTCATAACACATACCCGGTATCAATTGAAAGGACCCGTTCATACCGATTATAAACGATTCACATTAGTTGATTTTATTGTGAGGTATTTGACCTCTATATGATGCATTTTACAAATATTGCATTCGTTTTTAAAAGACAAACTTTCTTTACATCGAAAGTTGACGGCATGCATACCATTTCATAATACATCCAACTATAATTGGCTTAATAATAATCTTGATGAACTCAACGACTCGAATGCAACGTCTTTTGAAATATGTCATGAATGACTCCAAGTAATATCTTTAAAATGAGCAAATGCACATCGGAAGATTTCTTTCATACCTGAGAATAAACATGCTTTAAAGTGTCAACCAAAAGGTTGGTGAGTTCATAGATTTATCTTAAACAATCATTTCAATAATTTCAATAGACCACAAGATTTAATTTTCATAGTTAACTGCAGGAAAACTCATCTACAAAAATTATAATACATGAACACTCATCTGTATAAAAATCCATTCATATGGTGAACACCTGGTAACCGACATTAACAAATGCATATAGAATATCCCCAAATATACAGGTACACTCATCTGTATATAAAATTGAAGTACGAAAGCATCTATAACCTAGATGAGGTTTGTTAGGCCCATAGATCTATCTTCAGGATTCGCGTCAATTAGGGGGTCTGTTCTCTAATTCTTAGGCTACCAAGCTAAAAGGGTGATATTCAATTTCGATAATCCAACCATAGAATGTAGTTTTAAGTACTTGTGTCTATCTCGTAAAACATTTATAAAAGCAGCGCATGTATTCTCAGTCCCAAAAATATATATTGCAAAAGCATTTAAAAGGGGAGTAATGAAACTCACGATACTGTATTTTGTAGTAAAAATACATATGACGACATTGAAAAAGTGCAGGGTTGGCCTCGGATTCACGAACCTATATCATTTGTATATCTATTAAAACATATAATCGTGATGGAACAAATTTATATATTTAGTTATGTATTAGGATTAATATTTACATATAATTTTATTAATACCTATGATATATTAAAATGCCTATTTGATATATAAGTTAATTAACATTATATCAATATAAATAATATTATATTAGTTAAAATGTAGTATTATGTAAAATTAGTATACTTATGTAATAAATATATTATTATATAAATAGCTCATGTTTTGCCAAAAATTAATAGTTGTAATAACAACAGGTTAGTGATAATAATAATAATAATGATGATAGTAACAATGGTAATAACAATAATAAAAATGTTAATTTTAATGATAAATACTAATTATGATAATCATATTAATAATTAGTAATGACATTATTGGTAGTAATACATATGTTAATCCTAATAATAATAATAATACTACTAATAATTATAAATTGATACCAATACTAATATTAATAATAGTTTGTGTTATTTTCATTTTACAATAATAATAGTAATCATATTCATAATAATAATAATAATAATAATAATAATAATAATAATAATAATAATAATAATAATAATAATAATAATAATAATAATAATATTTAGTGATATTACTTAATAATAACTAAAATGATAACAATAATAATAATAATCATATCATAAATTTTAACATAATAATAACAATTTATAATAATAATAATAATAATAATAATAATAATAATAATAATAATAATAATAATAATAATAATAATAATAATAATAATAATAATAATAATCATAATCATAATAATAATAATAATAATAATAATAATAATAATAATAATAATAATAATAATAATAATAATAATAATAGTAATGAAAATGATAATAATAATAATAATAAAACTAAATAAAAAGTGAACTACCTTCAAAGAATTAAGCCTAAAAAATATGCTGCCTCATCAGGGACTCGAACCCAAGACTACACGCTAACCCGACACTCCCTTAAACCATTCTTCCATGCTCACATATCTGTTTGAAATCGACACTCTTTTATATTTAAACTCGTTTATTCTGTTTCCCTTTTCTACTTCATCTTCTTCAATTTCAAATCATTCAATCAGAGATTCAACAAAAATTTATATGTTTAATTTAAAGCTCGTAATTGAAACAGAAACGTCTGATAGAGAGTGTTTGTATAAATTAGTAACCGAAAAAAATAAAGAGGAGGAGCTGCTGTATCGCGAATAAAAAAAAAACTCAATATTTGATTTCGTTTTTAGAACATTTTAGATAAAAGTTTCAACACCAAATATGTTTCAAATTACTCCTTGAATCTTCCTCAATCATCAATTTAATGGTAGATATCAAAACAATGACTAATTTTGCGAAGAACAATTCAGTTGACTTTTAAAACATAAAGTTTGACTTCGAAATTCGAACTCGATAGATGAAATTGGACCTTGAAACTTTGCAGTTAGATTAAATGAAAGACTTCTAATTACACTGCATTAATAGATTTTAAAATTGAACTCAATTTTGAGGTATTTGATTTAAAGATGCACGAACAGTGTATTTATTGTGTGTTCTTCAATATTTGATGTAATTTCGATAATTTAGACTCTGTAAAAGATAATTGTAGTTGTTAATTGATAAGGTGGGTTTATTGTTAACACTTAACATTGATTTTCATAAATTATATAGCCAATATTGATTGACAGAAATTATTCTAAAGGACAGAAGAAAAAAAAAATAAAAGGTTGAATGTGATTGCTAACAGATTTTGGCAAGATGTGAAAATCCAATTGAGTAATCCAATTACGCAGACAATATAAAGAGATCAGATAGCGATTTCTCACTGATTTGTACAATTTCCAGATTTTTTTATATAATTAGATTAATATTAATATATTAATAATAATAATAATATTAATAATAATAATAATTATAATAATAATAATAAATACTAATGATACTAAAATCCTAAAATGATAATAATATTATTAAGAATTATATTTAATAAATTGTATTGTTTTCTAATAATAGTAATAATTATTATAATAATAATGATAATAATAATTTATAATGATAATAATAATCCTTAATGAAAATGGTAATAATAATATTTAATAATATTACTAATCATAATAACTAAAATCATAACTTTACTACTAGTTATAATGATATTAACAAATCAAATGTATCAATTTTAGTATTATAATCTTAATAATATTGATAATAATGAATAATAATCATACAATAATTAAACTTGTAATTACATTTAATATATTGATATTATAATTTATATCATATATTATATGATTATATCTATTTTATAAATGTTACAATATAATAGTTATTAATAGAGACCTTATATATATATATATATATATATATATATATATATATATATATATATATATATATATATATATATATATATATATATATATATATATATATATATATATATATTACTATATTGATTCATAATAATATCATATATCTATTTATATATTCATTTTAATAATAATTTAATTATTCTATTTATTATTTTACATTTTTAATTCCAATTGATTAAAGTATGCTTTATTAATTTAAAACATATATATATATATATATATATATATATATATATATATATATATATATATATATATATATATATATATATATATATATATATATATATATATATATATATATATATATATATATATATATATATTTACATTTTTATTTACACACAATTGTTCGTGAATCGTCGAGCATAGTCAAAGGTTAACTGGACTTATGTAAACAATACCAAAAATTTTGAGACTCAATGTTACTGACTTTGCTTATAGTGTCGAAATCATATAAAGATCAAGTTTAAATTTGGTCGAAAATTTCCGGGTCGTCACATCAATCCCCACTCAGGTCAAGGGTTTCCTCATCTTATAAAAGATACACAGGGAACACTACCGTTTCTAAGGGTCACCACAAACTCAGACGAGTTCAAGGAAGGAAAATAATTCCTTAAGGCTTCACTACAGATTTCACGCAATTAATCCAATCAAGTATATACAGTAGGGCTAGCATCATATATAGCATGCAATTCACATACGCATAATAACCGCATGCATAGATCAAGTCCATTATCACTAAACAATTGAAATACTACTCTATTCCAATTCTTATGATGCCACTATATGTGTCCCATCAGTTCAAAGAAAAGAAACACAATTCACATAAGCCCTACACAGTCTTATCAAATCATGCATATCACTATAACAAGTCAAATACCATAGAAACGTTTCATACAATAACTAACAAGTCACCAAAAGCATGGCAAATCCATATCATGCATCACATTTGACAAATCTCTGAGAGCATGACAGTCTACAGTCCACAGAGGTCATGACAACTAATGAAAGGGGTCAATATCACAGTAATATCAATAGTAACTCTAAGCACAGCTGATGTAACTAGAGCCATCAAACTAGTTCTATTTTAAAAGCTCAACCAACAAATCATCATGCAACTTCATCATATTACAGAAGTTAAAGGCATATAAGTGATAATAGCTAAAAATTTATATAAAACACAAACTCGAAATAAATCATATTTTGGTCAAGGATCAAGGCTATTATAAGGTACTACCCAATCCCAATCCCTACAGACCACTACGCGTGTCTAGTCATTCAAAGGAAAAAAGGTACATTTCATATAAGCCCTGCACACTTATAGATAAATCATGCATAACAATCAAGTCACACGTATCATACTTGACATGTATGCATGTGTGTGTTTTCTTTGGTCAAAGGACATCCATATATGTAATTGTGCTATGTTGAAAGTAACAAAAGTGAGCATGGGTGGACTCTCAGAAAGCAAGGTAGTCACAAGAAACGTGGCAAACAATTAAAGGGAATAAGATCCCAATAATACTTTAACAACTCTAAACACAGTTGTTATTACTAAAGTTATTGCATCACCAGCTACCTCTTCCTCATTAGGAAGACGTAAGTATATCTCCACAATTACAGCCAGTCAGAGTAGACTATAGACACATCACGTGTTTGCTAACAATTAACAATACTATAATAAATATAAAATTTATTAAGAACATACCTTTTACATTCAAGAGGATTTCCTCCTCTTCTGCCCCATCACTAAACCTGATGATCCTCCTGTCGAATGAAATGTCCCGTTCATAATAATTATAAACGTTTCATATTAATTGATTTCGTTGCGAGGTTTTGACCTATATATGAGACGTTTTTCAAAGACTGCATTCGATTTTTGAAACAAACCATAACCTTTATATTTGTGATAAAGGTTTAAAATATTACGAAGATTATCAAATAATGATAATCTAAAATGTAGCATTTTCACACGACCATTACATAATAGTTTACAATAATATTACACAACAACTTAAGTCTTCGAATGCAGTTTTTAAACAATATTGTACAAGCATGCGGACTCCAATCCTGTCTTTATTTAGCATGCAACAGCGGAAGCTCTTAATAATCACCTGAGAATAAACATGCTTTAAATGTCAACAAAAATGTTGGTGAGTTATAAGTTTAACCTATATATCAAATTATATTAATAGACCACGAGATTTCATTTTTCATAATTAACTGCATGAATACTCATCTGCAAAAAAATATAATACAGGAACACTCATCTGTATAAAAATCATTCATATGAAGAACACCTGGTAACCGACATTAACAAATGCATATAGAATATCCCCAAATATACAGGTACACTCATCTGTATATAAAATCGAAGTACTAAAGCATCCATAACCTAGATGGGGTTCGTTAGGCCCATAGATCTATCTTCAGGATTCACGTCAATTAGTGGCATTCACGAATTCTTAGGTTACCAAGCAAAAGGGTGATATTCAATAAGATAATTCAATCATAGAATGTAATTTTCAAGTACTTGTGTCTATTTTGTAAATCATTTATAAAACTGCATATATTCTCATCCCAAAAATATTCGATAGTAAAAATGGGACTATAACTCACTTTCACAGATTATCACTTCGTCAGAAAATAACACTTGGCCACTGGTCGATTCACGAACCTATAACAAATATATACATATATATCAAACTATGATCGAAATATATTCACAATATGTTTTATTATGTTTTAACGATTTAAGTTTGGTAAGTTAACAGTCCAACATTCGTAGTCCACAATTAGTTGTCCATAGTTAGTAGTACAGAAATAAATCAATATATATTATCTCAAATCAATCCATGACCCAGTGTATACAAGTCTTATATAGCTAACTCGAACATTACCGCATATAGAGTGTCTATGGTTGTTCCAAATAATATATATAGATGACGTCGATATGATATGTCAAAACCTAGTATACGTGTCTATGGTCTATCAAGATTACATAATATATGTTAGAATACATGTATAATACAATATAAGTTAGTTAGGATATGGTTATTATAGATTTTTGTCAATTCATCCCGTAGTCAAATTAACCATTTTAACCAATTTTGTTTTACCCATAACTTCTTCGTTTTAAATCCGTTTTGCGTGAATTAACTTGCTATGGTTTCATATTGAACCGTATTTTATGAAACTAAACAGAAAAAGTATAGGTTTATAGTCAGAAATACAGGTTGTAAGTCGTTTTTGTAGAGGTAGTCATTTCAGTCGAAAGAACGACGTCTTGATGACCATTTTGAAAAACATACTTCCACTTTGAGTTTAACCATGATTTTTGGATATAGTTTCAAGTTCATAAGAAAAATCATTTTCCCAGAATAAAAACTTTTAAATCAAAGTTTATCATAGTTTTTAATTATCTAACCCAAAACAGCCCCCGGTTTCACTACGACGGCGTATGTTCAGTTTTACGGTGTTCTTCGTGTTTCCAGGTTTTAAATCATTAAGTTAGCATATCATATAGATATAGAACATGTGTTTAGTTGATTTTAAAAGTCAAGTTAGAAGGATTAATTTTTGTTTGCGAACAAGTTTAGAATTAACTAAACTATGTTCTAGTGATTACAAGTTTAAATCTTCGAATAAGATAGTTATATATATATATATATATATATATATATATATATATATATATATATATATATATATATATATATATATATATATATATGAATCGAATGATGTTATGAACATCATTACTACCTCAAGTTTAGTAGGTAAACCTACTGGAAGTGAAAAGAAATGATCTAGCTTCAAAGGATCTTGGATGGCTTGAAAGTTCTTGAAGTAGAATCATGACACGAAAACAAGTTAAAGTAAGATTTTTAATCGAATTAAGATAGTTTATATTTATAGAAATCGAATCAAAGTTTGAATATGAATTATACCTTGAATTAGAATGATAACTTACTGTAAATAACAGAGGTTTCTTGATCTTAAATGATTACTTGGAATGGATTAGAAAGCTTAGAAGTAGACTTGTAAACTTGAAAGTGTTCTTGAAGTTTACTTGAGTAGTTGTTTTGAAAATTGTTCTAGGTTAGGATTTATGAGCTAGATTGAGCTAGATTTTGTTGAATATGATGAAGAACACTTAGAACACCAAGAGAAGACTTGAGAGAGATAACTTTGATTCATAAAAATTGAAAAATGAAAGTGTTTATGGTTGATGAATGAAAACGTGATTTAGCACTTGTGATATAGGCTCCATTAGTTTGTATTTTTGTTAGATGTTTCATGCTAGTTGCCAAATGATGGTTCCCTCATGTTTAGATGACTCACAAGGGCTGCTAAGAGCTGATCATTGGAGTGTATATACCAATAGTAAATACATTTAGAAGTTGGGTATTGTACGAGTACGAATACGGGTGTATACGAGTAGAATTGTTGATGGAAATGAATGAGAACGTAATTTTCAGCATTTTTGTTAAGTAGAAGTACTCTGATATGTGTATTGAAGTCTTTCAGAAGTGTACTAATACATCTTAATATACTACATGTATATACATTTTAACTGAGTCGTTAAGTTATCGTTAGTCGTTACATGTAAGTGTTGTTTTGAAACCTTTAAGTTAACGATCTCATTTAATGTAGTTAATTCATTGTTTATTATATCTAATGAGATTTTAAATTATCATATTATCATGATAACATGGTGTATGATTATATCTTAGTACGATATATATATATATATATATATATATATATATATATATATATATATATATATATATATATATATATATATTAAAACGTTATTACAACGATAATCGTTACATATATAACTTGTTTCGAAATCCTTAAGTTAATAGTCTTATTTTTTTTTTTTTTTACATATGTAGTTCATTGTTAACACACTTAATGATATACTTAATTATCATTTTATCATGTTAAACATAATGTATCAATATCTTAATATGATTTATATGTATTTAGTAAGACGTTGTTATAACGATAATCGTTATCTATATCGTTTCGAGTTTCTTAATTCAATAATCTCATTTTTATGTATATCACTCATCGTTAATATAATTAGTGATATACTTACTTATCATAATTTCATGTTAACCATATATATATATATATATATATATATATATATATATATATATATATATATATATATATATATATATCCATATGTATATCATAATTTAGTTTTTACAAGTTTTTAACGTTCGTGAATCGCCGGTCAACTTGGGTGGTCAATTGTCTATATGAAACCTATTTCAATTAATCAAGTCTTAACAAGTTTGATTGCTTAACATGTTGGAACCATTTAATCATGCAAATGTAGTTTTCATTTAATATATAATCATGGAAAAGTTCGGGTCACTACAGTACCTACCCGTTAAATAAATTTCGTCCCGAAATTTTAAGCGGTTGGAAGTGATGACGCATCTTCTGGAAATAGGTGCGGGTATTTCAGTTTCATCTAATCTTCACGCTCCCAAGTGAACTCGGTTCCTCTACGAGCATTCCATCGAACCTTAATAATTGGTATCTTGTTTTGCTTAAGTCTTTTAACCTCACGATCCATTATTTCGACGGGTTCTTCAATGAACTGTAGTTTTTCGTTAATTGTAATCTCATCTAATGGAATGGTGAGATCTTCTTTATCAAAACATTTCTTCAAATTTGAGACATGGAAGGTGTTATGTACACCCGCGAGTTGTTGAGGTAACTCAAGTCGGTAAGCTACTGGTCCGACACGATCAATAATCTTGAATGGCCCAATGTACCTTGGATTTAGTTTCCCCCATTTACCAAATCGAACTACACCTTTCCAAGGTGAAACCTTAAGCATGACCATCTCTCCAATTTTAAATTCCATATCTTTTCTCTTAATGTCCGCGTAGCTCTTTTGTCGACTTTGGGCGGTTTTCAACCGTTGTTGAATTTGAATGATTTTCTCGGTAGTTTCTTCAATTATCTCTGGACCCATAATTTGTCTATCCCCCACCTCGCTCCAACAAATCAGAGACCTGCACTTTCTACCATAAAGTGCCTCAAACGGTGCCATCTCAATACTCGAGTGGTAACTGTTGTTGTAGGAAAACTCTACTAACGGTAGTTGTCGATCCCAACTGTTTCCAAAATCAATAACACATGCTCGTAGCATGTCTTCAAGTTTCTGTATCGTCCTTTCACTCTGCCCATCAGTTTGTGGGTGATAGGCAGTACTCATGTCTAGATGAGTCCCCAATGCTTGTTGCAATGTCGACCAAAACCTTGAAACAAATCTGCCATCCCTATCAGAGATAATAGAGATTGGTATTCCATGTCTGGAGACAACTTTCTTCAAATATAATCGCGCGAACTTCTTCATTTTATCATCTTCTCTCATTGTAAGAAAGTGTGCTGACTTGGTGAGACGATCGACTATTACCCAAATAGTATCATAACCACTTGCAGTCCTTGGCAATTTAGTAATGAAATCCATGGTGATGTTTTCCCATTTCCATTCCGGGATCTCGGGTTATTGAAGTTGACCTGATGGTTTCTGATGTATATGTTTGACCTTAGAACACGTCAAACATTCTCCTACGTATTTAGCGATATCGGCTTTCATACCTGGCCACCAAAAGTGTTTCTTGAGATCTTTGTACATCTTTCCCGCTCCGGGATGTATTGAGTATCTGGTTTTACGGGCTTCCTTAAGTACCATTTCTCTCACATCTCCAAACTTTGGTACCCAAATTCTTTCAGCCCTATACCGGGTTCCGTCTTCCCTAATATTAAGATGTTTCTCCGATCCTTTGGGTATTTAATTCTTCAAATTTCCTTCTTTTAAAACTCCCTGTTGTGCCTCCTTTATTTGAGTAGTGAGGTTAGTACGAATAATTATATTCATAGCTTTTACCCGTATAGGTTCTCTATCCTTTCTACTCAAAGCGTCGGCTACCACGTTCGCCTTCCCCGGGTGGTAATGAATCTCAAAGTCGTAATTATTCAACAATTCAATCCACCTACGTTGCCTCATGTTCAGTTGTTTCTGATCAAATATATGTTGGAGATTTTTTTGGTCGGTATATATGATACTTTTGACCCCATATAAGTAGTGCCTCCAAGTCTTTAATGCAAAAATAATAGCGCCCAATTCCAAATCGTGAGTCGTACAATTTTGCTCGTGAATCTTCAATTGCCTGGACGCATAAGAAATTACCTTCATTCGTTGCATTAATACACAACCAAGACCTTGCTTCGAAGCATCACAATAAATCACAAAATCATCATTCCCTTCAGGCAATGACAATATAGGTGCTGTAGTTAGCTTTTTCTTTAACAATTGAAACGCTTTCTCTTGTTCATCCTTCCATTCAAATTTCTTCCCTTTATGCGTTAATGCAGTCAAGGGTTTTGCTATTTTGGAAAAATCTTGGATGAATCTTCTGTAGTAACCAGCCAGTCCTAAAAATTGAAGTATATGTTTCGGATTTTTCGGGGTTTCCCACTTTTCAACGATTTCATTCTTTGCCGAATCCACCTGAATACCTTCTTTGTTCACTATGTGACCGAGGAATTGAACTTCTTCCAACCAAAATACACACTTTGAAAACTTAGCGTACAATTTTTCTTTCCTCAACAACTCTAGCACTTTTCTCAAATGTTCTTCATGCTCTTGATCATTCTTTGAGTAAATAAGTATGTCATCGATGAAAACAATGACAAACTTGTCAAGGTATGGTCCACACACTTGGTTCATGAGGTCCATGAACACAGCTGGTGCGTTAGTCAATCCAAATGACATAACCATAAACTCGTAATGACCGTAATGCGTCCTGAAAGCAGTCTTCGAAATATCATTCTCCTTCACTCACATTTGATGATACCCGGAACGTAAATCGATCTTCGAATAAACCGACGAGCCTTGTAGTTGATCAAATAAGTCGTCGATTCTCGGTAGTGGGTAATGGTTCTTGATAGTAAGTTTGTTCAACTCTCGGTAGTCGATATACAACCTGAATGTACCATCCTTCTTTTTGACAAACAAGACGGGAGCTCCCCATGGTGATGCGCTTGGTCGAATGAAACTACGTTCTAAAAGTTCTTGTAATTGACTTTGTAATTCCTTCATTTTTCTGGGTGCGAGTCTGTATGGAGCACGAGCTATTGGTGCAGCTGATAATGCTAAAAACGAACATATATTTCATAGCATTATTCCTCAAGAAAGACAAGCTTTTAGTTGCAATTGTTCTATTTACAAGTGATATTCGTTTAAATAATAAAAGGTGAAGACAAAAGACAGATTCGACAAATTGAAGACAAAAAGGTCCAAAGAGCTAAAAAGTACAAGATACAACTAAAAAGGTTCAAAATATTGATGAGGAACGTCTCAAAATGACAAGAGTACAAGTTGCGGAACACAAAGTACGCGATTTAAAATAATACGCGAGGACGTCCGAAAATCCGGAACCGGGACCTGAGCCAAGAAGAAACGCCCGACGCAACGGACCAAAAATATCTAGTCTACTATGCACAAGAATATAATATAATATATATATAATTATATATAATTATATATTATATATATTATTATTATTATATTACGTCGACAAAGAAGAAAACAAAAGCAGTTGGCTGAATCCAGGGTGGCCATGCGACTCGCATGGCCAGAGGCACAAAACCATGCGAGTCGCATGGTGTGAGATTGCTGATCAGGTCCTATATAAAGCCAGTTTTGTGCCGAGTTATGATCATCCTTTTTCTCTTCCTCTTCAACGTAAATATATTTATATTTATAATTTATATTTTAATTTTAATTATAATTCTAATAATAAGGGTATGTTAGCGAATGTTGTAAGGGTGTAAGTCGAAATTCTGTCCGTGTAACGCTACGCTATTTTTAATCATTGTAAGTTATGTTCAACCTTTTTATATTAATGTCTCGTAGCTAAGTTATTATTATGCTTATTTAAAACGAGGTAATCATGATGTTGGGCTAATTACTAAAATTGGGTAATTGGGCTTTGTACCATAATTGGGGTTTGGACAAAAGAACGACACTTGTGGAAACTAGACTATGGGCTATTAATGGGCTTTATATTTGTTTAACTAAATGAAAGTTTGTTAATGTTAATATAAAGATTTACAATTGGGCGTCCCTATAAATTACCATATACACTCGATCGGACACGATGGGCGGGGTATTTATATGTACGAGTAATCGTTCATTTAACCGGACACGGGAATGGATTAATAGCCACTAGAATAATTAAAACAGGGGTGAAATTACATTCAAGAGTAATTGGTGTAATTGTTAACAAAGTAGTAAAACCTTGGTTTACACGCAGTCGATAACCTGGTGTATTCATTAAACAAAGTATTAAAACCTTGTTACAATTCGAATCCCCAATTAGTTGGAATATTTATCTTCGGGTATAATAATAATTTGACAAGGACACTTGCAATTTATATTTATGACTGATGGACTGTTATGGACAAAAACCAGACGGACATATTGAATAATCCAGGACAAAGGACAATTAACCCATGGGCATAAAACTAAAATCAACACGTCAAACATCATGATTACGGAAGTTTAAATAAGCATAATTCTTTTATTTCATATTTAATTTCCTTTATTTTATATTTAATTGCACTTCTAATTATCGCACTTTTATTTATTTTATTTTATCGCACTTTTAATTATCGTACTTTTTAATTATCGCAATTTAATTTTATCGCATTTTTATTATTCGCAATTTCATTATCGTTATTTACTTTACGCTTTAATTTAAAGTCTTGTATTTATTTTATATTTTACATTAGGTTTTAACTGCGACTAAAGTTTTAAAATCGACAAACCGGTCATTAAACGGTAAAAACCCCCCCTTTATAATAATAATATTACCTATATATATATTTGTATTTTTATAAAAGTTAACTAATATAGCGTTGAGCTTTGTTTAAAGATTTCCCTGTGGAACGAACCGGACTTACTAAAAACTACACTACTGTACGATTAGGTACACTGCCTATAAGTGTTGTAGCAAGGTTTAAGTATATCCATTCTATAAATAAATAAATATCTTGTGTAAAATTGTATCGTATTTAATAGTTTTTCCTAGTAAAATAATAACTATTTTATATACACCTCGTTCGACACCAAGTATTTTTGGCGCCGCTGCCGGGGACATTCGCCGAAGCGAAACGTCATATTTTTAATTTTTAAGTTATAATTAGTTTTTGTAAAATTTATATTTTTGTTTAAAAATCAAAAAAAAAAAAAAAAGCTTTTAAAATTAAAAAAAAAAAAAAGTATTTTAAATATATTTTTTTTAAAAGTTTTTCTTTTATTTTTACAAAATTATAAAGTATTTTAAGTTTATTTTTAGTTTTAAAAATTAAGTTTTATTTTAATTATATATATATATTTATATTTTAAATATAAAACAGAAAAAAAGAAAATAAATATTAAATATACGTGACCTGTCAAATTGAACCTGTCAATTGAACCGGTCCAGTTCAGTCATGCGACTCGCATGACCCCCCGGCTTAAATCATGCGAGTCGCATGAGGGGTCTGACAGGGCCACATCCAACCCTAATTTCGCATTTATTACGGAGTATATTATATTATTATTATAACTAAACCCTAATTCTATTATTATTATTATAATTAAGTTTAATTTATTTAGTTATTTTTACTTTTATTTAGTTTTATTATTTATTTACTTAATACTTTTATTATAAAATATGAAAATAATATTTTTATAAAATCTAATATTTTTATAACTTTTTATAACTTTTAATATTTTGTCCCTTTTTAATCGTTGTAGCGTAATATTTGTATTTTTAGCTCATATTTAATTTTAAACTTAGTTTTCGCTATAGTCATTTTTACTCCTAGATTTTTAGGCTTTGCCGTAGAATTCCTTAAGTGCTTTTTCTTTAGACTAAGATTTAGGTGCTTTAGAATTTTGCGACGCCTTTTTAAGTTTTAGTTTCTTTTTAAGTTATTTCCATTTGGGATTTAGTTTTTCCTGTAAGCTTTAATATTTTTAGACCTTTTACTATGTATCAATTATCATTCCAATTAGTAATATCAATTTGCGATTATAATTTTAAGTTAGTTGTAGTAATAAGGTTAAATTAGTTAAGTATTTTTAAGTTTTTATAAGTTTCTTTTATTTTTCCGTCACCTTTTATTTTTTAACCATTTTTCTTTTTCGACCTTTTGCGACGAACTCTTTTTCTCTCTTATTTCTCGCTATTCTAGTTTTTAGGACTTAGAATTTTTTCTACTTCTTATCTAAATTTCTTAAAATTACGAAAATTTATTTTAAGTGGTTAAATTGATAGACATCAAAATTTTCTGGTTCGTAGTAATAGTTGGATTTGTACGTGGACCGGGTTATTGGAGCCAAACAGTCCTCAATTATATTGAGACCAAACGAATCCTGCCCCTCTGCTGCATCTTTTGGCTATTCAAAACGTGGGCAAAATCAGAAAAGTCTATTGATTGGATAACTTATTATAATTTTTCTTTCCTTTTAAAAACTAATAGGATATTCAGTGAATGCACCGAGCAAGACGTTCATCACCTTTTGTACGTTCACCACCTGTAACTCGATCAAGACATCGTTTAACAAATATAACCGCCGTTGATTTTTCTTTAGAATCGTCATCCAGTCGACCAAGTACTTCAGTTCAAATTTCCGATAATCCATTTTTTGAACCCAACCTCACAATTGAGAATCCAGAAAATATTCAGGAACGGTTCGTAGATCCTGAACCATTAAACTTTCCTCCGGAACCACCAATCATTCAAACAGAGATTGTTGAGGAACGAACTATTAAATCAGAATCATCTAGTGATACCGATTCAATAAATTCAATTATGGAGAATCTGGAACCTTTAAGTATGGAAGACCGAATGAGAGCTAAACGCACTGGCCAAGGTCACGCAATTACTCATCCAGACATTAATGCGCCAGATTATGAAATCAAAGGACAAATTCTACACATGGTGACTAATCAATGCCAATTTAGTGGTGCGCCGAAGGAAGATCCAAATGAACATCTACGTACCTTTAATAGGATCTGCACACTATTTAAAATTCGAGAAGTGGAGGATGAACAGATATATCTCATGTTATTTCCCTGGACTTTAAAGGGAGAAGCCAAAGATTGGTTGGAATCGTTACCTGAAGGGGCGATTGATACATGGGATGTTTTAGTTGACAAATTTCTTAAACAATTTTTTCCTGCATCTAAAGCCGTAAGACTTCAAGCAGAAATTGTTACGTTCACACAAAAGCCAAATGAAACTCTATATGAGGCGTGGACAAGATATGGAAAGTTATTAAGAGGATGTCCGCAACATGGTTTAGACACCTGTCAAATAGTACAAATATTCTACCGAGGATGCGATATCACTACAAGAAAAGACATAGATATAGCAGCTGGTGGTTCTATTATGAAGAAAACCGAAACTGATGCTTACAAAATTATTGATAACACTGCTTCCCACTCACATGAGTGGCACCAAGAAAAAGACATCATTAGATCATCTAAAGCAGCTAGAGCCGATTCTAGCCATGACTTAGATTCCATTTCCGCAAAGATAGATGCTTTCGAGAGACGAATGGAAAAGATGACTAAGGATATTCACTCTATACGAATTAGTTGTGAGCAGTGTGGAGGACCACATTTGACAAAAGATTGTCTCAGTATTGAATTAACAATGGAACAAAGAGAGAATATTTCATACATAAACCAAAGGCCTGGAAATAATTATCAGAATAATTATCAACCGCCAAGACCGATTTACAATCAAAACCAGAATTATAACCGAAATATTCCATACAACAACCAACAAGGTCCTAGCAATCCACAATTATCCAATAATACTTACAATCAGCAAAGACCGAATTTTCAAAACAAACCACCACAACAAACCGATGATAAAAAGCCGAATTTAGAAGATATGATGACGAAGCTAGTTGAAACTCAAACGCAGTTTTTCACATCTCAAAAACAAACCAATGAACAAAATGCTCAAGCATTTAGAAATCAACAAGCTTCTATTCAAAATCTGGAACAAGAAGTAAGTAACCTAGCAAGGTTAATAGGTGAAAGAAAACCGGGAAGTTTACCTAGTGATACAAATGCTAACCCCCGGAATGAAACAGCTAAAGCTATTACCACAAGAAGTGGTACAACACTTAAACCACCTGAAATACCTGTAACTTCTGATGAAACTATTCCTACTACACAAGAACCACAACCTGATCAGGATAAGGAAAAAGAACCGGTAGTTGAAAAGGTTAATAAAGATAACACAGTTAAGGATAAACCTTATGTTAAACCATATCAACCACCACTTCCTTATCCGAGTAAAATGAAGAAAGAAAAACTTGAAGCCGAGCAATCCAAATTCTTGGATATGTTTAAACAGATAAATGTAAATCTTCCTTTCATTGATGTGATTTCAGGAATGCCAAGGTATGC
Source organism: Rutidosis leptorrhynchoides (assembly GCF_046630445.1). NCBI lineage: Eukaryota > Viridiplantae > Streptophyta > Magnoliopsida > Asterales > Asteraceae > Rutidosis > Rutidosis leptorrhynchoides. Next base: position 349,985,636 of record NC_092334.1, on the reverse strand, counting down.
TAAATTCTTGAAAGATCTAATCACGAATAGAAGGAAAATGGAAGAACTCTCGGCTGTTACTATGAATGCTAATTGTTCAGCAGTGCTGTTGAATAAGATACCAGAAAAACTATCTGATCCAGGAAGTTTCACAATTCCATGTTTTCTGGGTAGTCTTAGTTCAATAGAAGCATTGGCAGACTTAGGTGCTAGTATAAATCTAATGCCGTATTCACTATACGCTAAACTAGACCTTGGAGAATTGAAACCAACCAGAATAAGCATACAACTAGCCGATAGATCAATAAAATATCCTAGAGGGATAATGGAGAACATGCTAGTTAAAGTTGGTACTTTAGTATTCCCAGTAGATTTTGTTGTTTTGGACATGGAAGAAGATTCTCAAGTTCCTCTCATATTAGGAAGACCATTCTTAAACACGGCTAAAGCAATGATAGACGTGTTCGGTAAGAAACTGACCCTAAGTATAGAGGATGAGAGTGTTACCTTTTCAGTTGATAGAGCAATGCAACAACCACAATCTGCAGATGATACATGTTATTATATTCAAACTATAGATGCACATGCAGAATTATTAGAAGAATTTCCAGAATTACAAGGAACAGGAGAATGTTCTTTAGGAGAAGGAAATGAACCAATTGATGAAGCTGAAATGTTAGCTACACTTATAGCTAATGGATATGAACCAACAACAGAAGAAATTCAAATGCTAAAAGAAGAAGATAGATATCGATATAAATCATCGATAGAAGAACCTCCGAAATTAGAGTTAAAGCCACTTCCAAACCATTTGGAATACGCTTATTTACATGGTGAATCTGAATTACCTGTAATAATATCGTCTTCTCTTACTGAAAATGAGAAATCACAACTCATTTCTGTGTTGAAAGCTCATAAACCAGCCATTGCATGGAAAATTCATGATATTAAAGGAATAAGTCCTTCGTATTGCACACATAAAATCCTTATGGAAGAAGGTCATAAAACGTATGTGCAACGCCAACGAAGACTAAATCCTAATATGCAAGATGTAGTTAAGAAAGAGATTATTAAGCTGCTAGATGCAGGTTTGATATATCCAATTTCTGATAGTCCATGGGTAAGCTCAGTTCAATGCGTACCTAAGAAGGGTGGTATGACTGTCATTATAAATGAGAAAAATGAGCTTATTCCTACTAGGACTGTAACAGGATGGCGTGTGTGTATTGATTATAGAAAATTAAATGACGCCACCAGAAAAGATCACTTTCCCTTACCTTTCATAGATCAAATGTTGGAAAGATTAGCCGGAAATAGTTACTATTGTTTTCTAGATGGATTTTCCGGATATTTTCAAATTCCAATAGCACCCGAGGACCAAGAGAAAACCACATTCACGTGCCCTTATGGTACTTTTGCTTACAAACGCATGCCATTTGGACTTTGTAACGCCCCTGCAACCTTTCAAAGGTGTATGATGGCAATTTTTCACGACATGATAGAAGAATGCATGGAAGTATTCATGGATGACTTTTCAGTCTTCGGTGATACATTTAAATCATGTCTAGTTAATCTGGAACGAATGCTAATTAGATGCGAAAAATCAAATCTAGTACTTAATTGGGAGAAATGCCATTTCATGGTTAAAGAAGGCATCGTTCTTGGACATAAAATTTCAAAAGAAGGAATTGAAGTGGATAGAGCTAAAGTAGATGTAATTGCTAAACTTCCACATCCCACAAATGTTAGAGGAGTTAGGAGTTTTCTAGGGCATGCCGGTTTTTACCGACGTTTTATAAAAGATTTTTCTAAAATTGCCACTCCTATGAATAAACTCCTAGAAAAGGATGCGCCATTCATCTTTTCAGATGAATGTATCAAATCTTTTAATATTCTAAAAGAAAAACTCACTAATGCACCGATCATGATAACACCAAATTGGAATCTACCATTTGAACTAATGTGCGATGCAAGTGATTTTGCAATGGGAGCCGTTTTAGGACAAAGGATTGAAAAACGATTTCAACCTATATATTATGCTAGTAAGACATTACAAGGAGCACAAACGAACTATACAACTACTGAAAAAGAACTCCTTGCTATTGTCTTTGCTTTTGACAAATTCCGATCATATCTCGTTCTAGCAAAAACGGTGGTCTATACCGACCATTCTGCTCTTAGATACCTATTTTCAAAACAAGATGCTAAACCAAGATTAATCCGTTGGATCTTACTCTTACAAGAGTTTGATATTGAAATCCGAGATAAAAAAGGAGCAGAAAATCTCGCCGCTGATCATCTTTCTCGTCTTGAAAATCCCGAATTAGAAGTTCTAAATGAATCGACCATACAAGACAACTTTCCTGATGAATATCTATTGAAGATAGATTATAAAGAAATCCCATGGTTTGCAGACTATGCAAACTACTTAGTTTGTGGATTCCTTGAAAAAGGATTATCGTACCAAAGACGAAAGAAATTCTTCAGTGATATAAAACATTATTTCTGGGAAGATCCACATTTGTTTAAAAGTTGTCCCGATGGAATAATACGCCGATGTGTATTTGGAGATGAAGCTAGTAAAATTTTAAACCATTGTCATACAGGACCAACAGGAGGGCATTATGGGCCTCAACTAACAGCAAGAAAAGTTTATGAAGCTGGATTCTATTGGCCTACAATTTACAAAGACGCACACCTTCTTTGCAAATCCTGTGATGCATGTCAAAGGGCCGGAAAAATAAGTCAACGTGATGAAATGCCACAAAATGTCATCCAAGTATGTGAAGTATTTGACATTTGGGGTATTGACTTTATGGGTCCATTTCCAAAATCTCATAATAATCTATATATACTCGTAGCCATTGATTATGTATCTAAATGGGCGGAAGCACAAGCTCTCCCAACTAACGATGCACGAGTTGTAGTCAACTTTTTAAAACGTCTTTTTGCAAGGTTTGGAACACCGAAAGCTTTAATAAGTGATCGGGGTACTCATTTCTGTAATAATCAACTTGAGAAAGTTCTTAAAAGATATGGAGTAACTCATAAAATCTCCACCGCATATCATCCACAAACAAGTGGACAAGTTGAAAATACCAACCGAGCTTTAAAACGTATTCTAGAGAAAACCGTAGGATCAAATCCAAAGGAATGGTCCATTAAATTGGAGGATGCACTCTGGGCTTTTAGAACAGCCTACAAAACTCCAATTGGAACCACACCTTTTAGACTTGTTTATGGAAAAGCATGTCATCTTCCAGTAGAAATTGAACACAAAGCATTTTGGGCTTTGAAGACATGTAATCTTGATTTACATGAAGCCGGACGTCTACGATTAAGTCAACTAAACGAATTAGAAGAATTAAGACATGAAGCATACGATAATTCGTTAATCTATAAAGAAAGAACGAAGAAATGGCATGATAAAAGAATCAGAAGTTCAAAAGAATTTAAAGAAGGAGACAGAGTTCTTCTTTTCAATTCACGATTCAAGCTATTTCCTGGAAAATTGAAATCAAGATGGTCTGGACCATTCATAGTCAAAAGAGTTTTCCCATACGGAACGATAGAATTGATAAATTCAAATGGGATTGAATTTAAAGTTAATGGTCACAGAGTTAAACATTACATACAGGGTCCGATGGAAGTCGACAACGAAGTTAATCACAATTTCGACACCACAGCTAACTAAGTGTGGGGAGAATCAAGTCTTTAAAGGATAATATGTATTTCTGTTAGAGTTAGATTGTCTGTTTTCGTGTAGTTCTCGAAAATGGAACACGTATGGTCTTTCCCTAGCAGACCCTAAAGAACTAGTCTTCTCCCCCCATTCTGAATTTTTATTTTTTTTAGGTTTTTACAAAATGAAGACTGCCTGTGAACTAAACCATGGTCTAATGCTACACGCTTTGATCACTAAACGTAATAATGACTTACTCCCGAGTGAAATAGTATCAGTAATCAGAGAAAGAATGGACGGAGTTAGAAAAGGATCCAGATGCGAAGATAATAAGTTACAATTTGGTAAAGGAAAATCAAAATCCGCAGCGAAAAGAAGAGCACGACACCTAGAAAGATGTCACAAATGCGGAAAATGGTCACATGGAGGTAAATGTTCAAATAATCAAACCTATTCAAATACCGAATTTGTTACTTTATGCAGAGACGGACCGTTCATATGTTTAGAAGAAAAGACAATGAATGCTCGAGGTTACGCCTATGCAGCCATGGAAGACCAATTAAACCGACTATCTTATGAATATAATAGATCATATAACTAAGAAATCTATTTCACAGGTATGTCTGTACAGTTTTTATTTTTATTTTTATTTTTAACCTTTTGATAATAAACGCTAATTTGTTCGCTAAAAAGTATTAAATTGGTATTAAATAAAATTAGGTTTGGCGACCGAAATTATTGATATCGTTCAAAAATTTATTACATCACTGCGAAATTTAACGTTTATTCTTAAGGTATAAATATCTTTAATCAATCAACCCAAAATATTTCAAAAATTCGTCATGAGTTAAATTAGGTCTTGGAACCGAAATTACTTTACCGAAAAGAGGGGCGCATATTTTTGATAATATTTGATTGATTAAAGTGGGATAAAAATACAAAAAGATTTTTAAATTTATTTTTACCATGTTTTTAAAATTAATATTTAAATCTTAAATTAATATTGTAAACTTTGTAAAAACAATATTTTTAAAATTGTAAATATTTGAAAAATTAATATAAGTTTGGTGTGAATTTATAATATGAATTTTTAAATTAAGTTTGGTTTGAATTTTTAATTTTTAAAATATGAAATTTTAATTTTATGCATTTCAAATTTTAAGTTTGGTGTGAATTTTTAATATTAATTTTTAATTTTATATTTAAGTTGTGTGAATTTAAAAACAAAAATTTACTTTATCTCATTAAGTTAAGAATATGATTTTTAAAATTCTTCGTAAGTTGAAGACTAGGTCTTTGAACCGAAATTGCTTTACCCGAGGGAGGGACGAGAACTTTTATTATCATTATTTTTAATCTTTTTGATTTAAAGTATGCAAAAAAAAAAAAAAAAAAAAAAAAAAAAAATTAAAAAATCCAAAAATCTAAGCTTTTAAAATAATCGCTTGAAAATGACAATTTTAAAATTTTGTCGAGGGACGGACTAGGGCATCGTCCCGAAACGACCTCGTCTTAAAAAGAAACAAATTTTTAAAATTTTATTTAATTTATGTTTTAAAAAGTTTAAGGTTTTAAAAAAAAAAAAAAAAAAAAAAAAAAAACCTGGAATTGACCCCCATGCGAGTCGCATGGGGGAAAGGCTTAAGCCATGCGACTCGCATGGCTGTTAAAAACTGGACAGGATCAAAAGCTCAGCGAGCTGCTCTTTCTTTCACAAACACACACATATACACGAAAACTCTCCCAAATCCTCTCAAAAATCCGCCATTTTTTACCAAATTTCTTGCAAAACTTCACAATAATCATGCCTAGATTCAGTAGTCTCAACCCCTTCAGGAGAAAGGTAAAGATTTCACCCCTAATCTCTTTAAATTCGAATTTTTGTGTTCTTGAGCTAGAAAATTTATATTTTGATTTTGTTAAATTTAGGTGTAATTAGAGCTAAATTGTTGTTATATTATGCATGTATATCCTAGATAGAAGCTATTTAACATGATTTGAAGCTAAAAACTTCAAATTTTTAAGAATCTAGGGTTTGTGTTCTTGAGCAATTTGGGGCTTTTTGATATAAACAGGTTATGGCCGATTTTTGTCATGAATTGTTGCTAAATTAAGTAGTGTAACATGTTTAGGTAGTTAATTGATCCAAACTTTGAGCCTAAACATGTTTTTGAGAATTAAAGTAGACTTTTTAAGTCTAAAAATTCATGAACTTGGATAATTTGATATAAAGGCAATTTGAAACTTGTCTCATTGCTAGAAGTGATTATTTTGGCATGTTATTTGAGATAAATGCTTATGAACTTGATGTACATTTTTCGTATATGCTTATTTGACAAAGTGTAGACTTGACAAAAATATGAAAATGAGCACTAGTTTGATTTGAATGCCATGTAACAAGTGTTTAATTGTTATAATAATTATTGTTGACATGTTTAAGAGTTTAAATGTGATAAAACATTGTACACATTTTCGTATGTAAAAGTGTAGAATTGTTATTGTTAAGAAAATGTGTATAAAATGTGTTATGAATTGAACATGTCATCATAATTGTTTCAAGTTATTATTTTGCTAACACTAATGCATATTTGGATGCACAAATTTTGTGTTTAATGTGTTTTGCAGAAAGCCGATACTGGAGGTTCAGGAGCATCATCATCCAGGCAACCAGAGCCCGAACCGGAAATGTTTCATGAACAAGAACAGCATATGCAACAAGAAGAAGAAGAACAGGAGGAGCAACATATTCCATATCACGATCAAGATCAGTTATTCATGAATCAGTTTCGTCAATTCGCTCCACATCAAAGGATTCTGAGCTTAGACATTAATGAAGATCAGTTACACCCAAATCTAAGATTTGATCGATGTTGGATAGAGTATCCAGATTATCAAAAGAACATGCACATTCTCTACTTTAAGGTTGTTGAAATGCCAAGGGCAATTGACTGGGTACCTTTGGAAACAGTTGACCTTGCCGAACCGATTCGGGAATTATTGGTGCAAAGGTATGGTAATTCTCAGTTTAACGATTGGATGCGCCTATTTTCCATTCGTAGAACCATATATAGGGAATGGTGTATAGAATTACTTAGTACTATTAAGTTAAACAGTAATGTTAGGAGGATAGATGATAGAAGCTTTATTAGATTTCTGTTAGGTGGACGCATGTACAGAATGTCCATGATAGATTTAGCCAGGGCCTTACAGATTTACACCCCTGCTGAACTTTTGAGCCCCGACTGTAATAGCCTGATTGCCCAAGGAGAAAGGGTAGATAGGGAATTTGATGTTAACGCTGTCTGGAGGCGTATGTCCCACTTTAATGAATTTCACGCCAGTGGAAATCATACATACTTAGATATAGACAGAGCTGAACTCCGGGTGATTCATAGATTCTTAGCAAACACAATTACACAAAGGGGTAGGAATAAGGAGAAATTGACCGTAAACGATTTGTTCTACCTCAAGTGTATTAGAGACCCGAGGAGTTTCGTTAACATTCCCTATTGTGTTGGTTATTATCTCGCTAATGTAGTTTCGGGGATGAAATCGGGGAGTATTATAGGTGGTGGTATTTTCATTACTCTCATTGGAGAGTATTTAGGTGTAGATAAGCACCAAGGGGGTCCAATGAACGAAATAGAGGACGGAGGTGAAACTATAAGTTCAAACCTTTATCACGGTGCAAGGGTATTATTGATGAGACGTGGTCGGGTACATCGATACGAGGGACCTCAGCGACAGGTAGAGAGAGGTTCGGATGACGAGATGGAGGAGGTGAACAACATTATAGGAGTTGTTCGGGAGACTGCTCTTGATTTAGGCGTTCGTATGGAGGATGAATACATGACGAACTATGATAGGCATATGCAGTATGAGGCATGGCAACGCCGGAATGACTACGAGCATTCCCGGCAACGAGAGCATGGCCGATGGGATTATCATCAGCGCCAAATTATAAGCCAGTTGCAGCCTGGCGAGATGTATTATCCGACCCGACCCGCATACTATCCCGCACATCAGCCAGAGATGAGACCACCCTATGATTCATATGATTATGACGCAGCATACCAGTACACCTATAATCAGCCATGGAACCCGGACGCGAACATGAATTGGGATCCATATCCTAATTTTCCTCCTAACCCACCTCCTGATCAGTAGAGATAAGTGGTAATTTCTATTTTTATTTTAAACACTTAACATTTTATTATGTTTATGTAATGTTTGATATTTTATTATTATTGTGTACTAATATTTTTCTTATAGTTTGAAAGTGGGATGCCAAAGTTCCATTTCAAATTGCATGTATGATTATATTTGTATTGTATGTATTCTCTTTTATGCACAAAACAGGGTAAAACAACGCGTTTTCAAAGACTGGCATTAAGTTCAGCAAAAGCAAGTAATTTTGACGACAATGATGCAAAATATATGTGAAATAACAACAAGACGGAATGAACAAATGACGTGCACCATTTATCATTCAGCAAACAAACGCCAATATATTTGGAAACTTTGGTAAAAATTTAATCATTTTCACACAAATCACCCTCAATAATTTAAATTGTTACTGATTTCTTGCAAATGAGGGCATTGCAAGATCTTAAGTGTGGGAAGGGATTAAATTCTTTCGGATTTTAAAATTTTTATATTAAACACTTGGTTACCATTAAAAATACTAGTAAAGCAGTAGTTGTATTAGAATCTAGTGCTCTCTGATAAAAAAAGAACAGCCCTAGTCTTATATACTGACTACCCAATTCTAGTAAAATTTTTCAAAATTTGCAATTAAATGAATTCAAATCATGTTTATACATATTTATGAACGATAAAACTAGGTTTTAACACCGAAATTATTGTTACCTCGGAAAGGACATAAATTGAGAAACAAACTAAAATGTTAAAATTCATTTAAAATGGAATAGAGGACGATAAAAAGAAAAATAAAAAGCCAAGTGTGGGAAAATTTACCAAGTTATTTTAAACATATGTCACATATATCTGTAACAAATAACTGAAAATACTTTTGCTTTGGACTAAACTAAACTGTTTTACCCGATGAAAGAAAAGAAGAGATGGATCTACACGATGAATCAATTCCATCATTAAAAGGAAGTAAAGTCTTCCGAAAAAGACACGCGCTTCTTGATTTAGGTCATGAAGTTGTCGTTCAGACCAGCTGTAGGTTGACGAAAAATCTAGAAAAGTCATCACTAAAATCAGCAGGAAATCCACGGACCTCAGCATTAAACAGGGTCGCCAAGTGGTCAGATTTATCCTAACCATGAGAAGGATTTATCAAGTACAATGGGGGGGCACCATGCAAATTAGCTGGATAAGACTAATGAATCAGATCCCCAGAAAGGATAATCTCCTTAAAGATTAAAAATCAGCTTTTAAGACTGATATTACTCAATCCTAGAGATTGACCTTAAAGATTGAGAATTCAAACTCATGGAATTCAATGATATCTAAACTCGAGCTTGAACGAGAAAATATTTTGATCAAAAATACAAACCGATTTGTTTTCTAAAAACCCTATTTTCAATACGTTCATTACCATTGAACGTAAAATCCTAGGAATTCACCTGGAATTCATTAGGTCACCTGAACTAAATCGGGTGTCAATCGTAAGAACGGTGGTTGCATAACATGGTCAAAGACAGGACTTTGTGCCAAATCGACAAATTATAAGGGTGAGCTTTACTATTGCTTGAAATGTCCCGTTCTTATTGATTAAAAACGTTCCATATTAATTGATTTCGTTGCGAGGTTTTGACCTCTATATGAGACGTTTTTCAAAGACTGCATTCATTTTTAAGCAAACCATAACCTTTATTTCATCAATAAAGGTTTAAAAAGCTTTACGTAGATTATCAAATAATGATAATCTAAAATATCCTGTTTACACACGACCATTACATAATGGTTTACAATACAAATATGTTACAACAAAATAAGTTTCTTGAATGCAGTTTTTACACAATATCATACAAGCATGGACTCCAAATCTTGTCCTTATTTAAGTATGCGACAGCGGAAGCTCTTAATAATCACCTGAGAATAAACATGCTTAAAACGTCAACAAAAATGTTGGTGAGTTATAGGTTTAACCTATATATATCAAATCGTAACAATAGACCACAAGATTTCATATTTCAATACACATCCCATACATAGAGATAAAAATCATTCATATGGTGAACACCTGGTAACCGACAATAACAAGATGCATATATAAGAATATCCCCATCATTCCGGGACACCCTTCGGATATGATATAAATTTCGAAGTACTAAAGCATCCGGTACTTTGGATGGGGTTTGTTAGGCCCAATAGATCTATCTTTAGGATTCGCGTCAATTAGGGTGTCTGTTCCCTAATTCTTAGATTACCAGACTTAATAAAAAGGGGCATATTCGATTTCGATAATTCAACCATAGAATGTAGTTTCACGTACTTGTGTCTATTTTGTAAATCATTTATAAAACCTGCATGTATTCTCATCCCAAAAATATTAGATTTTAAAAGTGGGACTATAACTCACTTTCACAGATTTTTACTTCGTCGGGAAGTAAGACTTGGCCACTGGTTGATTCACGAACCTATAACAATATATACATATATATCAAAGTATGTTCAAAATATATTTACAACACTTTTAATATATTTTGATGTTTTAAGTTTATTAAGTCAGCTGTCCTCGTTAGTAACCTACAACTAGTTGTCCACAGTTAGATGTACAGAAATAAATCGATAAATATTATCTTGAATCAATCCACGACCCAGTGTATACGTATCTCAGTATTGATCACAACTCAAACTATATATATTTTGGAATCAACCTCAACCCTGTATAGCTAACTCCAACATTCACATATAGAGTGTCTATGGTTGTTCCGAAATATATATAGATGTGTCGACATGATAGGTCGAAACATTGTATACGTGTCTATGGTATCTCAAGATTACATAATATATAATACAAGTTGATTAAGTTATGGTTGGAATAGATTTGTTACCAATTTTCACGTAGCTAAAATGAGAAAAATTATCCAATCTTGTTTTACCCATAACTTCTTCATTTTAAATCCGTTTTGAGTGAATCAAATTGCTATGGTTTCATATTGAACTCTATTTTATGAATCTAAACAAAAAAAGTATAGGTTTCTAGTCGGAAAAATAAGTTACAAGTCGTTTTTGTAAAGGTAGTCATTTCAGTCGAAAGAACGACGTCTAGATGACCATTTTAGAAAACATACTTCCACTTTGAGTTTAACCATAATTTTTGGATATAGTTTCATGTTCATAATAAAAATCATTTTCTCAGAATAACAACTTTTAAATCAAAGTTTATCATAGTTTTTAATTAACTAACCCAAAACAGCCCGCGGTGTTACTACGACGGCGTAAATCCGGTTTTACGGTGTTTTTCGTGTTTCCAGGTTTTAAATCATTAAGTTAGCATATCATATAGATATAGAACATGTGTTTAGTTGATTTTAAAAGTCAAGTTAGAAGGATTAACTTTTGTTTGCGAACAAGTTTAGAATTAACTAAACTATGTTCTAGTGATTACAAGTTTAAACCTTCGAATAAGATAGCTTTATATGTATGAATCGAATGATGTTATGAACATCATTACTACCTTAAGTTCCTTGGATGAACCTACTGGAAAAGAGAAAAATGGATCTAGCTTCAATGGATCCTTGGATGGCTCAAAGTTCTTGAAGCAAAATCATGACACGAAAACAAGTTCAAGTAAGATCATCACTTGAAATAAGATTGTTATAGTTATAGAAATTGAACCAAAGTTTGAATATGATTATTACCTTGTATTAGAATGATAACCTACTGTAAGAAACAAAGATTTCTTGAGGTTGGATGATCACCTTACAAGATTGGAAGTGAGCTAGCAAACTTGAAAGTATTCTTGATTTTATGAAACTAGAACTTTTGGAATTTATGAAGAACACTTAGAACTTGAAGATAGAACTTGAGAGAGTTCAATTAGATGAAGAAAATTGAAGAATGAAAGTGTTTGTAGGTGTTTTTGGTCGTTGGTGTATGGATTAGATATAAAGGATATGTAATTTTGTTTTCATGTAAATAAGTCATGAATGATTACTCATATTTTTGTAATCTTATGAGATATTTCATGCTAGTTGCCAAATGATGGTTCCCACATGTGTTAGGTGACTCACATGGGCTGCTAAGAGCTGATCATTGGAGTGTATATACCAATAGTACATACATCTAAAAGCTGTGTATTGTACGAGTACGAATACGGGTGCATACGAGTAGAATTGTTGATGAAACTGAACGAGAATGTAATTGTAAGCATTTTTGTTAAGTAGAAGTATTTTGATAAGTGTATTGAAGTCTTTCAAAAGTGTATAAATACATATTAAAACACTACATGTATATACATTTTAACTGAGTCGTTAAGTCATCGTTAGTCGTTACATGTAAGTGTTGTTTTGAAACCTTTAGGTTAACGATCTTGTTAAATGTTGTTAACCCAATATTTATAATATCAAATGAGATTTTAAATTATTATATTATCATGATATTATCATGTATGAATATCTCTTAATATGATATATATACATTAAATGTCTTTACAACGATAATCGTTACATATATGTCTCGTTTAAAAATCATTAAGTTAGTAGTCTTGTTTTTACATATGTAGTTCATTGTTAATATACTTTATGATATGTTTTCTTATCATAGTATCATGTTAACTATATATATAACCATATATATGTCATCATATAGTTTTTTTACAAGTTTTAACGTTCGTGAATCACCGGTCAACTTGGGTGGTCAATTGTCTATATGAAACCTATTTCAATTAATCAAGTCTTAACAAGTTTGATTGCTTAACATGTTGGAAATATTTAATCATGTAAACATCAATCTCAATTAATATATATAAACATGGAAAAGTTCGGGTCACTACAGTACCTACCCGTTAAATAAATTTCGTCCCGAAATTTTAAGCTGTTGAAGGTGTTGACGAATCTTCTGGAAATAGATGCGGGTATTTCTTCTTCATCTGATCTTCACGCTCCCAGGTGAACTCGGGTCCTCTACGAGCATTCCATCGAACCTTAACAATTGGTATCTTGTTTTGCTTAAGTCTTTTAACCTCACGATCCATTATTTCGACGGGTTCTTCGATGAATTGGAGTTTTTCGTTGATTTGGATTTCATCTAACGGAATAGTGAGATCTTCTTTAGCAAAACATTTCTTCAAATTCGAGACGTGGAAAGTGTTATGTACAGCCGCGAGTTGTTGAGGTAACTCAAGTCGGTAAGCTACTGGTCCGACACGATCAATAATCTTGAATGGTCCAATATACCTTGGATTTAATTTACCTCGTTTACCAAATCGAACAACGCCTTTCCAAGGTGCAACTTTAAGCATGACCATCTCTCCAATTTCAAATTCTATATCTTTTCTTTTAATGTCAGCGTAGCTCTTTTGTCGACTTTGGGCGGTTTTCAACCGTTGTTGAATTTGGATGATCTTCTCAGTAGTTTCTTGTATAATCTCCGGACCCGTAATCTGTCTATCCCCCACTTCACTCCAACAAATCGGAGACCTGCACTTTCTACCATAAAGTGCTTCAAACGGCGCCATCTCAATGCTTGAATGGTAGCTGTTGTTGTAGGAAAATTCTGCTAACGGTAGATGTCGATCCCAACTGTTTCCGAAATCAATAACACATGCTCGTAGCATGTCTTCAAGCGTTTGTATCGTCCTTTCGCTCTGCCCATCAGTTTGTGGATGATAGGCAGTACTCATGTCTAGACGAGTTCCTAATGCTTGCTGTAATGTCTGCCAGAATCTTGAAATAAATCTGCCATCCCTATCAGAGATAATAGAGATTGGTATTCCATGTCTGGAGACGACTTCCTTCAAATACAGTCGTGCTAACTTCTCCATCTTGTCATCTTCTCTTATTGGTAGGAAGTGTGCTGATTTGGTGAGACGATCAACTATTACCCAAATAGTATCAAAACCACTTGCAGTCCTTGGCAATTTAGTGATGAAATCCATGGTAATGTTTTCCCATTTCCATTCCGGGATTTCGGGTTGTTGAAGTAGACCTGATGGTTTCTGATGCTCAGCTTTGACCTTAGAACACGTCAAACATTCTCCTACGTATTTAGCAACATCGGCTTTCATACCCGGCCACCAAAAATGTTTCTTGAGATCCTTGTACATCTTCCCCGTTCCAGGATGTATTGAGTATCTGGTTTTATGAGCTTCTCTAAGTACCATTTCTCTCATATCTCCAAATTTTGGTACCCAAATCCTTTCAGCCCTATACCGGGTTCCGTCTTCCCGAATATTAAGATGCTTCTCCGATCCTTTGGGTATTTCATCCTTTAAATTTCCCTCTTTTAAAACTCCTTGTTGCGCCTCCTTTATTTGAGTAGTAATGTTATTATGAATCATTATATTCATAGATTTTACTCGAATGGGTTCTCTATCCTTCCTGCTCAAGGCATCGGCTACCACATTTGCCTTCCCCGGGTGGTAACGAATCTCAAAATCGTAATCATTCAATAATTCAATCCACCTACGCTGCCTCATATTCAGTTGTTTCTGATTAAATATGTGTTGAAGACTTTTGTGGTCGGTATATATAATACTTTTGACCCCATATAAGTAGTGCCTCCAAGTCTTTAATGCAAAAACAACCGCGCCTAATTCCAAATCATGCGTCGTATAATTTTGTTCGTGAATCTTCAATTGTCTAGACGCATAAGCAATCACCTTCGTTCGTTGCATTAATACACAACCGAGACCTTGCTTTGATGCGTCACAATAAATCACAAAATCATCATTCCCTTCAGGCAATGACAATATAGGTGCCGTAGTTAGCTTTTTCTTCAATAACTGAAACGCTTTCTCTTGTTCATCATTCCATTCAAATTTCTTCCCTTTATGCGTTAATGCAGTCAAGGGTTTTGCTATTCTGGAAAAGTCTTGGATGAACCTTCTGTAGTAACCAGCTAGTCCTAAAAACTGGCGTATGTGTTTCGGAGTTTTCGGGGTTTCCCACTTTTCAACAGTTTCTATCTTTGCCGGATCCACCTTAATACCTTCCTTGTTCACTATGTGACCGAGGAATTGAACTTCTTCCAACCAAAATGCACACTTTGAAAACTTAGCGTACAATTCTTCCTTCCTCAATACTTCTAACACCTTTCTCAAATGTTCACCGTGTTCTTGGTCATTCTTTGAGTAAATAAGTATGTCATCAATGAAAACAATGACAAACTTGTCAAGGTATGGTCCACACACTCGGTTCATAAGGTCCATGAACACAGCTGGTGCATTAGTTAAACCAAATGGCATGACCATAAACTCGTAATGACCGTAACGTGTTCTGAAAGCAGTCTTTGGAATATCATCTTCTTTCACCCGCATTTGATGATACCCGGAACGTAAATCAATCTTTGAATAAACAGACGAGCCTTGTAGTTGATCAAATAAGTCGTCGATTCTCGGTAGTGGGTAGCGGTTCTTGATGGTAAGTTTGTTCAACTCTCGGTAGTCGATACACAACCTGAATGTACCATCTTTCTTCTTGACAAATAAAACAGGAGCTCCCCACGGTGATGTGCTTGGTCGAATGAAACCACGCTCTAAAAGTTCTTGTAATTGGCTTTGCAGTTCTTTCATCTCGCTGGGTGCGAGTCTGTAAGGAGCACGAGCTATTGGTGCAGCTCCTGGTACAAGATCTATTTGAAATTCAACGGATCGATGTGGGGGTAATCCCGGTAATTCTTTCGGAAATACATCGGGAAATTCTTTTGCAATGGGAACATCATTGATGCTCTTTTCTTCAGTTTGTACTTTCTCGACGTGTGCTAGAACAGCATAGCAACCTTTTCTTATTAGTTTTTGTGCCTTCAAATTACTAATAAGATGTAGCTTCGTGTTGCCCTTTTCTCCGTACACCATTAAGGGTTTTCCTTTTTCTCGTATAATGCGAATTGCATTTTTGTAACAAACGATCTCCGCTTTCACTTCTTTCAACCAGTCCATACCGATTATCACATCAAAACTCCCTAACTCTACTGGTATCAAATCAATCTTAAATGTTTCGCTAACCAGTTTAATTTCTCGATTCCGACATATATTATCTGCTGAAATTAATTTACCATTTGCTAATTCGAGTAAAAATTTACTATCCAAAGGCGTCAATGGACAACTTAATTTAGCACAAAAATCTCTACTCATATAGCTTCTATCCGCACCCGAATCAAATAAAACGTAAGCAGATTTATTGTCAATAAGAAACGTACCCGTAACAAGCTCCGGGTCTTCCTGTGCCTCTACCGCATTAATATTGAAAACTCTTCCACGGCCTTGTCCATTCGTGTTCTCCTGGTTCGGGCAATTTCTAATAATGTGGCCTGGTTTTCCACATTTATAACAAACTACATTGGCATAACTTGCTCCGACACTACTTGCTCCGCCATTACTCGTTCCGACACCATTTGTTCCTTTCGTTCTATTAACCCCTGGTCCGTAGACCTCACACTTCGCCGCGCTATGACCATTTCTTTTACACTTGTTGCAAAATTTGGTGCAGAACCCCGAGTGATTCTTTTCACACCTTTGGCATAGCTGCTTCTGATTGTTGTTGTTGTTGCGGTTATTATTGTTGTTGGGATGATTGTTGTAGTTGTTGTTGTTGTTGTTGTTGTTGTTGTTGTTGTTGGGCCGTTTGTTGTAGTTGCGATTGATGTTGCGATTGTTGGGATAATTGTTGCGATTATTGTTGTAATTGCTGTTGTTGTTGTATTGGTGATTCTTATCACCGTTTTCCTCCCACTTTCTTTTGACTTGCTTCACATTGGCCTCTTCAGCAGTCTGTTCTTTAATTCTTTCTTCAATCTGGTTCACTAGTTTGTGAGCCATTCTACATGCCTGTTGTATGGAGGCGGGCTCGTGTGAACTTATATCTTCTTGGATTCTTTCCGGTAATCCTTTCACAAACGCGTCGATCTTCTCTTCCTCATCTTCGAATGCTCCCGGACACAATAGGCACAATTCTGTGAATCGTCTTTCGTACGTGGTAATATCAAATCCTTGGGTTCGTAACCCTCTAAGTTCTGTCTTGAGCTTATTGACCTCGGTTCTGGGACGGTACTTCTCGTTCATCAAGTGCTTGAATGCTGACCACGGTAGTGCGTACGCATCATCTTGTCCCACTTGCTCTAGATAGGTATTCCACCATGTTAACGCAGAACCTGTGAAGGTATGCGTAGCGTACTTCACTTTGTCCTCTTCAGTACACTTACTTATGGCAAACACCGATTCAACCTTCTCGGTCCACCGTTTCAATCCGATCGGTCCTTCGGTTCCATCAAATTCCAAAGGTTTGCAGGCAGTGAATTCTTTGTAGGTGCATCCTACACGATTTCCTGTACTGCTAGATCCAAGGTTATTGTTGGTATGTAGCGCAGCCTGTACTGCGGCTATGTTTGAAGCTAGAAAAGTACGGAATTCCTCTTCATTCATATTCACGGTGTGTCGAGTAGTCGGTGCCATTTCCTTCAAAATAGTTAAATGGAACAAGTTAATCATACAGAATATCAAGAGTAGTTAATAGTATTTCGTAGCATAATATGAACTCATTTATAAAAGCTTTTTCTTCATATTAGCGTTTTATAAGTTTAAATTCGGGTAGTACCTACCCGTTAAGTTCATACTTAGTAGCTAATATACAATTCAACTACTACAATTCTATATGAAAAACTGATTATAATAATATTTCGCGTTCAAACTTTTATACAATATTTTACAAACTTACAATACCGCTTATTTTACATAAAGCATGAAATATAGCACACAATAACTTTGATACAAGATAGTTGTGAAGATAATTCTAGCTAGTACACAAGTCGTTCAGCAAAGGCAATAAAGACACGTAATTCATACGTCCAGAAACAAGTCATGCATTCTGGTTTTACTAGGACTACTTCCCATCCTTGGTCTTGTGCAACATAACCGTTATGGCCGTTGATAAGACAGCGTGTTGTAACGTCATCAAAGGGACGAGGGTTACGTAATGTCCAACAGTCCCGTAATAATCTAAAAACCTCATTTCTTACCCCAATTACCGACTCCGTCACTTGTGGAAACGTTTTGTTTAATAGTTGTAGCCCGGTGTTCTTGTTCTCACTTTGGTGAGAAGCGAACATTACTAATCCGTAAGCATAACATGCTTCTTTATGTTGCATGTTAGCCGCTTTTTCTAAATCACGAAGTCCAATATTCGGATATATTGAGTCAAAATAATTTCTTAACCCGTTGCGTAAAATAGCATTTGGGTTCCCCGCAATATATGCGTCAAAGTAAACACATCGTAACTTATGGGTTTCCCAATGTGATATCCCCCATCTTTCAAACGAAAGTCTCTTATAAACCAAGACATTCTTGGAACGTTCTTCGAATGTCTTACAAACTGATCTCGCCTTAAATAGTTGTGCCGAAGAATTCTGGCCGACTCTAGACAAGATTTCATCAATCATGTCTCCGGGTAGGTCTCTTAAAATATTGGGTTGTCTATCCATTTTGTGTTTTTAAACTGTAAAATAGACAAGAGTTAGATTCATAAAAAAAAAAATACTTATTAATACAAGCAATTTTTACATATATCATAAAGCATAAGAACACTATATTCCATATATTACACCACACGAATACAACTATCTTATTCCGACTCGCTCGTTTCTTCTTCTTCGGTTTTGGTTCGTTTTGCCAAGTTTCGAGGGATATATGATGTTCCCCTAATACGAGCCGTCGTTGTCCACATTGGTTTAGAAAAACCTGGTGGTTTAGAGGTTCCCGGGTCATTGTTACAACTTAAGGACTTCGGGGGTTGACGATACATATAAAGTTCATCGGGGTTGGAATTAGATTTCTCTATTTTTATGCCCTTTCCCTTATTATTTTCTTTTGCCTTTTTAAATTCAGTTGGGGTAATTTCTATAACATCATCGGAATTCTCGTCGAAATCCGATTCATCGGAGAATTGGTAATCCTCCCAATATTTTGCTTCCTTGGCGGAAACACCATTGACCATAATTAACTTTGGTCGGTTGGTTGAGGATTTTCTTTTACTTAACAATTTTATTATTTCCCCCACCGGTTCTATTTCTTCATCCGGTTCCGATTCTTCTTCCGGTTCCGATTCTTCTTCCGGTTCCGACTCTTCTTCCGGTTCCTCTTCGGGAACTTGTGAATCAGTCCACAAATCATTCCAATTTACATTTGACTCTTCATTATTATTAGGTGAGTCAATGGGACTTGTTCTAGAGGTAGACATCTATCACATAATATCAAACACGTTAAGAGATTAATATATCACATAATATTCATATGTTAAAAATATATAGTTTCCAACAAAAATGTTAAGCAATCATTTTTAAAGAAAACACGGTCGAAGTCCAGACTCACTAATGCATCCTAACAAACTCGATAAGACACACTAATGCAAATTTTCTGGTTCTCTAAGACCAACGCTCTGATACCAACTGAAATGTCCCGTTCTTATTGATTAAAAACGTTCCATATTAATTGATTTCGTTGCGAGGTTTTGACCTCTATATGAGACGTTTTTCAAAGACTGCATTCATTTTTAAGCAAACCATAACCTTTATTTCATCAATAAAGGTTTAAAAAGCTTTACGTAGATTATCAAATAATGATAATCTAAAATATCCTGTTTACACACGACCATTACATAATGGTTTACAATACAAATATGTTACAACAAAATAAGTTTCTTGAATGCAGTTTTTACACAATATCATACAAGCATGGACTCCAAATCTTGTCCTTATTTAAGTATGCGACAGCGGAAGCTCTTAATAATCACCTGAGAATAAACATGCTTAAAACGTCAACAAAAATGTTGGTGAGTTATAGGTTTAACCTATATATATCAAATCGTAACAATAGACCACAAGATTTCATATTTCAATACACATCCCATACATAGAGATAAAAATCATTCATATGGTGAACACCTGGTAACCGACAATAACAAGATGCATATATAAGAATATCCCCATCATTCCGGGACACCCTTCGGATATGATATAAATTTCGAAGTACTAAAGCATCCGGTACTTTGGATGGGGTTTGTTAGGCCCAATAGATCTATCTTTAGGATTCGCGTCAATTAGGGTGTCTGTTCCCTAATTCTTAGATTACCAGACTTAATAAAAAGGGGCATATTCGATTTCGATAATTCAACCATAGAATGTAGTTTCACGTACTTGTGTCTATTTTGTAAATCATTTATAAAACCTGCATGTATTCTCATCCCAAAAATATTAGATTTTAAAAGTGGGACTATAACTCACTTTCACAGATTTTTACTTCGTCGGGAAGTAAGACTTGGCCACTGGTTGATTCACGAACCTATAACAATATATACATATATATCAAAGTATGTTCAAAATATATTTACAACACTTTTAATATATTTTGATGTTTTAAGTTTATTAAGTCAGCTGTCCTCGTTAGTAACCTACAACTAGTTGTCCACAGTTAGATGTACAGAAATAAATCGATAAATATTATCTTGAATCAATCCACGACCCAGTGTATACGTATCTCAGTATTGATCACAACTCAAACTATATATATTTTGGAATCAACCTCAACCCTGTATAGCTAACTCCAACATTCACATATAGAGTGTCTATGGTTGTTCCGAAATATATATAGATGTGTCGACATGATAGGTCGAAACATTGTATACGTGTCTATGGTATCTCAAGATTACATAATATATAATACAAGTTGATTAAGTTATGGTTGGAATAGATTTGTTACCAATTTTCACGTAGCTAAAATGAGAAAAATTATCCAATCTTGTTTTACCCATAACTTCTTCATTTTAAATCCGTTTTGAGTGAATCAAATTGCTATGGTTTCATATTGAACTCTATTTTATGAATCTAAACAAAAAAAGTATAGGTTTCTAGTCGGAAAAATAAGTTACAAGTCGTTTTTGTAAAGGTAGTCATTTCAGTCGAAAGAACGACGTCTAGATGACCATTTTAGAAAACATACTTCCACTTTGAGTTTAACCATAATTTTTGGATATAGTTTCATGTTCATAATAAAAATCATTTTCTCAGAATAACAACTTTTAAATCAAAGTTTATCATAGTTTTTAATTAACTAACCCAAAACAGCCCGCGGTGTTACTACGACGGCGTAAATCCGGTTTTACGGTGTTTTTCGTGTTTCCAGGTTTTAAATCATTAAGTTAGCATATCATATAGATATAGAACATGTGTTTAGTTGATTTTAAAAGTCAAGTTAGAAGGATTAACTTTTGTTTGCGAACAAGTTTAGAATTAACTAAACTATGTTCTAGTGATTACAAGTTTAAACCTTCGAATAAGATAGCTTTATATGTATGAATCGAATGATGTTATGAACATCATTACTACCTTAAGTTCCTTGGATGAACCTACTGGAAAAGAGAAAAATGGATCTAGCTTCAATGGATCCTTGGATGGCTCAAAGTTCTTGAAGCAAAATCATGACACGAAAACAAGTTCAAGTAAGATCATCACTTGAAATAAGATTGTTATAGTTATAGAAATTGAACCAAAGTTTGAATATGATTATTACCTTGTATTAGAATGATAACCTACTGTAAGAAACAAAGATTTCTTGAGGTTGGATGATCACCTTACAAGATTGGAAGTGAGCTAGCAAACTTGAAAGTATTCTTGATTTTATGAAACTAGAACTTTTGGAATTTATGAAGAACACTTAGAACTTGAAGATAGAACTTGAGAGAGTTCAATTAGATGAAGAAAATTGAAGAATGAAAGTGTTTGTAGGTGTTTTTGGTCGTTGGTGTATGGATTAGATATAAAGGATATGTAATTTTGTTTTCATGTAAATAAGTCATGAATGATTACTCATATTTTTGTAATCTTATGAGATATTTCATGCTAGTTGCCAAATGATGGTTCCCACATGTGTTAGGTGACTCACATGGGCTGCTAAGAGCTGATCATTGGAGTGTATATACCAATAGTACATACATCTAAAAGCTGTGTATTGTACGAGTACGAATACGGGTGCATACGAGTAGAATTGTTGATGAAACTGAACGAGAATGTAATTGTAAGCATTTTTGTTAAGTAGAAGTATTTTGATAAGTGTATTGAAGTCTTTCAAAAGTGTATAAATACATATTAAAACACTACATGTATATACATTTTAACTGAGTCGTTAAGTCATCGTTAGTCGTTACATGTAAGTGTTGTTTTGAAACCTTTAGGTTAACGATCTTGTTAAATGTTGTTAACCCAATATTTATAATATCAAATGAGATTTTAAATTATTATATTATCATGATATTATCATGTATGAATATCTCTTAATATGATATATATACATTAAATGTCTTTACAACGATAATCGTTACATATATGTCTCGTTTAAAAATCATTAAGTTAGTAGTCTTGTTTTTACATATGTAGTTCATTGTTAATATACTTTATGATATGTTTTCTTATCATAGTATCATGTTAACTATATATATAACCATATATATGTCATCATATAGTTTTTTTACAAGTTTTAACGTTCGTGAATCACCGGTCAACTTGGGTGGTCAATTGTCTATATGAAACCTATTTCAATTAATCAAGTCTTAACAAGTTTGATTGCTTAACATGTTGGAAATATTTAATCATGTAAACATCAATCTCAATTAATATATATAAACATGGAAAAGTTCGGGTCACTACATTGCTCCTACCAAGGATAGTAATTGCGTCCGACACGTTATAGACCATAATCAAAAGCATGTCACGGGACATTGCCTTAACAGTTGCTTGTTCAACGCTTTCCTTTACAACCGGACGGTAGTTTGCCGAAAGGTAATATACGGGACAAGTAAACTGGACGTGTTGCTTTCCTAATACAAGGTTAGAAAGTGGGTGACACAAAACCGCAAGTTTTGAGCTAAAATTTTCAAATCTGAAACCCACCAAACCCACAAAAATATTTTGCAAACACCGGTAAAGGGTTATTCCGGAAAACTTATCTAGGGTAAAAACTAGATTTCGAAAGATCAAATGTTTTCATAAAAATCCAATTTCCTTAATGGATCTAAATTTTTATAGTCATGTGGGACTGTAAACCATATCGTTACTACCATTGTTTATACCGCCGTATAGAAATCACTGATGTACAAAGTGTGAAGAATAAAGAAGTGATTCTAGTATTTCAAGACAATATTGCTTGAGGACAAGCAACGCTCAAGTGTGGGAATATTTGATAATGCTAAAAACGAACATATATTTCATAGCATTATTCCTCAAGAAAGACAAGCTTTTAGTTGCAATTGTTCTATTTACAAGTGATATTCGTTTAAATAATAAAAGGTGAAGACAAAAGACAGATTCGACAAATTGAAGACAAAAAGGTCCAAAGAGCTAAAAAGTACAAGATACAACTAAAAAGGTTCAAAATATTGATGAGGAACGTCTCAAAATGACAAGAGTACAAGTTGCGGAACACAAAGTACGCGATTTAAAATAATACGCGAGGACGTCCGAAAATCCGGAACCGGGACCTGAGCCAAGAAGAAACGCCCGACGCAACGGACCAAAAATATCTAGTCTACTATGCACAAGAATATAATATAATATATATATAATTATATATAATTATATATTATATATATTATTATTATTATATTACGTCGACAAAGAAGAAAACAAAAGCAGTTGGCTGAATCCAGGGTGGCCATGCGACTCGCATGGCCAGAGGCACAAAACCATGCGAGTCGCATGGTGTGAGATTGCTGGTCAGGTCCTATATAAAGCCAGTTTTGTGCCGAGTTATGATCATCCTTTTTCTCTTCCTCTTCAACGTAAATATATTTATATTTATAATTTATATTTTAATTTTAATTATAATTCTAATAATAAGGGTATGTTAGCGAATGTTGTAAGGGTGTAAGTCAAAATTCTGTCCGTGTAACGCTACGCTATTTTTAATCATTGTAAGTTATGTTCAACCTTTTTATATTAATGTCTCGTAGCTAAGTTATTATTATGCTTATTTAAAACGAGGTAATCATGATGTTGGGCTAATTACTAAAATTGGGTAATTGGGCTTTGTACCATAATTGGGGTTTGGACAAAAGAACGACACTTGTGGAAACTAGACTATGGGCTATTAATGGGCTTTATATTTGTTTAACTAAATGAAAGTTTGTTAATGTTAATATAAAGATTTACAATTGGGCGTCCCTATAAATTACCATATACACTCGATCGGACACGATGGGCGGGGTATTTATATGTACGAGTAATCGTTCATTTAACCGGACACGGGAATGGATTAATAGCCACTAGAATAATTAAAACAGGGGTGAAATTACATTCAAGAGTAATTGGTGTAATTGTTAACAAAGTAGTAAAACCTTGGTTTACACGCAGTCGATAACCTGGTGTATTCATTAAACAAAGTATTAAAACCTTGTTACAATTCGAATCCCCAATTAGTTGGAATATTTATCTTCGGGTATAATAATAATTTGACAAGGACACTTGCAATTTATATTTATGACTGATGGACTGTTATGGACAAAAACCAGACGGACATATTGAATAATCCAGGACAAAGGACAATTAACCCATGGGCATAAAACTAAAATCAACACGTCAAACATCATGATTACGGAAGTTTAAATAAGCATAATTCTTTTATTTCATATTTAATTTCCTTTATTTTATATTTAATTGCACTTCTAATTATCGCACTTTTATTTATTTTATTTTATCGCACTTTTAATTATCGTACTTTTTAATTATCGCAATTTAATTTTATCGCATTTTTATTATTCGCAATTTCATTATCGTTATTTACTTTACGCTTTAATTTAAAGTCTTGTATTTATTTTATATTTTACATTAGGTTTTAACTGCGACTAAAGTTTTAAAATCGACAAACCGGTCATTAAACGGTAAAAACCCCCCCTTTATAATAATAATATTACCTATATATATATTTGTATTTTTATAAAAGTTAACTAATATAGCGTTGAGCTTTGTTTAAAGATTTCCCTGTGGAACGAACCGGACTTACTAAAAACTACACTACTGTACGATTAGGTACACTGCCTATAAGTGTTGTAGCAAGGTTTAAGTATATCCATTCTATAAATAAATAAATATCTTGTGTAAAATTGTATCGTATTTAATAGTTTTTCCTAGTAAAATAATAACTATTTTATATACACCTCGTTCGACACCAGCAGCTCCTGGTACAAGATCTATTTGAAATTCCACAGATCGGTGTGGAGGTAGTCCCGGTAATTCTTTCGAAAATACATCGGGAAATTCTTTTGCGACGGGAACATCATTGATGTTCTTCTCTTCTGTTTGTATTTTCTAGATGTGTGCTAGAACGGCATAGCAACCTTTTCTTATTAGTTTTTGCGCCTTCAGGTTACTAATAAGATTTAACTTCGCGTTGCTCTTTTCTCCGTACACCATTAAGGGTTTTCTCTTTTCGCGCATAATGCGAATCGCATTTTTGTAACAAACGATTTCTGCTCTCACCTCTTTCAACCAGTCCATGCCAATTATCACATCAAAACTCCCTAACTCTACTGGTATCAAATCAATCTTAAACGTTTCGCTAACCAGTTTAATTTCTCTGTTCCGACATATTTTATCTGTTGTAATTAATTTACCGTTTGCTAATTCGAGTAAAAATTTATTATCCAAAGGCGTCAATGGACAACTTAATTTAGCACAAAAATCTCTACTCATATAGCTTCTATCCGCAACCAAATCAAATAAAACATAAGCAGGTTTTTCATCAATAAGGAACGTACCCGTAACAAGCTCCGGGTCTTCCTGTGCTTCAACCGCATTTATGCTGAAGACTCTTCCTTGGCCTTGACCATTATTATTCCCCGGGTTAGGACACGTATTTCTGTAATGACCCTTCTTCCCGCATCTGAAACATGTAACGTTGGCAATACTTGTTCCGGCGTTATACGTTCCTTTATTTCTGTTATCCGCTGGTCCGTAGACTTCACACTTTGTAGCACTGTGACCCGTTCTATTGCATTTGGTGCATAACTCCCAACAAAAGTCATCCGAATGATATTTCTCACACCTTAGGCATCAATTTTTTTGTCTCTTGTTGTTGTTGTTGTTGCGGTTGAAATTGTTGTTGGGACGGTTGTTGTAGTGGTTATTGTTGTTGTTGGGGCATTTTTTGTTGTGATAAATGGTGCGATTGAATTTGTGATTATTGTTGTGATGATTGTTGAGGTGATTGTTACTGTTGTTGTGTTGGTGACTTTTGTCACTGTTTTCTTCCCACTTTCTCTTGACTTGGTTCGTGTTGGCTTCTTTGGCCTCCTGTTCTTTAATCCTTCCCTCAATCTGATTTATGAGTTTGTGAGCCATTTGACTTGCCTTTTGTATGGAGGCGAACTCGTGTGAACTCACATCTTCTTGAATCCTTTCTGGTAACCCTTCTACAAATGCGTCGATCTTCTCTTCTTCATCTTCGAACGCTCTTGGACACAATAGGCACAACTCTGTGAATCATCGTTCGTACGTGGTAATGTCGAAACCTTGAGTTCGTAATCCTCTAAGCTCTACTTTGAGCTTATTGACCTCGTTTCTGGGACGGTACTGTTTGTTCATCAAGTGCTTGAATGCTGACCACGGTAGTGTGTAAGCAGCATCTTGTCCCACCTGCTCGAGATAGGTGTTCCACCATGTTAACGCAGTACCTGTGAAGGTATGCGTAGCGTACTTTACTTTGTCTTCTTTAGTGCACTTACTTATGGCAAACACTGATTCAACGTTCTCGGTCCACCGTTTTAATCCGATTGGACCCTCGGTTCCATCGAATTCCAGAGGTTTACAAGCAGTGAATTCTTTGTAGGAACATCCCACACGATTTCTTGTGGAATTAGTTCCACTGCTAGATCCAGAGTTATTGTTGTTATTTTGCATTGCAGCCTGCACTGCGGCTATGTTTGCTGCAAGGAAAACACGGAAGTCTTCCCCGCTCATGTTTAAGTTCTGACGAGTAGTCGGTGCCATTTCCTTCAAAAATAGCCAAAAGAATTAAGTTAATCATACAGAATATTAACAGTAGTCAATAGTATTTCGTAGCATAATATGAACTTATTTATAAAAGCTTTTTCTTCATATTAGCGTTTTATAATTTTCCATTCGGGTAGTACCTACCCGTTAAGTTCATACTTAGTAGCTAATATACAATTCAACTACTACAATTCTATATGAAAAACTGATTACAATAATATTTCGCGTTCAAACTATTATAAAAAATATTATAACTTACAATACCGTTATTTTACATATAGCATGAAATATATTACACAATAACTTTGATACAAGGTAGTAGTGAAGACAATTCTAGTTAATACGTAAGTCGTCAGCAAAAGCAATAAAGACACGTAATTCATAAGTCTAGAAACAAGTCATGCATTCGGGTTTTACTAGTATTATTTCCCATCCTTGGTCTTGTGGAAAATAACCGTTGTGGTCATTGGCAAGACAGCATGTTGTAACGTCGTCAAAAGGACGAGGGTTATGTAATGCCCAACAGCCCTGTAACAATCTAAAAACCTTATTTCTCACCCCAACTACTGAATCCGTCACTTGTGGGAATGTTTTATTTAACAGTTGCAATCCGATGTTCTTTTTCTCAATTCGGTGAGAAGCGAATATCACTAACCCGTAAACATAACATGTTTCTTTATGTTGCATGTTTGAAGCTCTTTCTAAAGAACGAAGTCCTATGTTGGGATATGTGGAGTTAAAATAGGTTCTCAACCTGTAGCGTAAAATTGCACTGGGTTTCCCGCATTAATTCCTTAAAGAAAACACGGCGTAACTTAAGGTTTCTCCAATGTGATATACCCCATCTTTCAAAGGAAAGCCTTTTATAAACTAAGGAATGCTTGGAACGTCTTTCAAATGTTCGACAAACTAATTTTGTCGTAAATAATTATGCCGATGAATTCTGACCGACTCTAGACAAGATTTCATCAATCATATCCCATGGTAGGTCTTCTAAATTTTTTGGTTATCTATCCTTAACGTCCATTGTGTGTTTTATACTATAAAATAGACAAGGATTAGATTTGTAAAAGATAATTAACAAACAATACAAGCAATTTTTACATATAACATCGAAGTACAAGCACACTACAATACATATATTACATAACATGATTACTACTCTTCATTCCGACTCACTTGTTTCTTCCTCTTCGGACTTGGTTCGTTTCGCTAATTTCCTAGGGATATATGGTGTTCCTCTAATACGAGCCGTTGTTTTCACAAATGGTTTAGAAACATCTGGGGGCTTAGATATCCCCGGGTTATAGTTAAAACTTAAGAAATACGGGTGTTGAAGGTATTTTCCATCGGGATATTTCATGCTAACAAAAAGTTCATCGGGGTTGGAATTAGATTTTTCTATTTTGATGCCTTTTCCCTTATTGTTTTCTTTTGCTTTTTCAAATTGGGTCGGGGTAATTTCTATAACATCATCAGAATCCTCATCGGGATCCGATTCATCAGAAAATTGGTAATTTTCCCAATATTTTGCTTCCTCGACGGAAACACCATTTCTAACGATCCGTCCTAATCCATCTGGACGAATACATTACAATTGATTACATCCGCGAGGTACTTGACCTCTATATGATACATTTTATAACATTGCATTCGTTTTCTTAAAAGACAAACTTTCATTACATTGACAGTTGACGGCATGCATACCATTTCATAATATAACCAACTATAATTGACTTAGTAATAATCTTGATGAACTCGACGACTCGAATGCAACGTCTTTCGAAATATGTCATTAATGACTCCAAGTAATATCTCTAATATGAGCAAATGCACAGCGGAAAATTTCTTTAACACATGAGAATAAACATGCTTTAAAGTGTCAACCAAAAGGTTGGTGAGTTCATTAGTTTATCATAAATAATTATTTCATAATTTTAATAGACCACAAGATTTCATATTTCCATTTCTCATAAACATACGTCCCATGCATAGAGACAAAAATATCATTCATATGGATTGAACACCTGGTAACCGACATTAACAAGATGCATATAAGAATATCCCCTATCATTCCGGGAAATTCTTCGGACATGATAAAAAAGAATTCGAAGTACTAAAGCATACGGTACTTTGGATGGGGTTCGTTAGGCCCAATAGATCTATCTTTAGGATTCGCGTCAATTAGGCGTGCACTAATTCTCAAAATTAGTGATGTTCCCTAATTCTTAGGCTACCAAGCAAAAAGGGGCATATTCGGCTTCGATCATTCAACCATATAATGTAGTTTTGATTACTTGTGTCTATTTCGTAAAACATTTATAAAAGCGCATGTATTCTCAGTCCCAAAAATATATATTGCAAAAGCATTTAAAAAGGGAGTAATGAAACTCACCTAATGTATTTTGTAGTAAAAATACATATGACCATATTGAAACAATGCAGGGTTGGCCTCGGATTCACGAACCTATATCATTTGTATATATATTAGCACATATCCTTGTAATCAAACATATATATATTATTATTAGTGATAAAATCTTATATTATTGATTTATATATCTCATTATTACTATTTAGAAATATACTTTTGTTATGTTATATATATCAAATATTTTATATGTATGTATTTCAATAGTTTGTTAAAATAGTAATTATATTAATACTAAAATAATATTAGTAGTGATTAAAATAATGATAATGATAATGCTTGTGTTAATACTAATGATAATAATATTAATGATTTTATTAATAATGATAGTTTTAATGATAATTCTTTTAATAATGGTAATTTTAGTAGTTTTTAATAAATTAAGTAATTTAATAATAATGATAATGAAAATTTTACTTTTTGATATTATTACTTAGTACTTAGTAATACTAATTGTAACAACCTTATTACTTAGGGTAATCTTTAAAAGTAATACTTTTATAAAAATAATAATTTTAAAATGATATATTAATAAAAATGATAGTAACTTTTATTATTTTCATGAATAATGATCCTCATAATACTTAATGACAATACTTAATAATAAAATGATAATATAATTAATCATAGTATTTCTGTTAACATAATAATCATGATAATAATAATAGTAATAACAATATTCTTAGTTATAACTATGATTATGATAATAATATTGATAAGTGAAAATTAATACATATTAGTAATAATAATAATAATAATAATAACTATAATATTTAGTACTACTAACAATAATTAATAATAATAACCTTAATAATAATAATACTACTAATAATTAATATCATGATAATATAAATGTACAAAATTTATATTCAGGTAAAAAAAATAACAATAATAATAATAAAAAGATTTTTGGTTTTGAAAACTACCTCAAAAAAAGCTTTAAAAAAATAGTTGCCACTAGCCGGGCTCGAACCCGAGACCTCCCGCTTATACACAAACACTCTAAACCATTCCTGCATCTCAGTCTTTCTGTAATAACATGAACCCAGTATTTATTTAACCCATTTTTCCAGTTCATCATCTTCTTCATAATCCTAACTAATGGATATCCCTAGTCACAACAAGTTAATACAGATTAACATAGTTTTAGGATTTGTTCATAACATTTCATTTGTATTTGGATTTTTTTTACAGTGAACGAAAATAAAAAATATATATATATAATATATATATATATATATATATATATATATATATATATATATATATATATATATATATATATATATATATATATATATATATATATATATATATATATATATATATATATCCCTCTGTTCGTCGCTGATATATAAAAAAAAATATATTTTGCATTTTGGTAACGTTATAGCTTATGATTCCAACATGAAATAAGTTAGAAAACATTCATGGAAACTCTACGAATCATTAATTTTATCAAAAACTTCAAAACAACAACGAATTTGGCGAAGAACAGATTAGTTGACTTTTTAGAAAATAACTTTGACTTCGTAAATTCATGATTAATTGGAAATATTAGAACCTGAAAACTTACAGATAATTCGAATGGACGATTCCTAACACAATGGTATTAATAGATTTCCAATTTCAGCTCGATTTCTAGGTTTTGATTTGAAAAGGGTCGCGTACAGAGGAACCCAAATTGTTCCTTATTTTTCTGTTATAATTTTCAATCAACGAAAACTGTGAAGTGTTTATAATTGAGAATAATAATTGATATCTGAACAATTATTGATAGTTGATTGATATATGGTGAAGGTTTTTGATCGACACAAGAAATCATGGGTAAGCAGATAACGAAAAATAAATAAATAAAAGAAGCTGATGGATGCATATGTATGTATACACACATTCTTATCCTTGATTATATATATTTATAATTAATAAATAAAAATTATTTTGTTATTATTATTAATAATAAAAATGAAATATTAATAATATAATAATAAAGATATTAAGAATATTATTGATGATAATAATAATAATTAGTTATATTATATTAATAACAATAATGTTAATAATTTACTACATCAATTTAATATTACCACATTGTTATTTACATGAAAGAAAATATTATAATTTTCTATATATATTATTTACAACTTACCTAATTTACAATGCTTGTATAAATAACTTATGTACAGAAATTATATGTGTTACATATTTTAATCTACAATTGTTAATATATATATATATATATATATATATATATATATATATATATATATATATATATATATATATATATATATATATATATATATATATATATATATATATATATATATTCGTTATTAATTTCGTTAAAATAAAACGAGTATTTCTAAATAGTGTAGTCAATGTATTTATATAATTACGTATTCTAAAATTTTTACATAACAATTTCTGTTACATAAATAAATATATTATATATGTTTTAGACTAATAATTTAATATATCACTATGTATTTACAAGTACTATATATATATATATATATATATATATATATATATATATATATATATATATATATATATATATATATATATATATATATATAACTATATAATATTATAATAGTTTTCATTACAACTTATAATAGTTTACATACTTGTCTATAATAACAAATACATATAATAGTTTATTAATATGTTTAAAAATTTACATATAATTATGTAAATCTATGATTATGTATGTATACATATTTATTTACAAATAATTATTCGTGAATCGTCGGGAGCAGTCGAAAAGTAAAATGTATATATTAACATAGTTTAAAGTTTTTGAGACTTCATCTTTATAGACATTGCTTATCGTGTTGGTTTCAGCTTAAGATCAAGTTTAAATTTGGTCAGAAATTGCTGGGTCGTCACACCATTGACCATTTTTAACTTTGGTCCATTGGTTGAGAATTTTCTTTTATTTATCTGTTTTTCTGTGATCATAATATTTCCTCTTCCGGAACCTCCTCTTCTTCCGGTTCATCTTCTTCCGGTTCCTCTTCTTCCGGTTCCTCTTTGGGAATTTGTGAATCTTCCCAAAATATATTCGACTCTTCATTATTATTCGGTGAGTCGATGGGATTTGTACTAGAGGTAGACATCTATCACACAATATCAAATACATTAAGAGATTAATATATCACATAATATTTACATGTTAACAATTTGTAGTTTCCAACAAAAAAGTGTTAAGCAATCGTTTTTAAAGAAAACACGGTCGAAGTCCAGACTCACTAATGCATCCTAACAAACTCGATAAGACACACTAATGCAATTTCTGGTTCTCTAAGACCAACACTCGGATACCAACTGAAATGTCCCGTTCATAATAATTATAAATATTTCATATTAATTGATTTCGTTGCGTGATTTTGACCTCTATATGAGACGTTTTTCAAAGACTGCATTCAATTTTTAAAACAAACCATAATCTTTATATTTGCGATAAAGGTTTAAAATATTACGAAGATTATCAAATAATGATAATCTAAAATGTAGCATTTTCACACGACCATTACATAATAGTTTACAATAATATTACACAACAACTTAAGTCTTCGAATGCAGTTTTTAAACAATATTGTACAAGCATGCGGACTCCAATCCTGTCTTTATTTAGCATGCAACAGCGGAAGCTCTTAATAATCACCAGAGAATAAACATGCTTTAAACGTCAACAAAAATGTTGGTGAGTTATAGGTTTAACCTATATATCAAATTATATTAATAGACCACAAAATTTTATTTTTCATAATTAACTGCAGGAACACTCATCTGCAAAAAATATAATACAGGAACACTCATCTGTATAAAAATCATTCATATGAAGAACACCTGGTAACCGACATTAACAAATGCATATAGAATATCCCCAAATATACAGGTACACTCATCTGTATATAAAAATCGATGTACTAAAGAATCCATAACCTGGATGGGGTTCGTTAGGCCCATAGATCTATCTTCAGGATTCGCATCAATTAGTGGCGTTCACTAATTCTTAGGTTACCAAGCAAAAGGGTGATATTCAATAAGATAATTCAATCATAGAATGTATTTTTCAAGTACTTGTGTCTATTTTGTAAATCATTTATAAAACTGCATGTATTCTCATCCCAAAAATATTCGATAGTAAAAATGGGACTATAACTCACTTTCACAGATTATCACTTCGTCGGAAAATAACACTTGGCCACAGGTCGATTCACGAACCTATAAAAAATATATACATATATATCAAAGTATGATCTAAATATATTCACAATATTTTTATTATGTTTTAACGATTTAAGTTTGTTAAGTTAACAGTCCAACGTTCGTAGTCCACAATTAGTTGTCCATAGTTAGTAGTACAGAAATAAATCAATATATATTATCTCGAATCAATCCACGACCCAATGTATACAAGTCTCAGACTAGATTACAACTCAAAGTATATATATTATTTTGGAATCAACATCAACCCTGTATAGCTAACTCGAACATTACCGCATATAGAGTGTCTATGGTTGTTCCAAATAATATATATAGATGACGTCGATATGATATGTCAAAACTCAGTATACGTGTCTATGGTCTATCAAGATTACATAATATATGTTAGAATACATGTATAATACAATATAAGTTAGTTAGGATATGGTTAGTATAGATTTTTGTCAATTCATCCCGTAGTCAAATTAACCATTTTTAACCAATTTTGTTTTACCCATAACTTCTTCGTTTTAAATCCATTTTGCGTGAATCAACTTGTTATGGTTTCATATTGAGCTGTTTTTATGAAACTAATAGGTTTATAGTCAGAAATATAGGTTACAAGTCATTTTTGTAGAGGTAGTCATTTCAGTCGAAAGAACGACATCTTGATGACCATTTTGAAAGACATACTTCCACTTTGAGTTTAACCATGATTTTTGGATAAAGTTTCATGTTCATAAGAAAAATTATTTTCCCAGAAGAACAACTTTTAAATCAAAGTTTATCATATTTTTTTGATTATCTAGCCCAAAACAGCCCCCGGTTTCACTACGATGGCGTATGTCCGGTTTTACGGTGTTCTTAGTGTTTTCAGGTTTTAAATCATTAAGTTAGCATATCATATAGATATAGAACATGTGTTTAGTTGATTTTAAAAGTCAAGTTAGAAGGATTAATTTTTGTTTACGAACAAATTTAGAATTAACTAAACTATGTTCTAGTGATTACAAGTTTAAATCTCCGAATAAGATATTTATATATATATATAAATCAAATGATGTTATGAACATCATTACTACCTCAAGTTTAGTAGGTAAACCTACTGGAAGTGACAAGAAATGATCTAGCTTCAAAGGATCTTGGATGGCTTGAAAGTTCTTGAAGTAGAATCATGACACGAAAACAAGTTCAAGTAAGATTTTTACTCGAATTAAGATAGTTTATAGTTATAGAAATCGAATCAAAGTTTGAATATGAATTATACCTTGAATTAGAATGATAACTTACTGTAAATAACAGAGGTTTCTTGATCTTAGATGATTACTTGGAATGGATTAGAAAGCTTGAAAGTAGAATTGTAAACTTGAAAGTGTTCTTGAAGTTTACTGGAGTAGTTGTTTTGAAAATTGATCTAGGTTAGGATTTATGAGCTAGATTGAGCTAAATTTTGTTGAACATGATGAAGAACACTTAGAACACCAAGAGAAGACTTGAGAGAGATAAGTTTGATTCATAAAAATTGAAAAATGAAAGTGTTTATGGTTGGTGAATGAAAACGTGATTTAGCACTTCTGATATAGGCTCCATTAGTTTATATTTTTGTTAGACATTTCATGCTAGTTACCAAATGATGGTTCTCACATGTTTAGGTGACTCACAAGGGCTGCTAAGAGCTAATCATTGGAGTGTATATACCAATAGTAAATACATTTGGAAGCTGGGTATTGTACGAGTACGAATACGGGTGTATAGGAGTAGAATTATTGATGGAAATGAATGAGAACGTAATTGTAAGCATTTTTGTTAAGTAGAAGTGCTTTGATATGTGTATTGAAGTCTTTCAAAAGTGTACTAATACATCTTAATATACTACATGTATATACATTTTAACTGAGTCGTTAAGTTATCGTTACTCGTTACATGTAAGTGTTATTTTGAAACCTTTAAGTTAACGATCTCATTTAATGTAGTTAATTCATTGTTTATTATATCTAATGAGATTTTAAATTATCATATTATCATGATAACATGGTTTATGAATATATCTTAGTACGATATATATTAAAACATTATTACAACGATAATCGTTACATATATAACTTGTTTCGAAATCCTTAAGTTAATAGTCTTGTTTTTTTTACATATGTAGTTCATTGTTAACACACTTAATGATATACTTAATTATCATTTTATCATGTTAAACATAATCTATCAATATCTTAATATGATTCTTATGTATTTAGTAAGACATTGTTATAACGATAATCGTTATCTATATCGTTTCGAGTTTCTTAATTCAATAATCTCATTTTTATGTATATCACTCCTTGTTAATATACTTAGTGATATACTTACTTATCATAATTTCATGTTAACCATATATATATCCATATGTATATCATCATTTAGTTTTTACAAGTTTTTAACTTTCGTGAATCGCCGGTCAACTTGGGTGGTCAATTGTCTATATGAAACCTATTTCAATTAATCAAGTCTTAACAAGTTTGATTGCTTAACATGTTAGAAACATTTAATCATGCAAATATAGTTTTCATTTAATATATAATAATGGAAAAGTTCGGGTCACTACATCGAACCCCCGATTGACCCTGACCTTGCCCCAGACTTCAATCTAGAATATGACTTTCTCGCGGATGGACACTGATCAGATCGATGACCTTCACTCTGACAATTACAATACACATTATCTTTATACGAACAAGACTGAACATCGTGTCCTATCAAACCATGACGGTAACATCGACAAGTCCTTTCAGAACACTGTCCAACATGAGTTGCTCTACAATGAACACACCACGTTTCCGATTTTGACTTAGCTATACCCTGAGTCTGTTTTCTTTTCATCTTATTCCAAAAAGTTTTCTTTGACTTGGAACCAGATTGACTTATTGTTTAACTTTACTGCTGAACACTTACATTTTCCTTTCTACGATTAATTGCAACCTTAATATCATCCTCAGCCATTTTTTCCATAACAAAAGCTTGAGACAAAGTAGTGGTAACTCTTGCCATGGTTCTGTACTCCAGCAACAACATCTCCACAAAATGATCAATTTTGGATTGTTCATCAGGAATCCATTGATGCGCAAATCTTAGTTTATCAGTATACTGTTCAATTGCATCGTCTACAGACATCTGCTCGGTCATCTTTAACTCCAAAAATTCTCTCCTCAACTTTCCTATCTCATACGGGGTACAATACTGTTCGCACACTTTTTCATAAAACTGCTCCCAAGTGATTTGATCGAATTGTTCCTTTGTTACATGGGTAATGACAGAATCCCACCATACCATAGCTGTATTCTTCAATAAGCGACAATCAAAAGTAACTTTGAGTTCCGGTTCACATTGACACGCTTCGAATGCCCGATCAACTTCTCTCAACCAATTTAAAGTGACATTCGGATTAGAACTGCAGGAATACGTAGGAGGATTACAATTTAAGAACTGTTTATAGGTACACTTCTTCTTGGTTTCCATTATGGATTGCTGAAACATCTGGTACGGATAAATCATTTGGTCGGAATGTGAATAATTGAATTGGGGTGAAATTTGAAATTGTGGTTGTGGTTGCTGTTGTGCTTCTCTAACAGGCACAGACGCATATTGTGGTATCGAAAAACCTGGCGGTGCTAATGAATTAGTTAGGGTTAGAGAAATAGTGGTATCAACTGGTTGTGACTGTTGTTGCTCTAATTCCCGTATTCTATCCCTCATTTCTTTCAACTGACTATGTAATTGAAAATTAGACTTTCGCAAGTTATCTTCTGCACTATGCTCCTCTGAGGATGCTCTCACTATTCTGGGGATCAAGGGGGTATCAACGTCTCGAGTTTGATCATCCATACCTGTCTTATCACAACATCTCACAAAAGCTTAGTGGATAATCGGTTAGTACCTAGCAACTAACACGTATTCCACCTACATTCACTTTCCTTTTCCCCCCACTAAGATGTTTGACACAAATCCAATCAAGATTTGGGAACAAGACATTCATCACAATGTACATGCTGCAAAACCTATGCTCTGATACCAAGTTGTAACACCGTACTTTTTTTTATCACAGCGGAAGCATTTAAAGCATATAACATTTACATATTACAATACAATTGGTGTTACTTTTCAAAACAGTTATCCATAGTATATCAAACATCGGAGTTCTTCAGTGTGTCAAACATAACCCAAGCATGATTATCTTCTCCCGTCCCTAGCATGTAAAACAATATAACCTGCAGGGGAGAAAATGTGAGGGATTAGCATAACGCTAAGTGAATGAGATATCCTAACATATATTACTATCAAGTACTAAGCCTAGCTTTTAGGGATCATGCATCTAGTCATGGTCATGTGGACATAGCGCTACATAGCTATCATATAATAGAGCATTACACATCTGTATTATACAGAGCTAGGCAAACAATCAGAGCAGCAATAGCATCAACAAGCTATTCAATCACTAAAAGCACCACACTAACATAGCCTTACATAGCTATACAATAAGGGTATCAATAGCTCTACACAGCTATTCACTAAGTATCAATAGCTCTACGCAGTTATTCACTCTCATAGCACTAACGGCTATACATAGCACTAACGGCTATAAGTACAAGAAGATCATTGACCCTTCCAGGTTTACAACTTCTAGCTGATCAAGCTAGAGCTGTACCGATAGCCCCCATTATTGTCACACAATATACCTCTCCTGTCATTTACATACGTCAATTACAATATACTGTCATTACAATAACCAATGAGCCCAACCCTTCTATACATGTTGACCTCTTCTGTCCCTTCTATACACGGATAGTTCTCACATGTGTACATAAACCACCTACAACCTTATAGTAGGTAACATCATTAATAACCACAAGGTACCCTAATCAGGCATGCTATAGATTCAATCTAATCAGGAAACCTGATAACAGCAGTATCACCAACTACTTATAATTAAAACAGTAATCAACATGCATATATAGACTATCATAATCTTTAAAAGGATAATAGCGGGTAGTAACTACACTTGTTACTAAATACCAATATCCATAAGGATGGTCCCACTCACCGATTACCAGCAAGAACTCAGTGGTCTAATGTTACTGAGTCTTCTCCGTTCCTTTATCACCTGAGAACATCATATACTGAGTTAGTATACTTCTCCAATCAATGATAATCATCAATTAATACTATAAACCACATTATATAACTTTACGTTCATTATTTGACAAGGCTACATAAGTGTCCATGCGAAAACAGCCTTTATACGCGTGTAAAATGAAGCATACAAGCTATCGTGTCTTTTTTGACCCAAAATAAATCTGATTTATTACTTTAAAACCTTACCATTGGAAAGTACACTTCATTATGTTTTCATCAATATTTTATTCATCAGTAATGGAGTTACGGTTTGAAAGTTACGGCCAAAACAAGTTTTCCAAAAAGCTGACAGACTGCAACCGCGCAGGAGCATCTGCAACCGTCCGGTTGCACCTGCAACCGTCCGGTTGCACCCAAAATGGTCTGGATACACCCTGTAACCGTACTAATGCATCCTGCAATCATACGGGACCTGTTCATCAGTATCAGGTCGCTGTTTTCGTCATTTTGAACCCCAAATCTTGATTTTGCACTGTTTTGACACTAAAAATCACTTAGAGAACATACATAACTCATATACAAACGTTTTTGAACATCTATGGGTGTTTATAACACCTCAAAATAGCATTTTGATTCCAAAACTGATGAAACATGACTAGGAACTTCGAGATCAACAGGTTTAATTCACACAAAGGCGGAATTAGTGAATCAAACCAATCAAAGTGAATATGGGTAGCTTTTTGGGATTAAATTAGTCAAACCACAATAAGGATTGTGATTATATTAATGCCTAGAACTATTATTCACTACCATGAGTGATTTGGGTTGAGAGAGAATCGGATCAGATGAACCAGATCTGAGTGATTGTGTGTGAGAGAGGCTTAACCTAAAATGAACAACATAAGACTTTATATACCCCTGCTGTTGACTCACCCGTACGAGTCATCCATCACATGTACGAGTTGGCTTCATCAGCCGTACGGGTGATCACTCACTCGTGTCTTCTCATTCAGGTTATAATTATGACTTAGCCCAGCATCAACCGTGCGTATGAGCCTGTCAGCCGTATGAGTGATACTTCACTCGTACATCTGACTAAGTCTATCAAAGTCAAACATCTGTATCGTGTTCCTGTAGTACCTGTAACCACATACAAACACAGATAGGATAATAACGAGCGATCTTGGTATCCCATAAACTAAAGTACCTGCAATAGACGTAGGTTAGATGTCTAGGGACTTTACATAAAATGCATCAACAACTCCCCCTAGGACCTAGACCATCGATTACAATAAAGTAAACGCCCATGAAATACATATAAGTCCAAAAGTAGCATCAGTCTAATTACATTTCCAGATTCTCTCTCTCTCCAAAATATATCATCATCAAAAAAAAAACAAACAAACAAAAAATTACAAACTAGCATCACAGTATCCGACACACATCAGCTGGCTTGAACTTGGTTTGAGCTTTGAGCATCACTTTCTCTGTTGAGATATGCATAGAGGACATCAATCACACGTTGATATCTCATAGCTTCCTTCTTTCGATCGTCTCTGAATGTAATGTGATGGCGGTGAAAAGTCTCCACATCAAATCTCGACAAGTTCCTTAGCCACATAGGATCTAGAATCCTCACATTGTCGAACTGTATGCTTCCATCATCCTTCTCAATTGCAGTTAAGATCACTGCTTCTTCCAAAAACTCATTATAGAACCACCATCTGAAGTTCTTACAGATATCCTTGGGTAATGGCATCAAGGGAGATTGTTTCATATACTTAGCTGGATGGAACTTAACAACACAGATAGGTCCTCCTTTAGAATTTTTCTTTGTTGGGTGTATGGAAAACCTAGCGGCCGTTGACTTAAAGATGTCCCATTTCGCTGTCTTATACTCATACCTGAGTTTTCTCTGAAACAATCTGGAAAGGTCACAATCTTCAGCGTTCAACATCTTCAGCTTCGCAAGCTGCATGATCTCGAAGTACGGTAGAGTTTTGAAGTGACTTGGACGTGCCATATAAATAACTCCTCCTTCCCACTTGATCGAAAAACAATTGATCTCCTTGAAATAGCCCCAACTTAAAATTTTACCCTTGGAGAACTTCTTGGTTCTTTTACCTTTCTCATAGAAACTGACAAACTTCGGCTCGAGCACTGGCTTATCTACTTGATCAGGGTTAACAATGTTCTGTCTCCACCAACTTTGACGATCTTCATCTTCCTTAACGTTTCTATTCACTTTAACCCTATCACGTTTGAACCATTCATTAATCTCATTCCATGTCTCGGCTTTAGCTTGTTCGGCTCGGAGTTTATTATCCTTCAATTCAGTTTCTTTTCTTTCTTTCTCAACGAGCAGTTTCTCATGTCGGATCTTCTTGTTCCTTTCTATCATAACATCCACTTCTTTCACTTGTTGTTTGTATACCTTCCTCGCCTTTTCTAACTCAATTAAGTTCTTCATTTTCTTCTCACAACTCAGATTGAAGAAGTCACTTAAGGCATTGAGTGACGGATGCGAATATGGCTCAAGCAAAGGCATAACAATCTCAACTTCTTCTTCTTCTTCTTCTTCTTCTTCTTCTTCTTCTTCTTCTTCTTCTTCTTCTTCTTCTTCTTCTTCTTCTTCTTCTTCTTCTTCTTCTTCTTCTTCTTCTTCTTCTTCTTCTTCTTCTTCTTCTTCTTCTTCTTCTTCTTCTTCTTCTTCTTCTTCTTCTTCTTCTTCTTCTTCTTCTTCTTCTTCTTCTTCTTCTTCTTCTTCTTCTTCTTCTTCTTCTTCTTCTTCTTCTTCTTCTTCTTCTTCTTCTTCTTCTTCATCATCAGATTCTGTTACAAATTCGTCTTCGGACTCAATAATCACATCCTCTTTCAAACTCTCTTTACCAATAGAATCTTCACTCTTCTCATCTTCGAACAGATCAAAATCACTTAAGTTGATATTTTGGATTGATTCAGGAGGGATACTTGACAATGACTCTTCTTGTGGAGCCTTATTTTCAGCTTCAGCTGTCTCTGCATTCTCCGTATCATTTTCGCTGTCATATGCTAGAGGAGCAAGCTGTTCCATCAGAAATTCACTTGGTGGAACGTCCCCCTTTTCTGCATCATTAAAAACATTTGAATAATTCATATAATATTCAGCAGTAAAGACCTCACCATATTCATTAAAGCTTCGAATAGGTATCACTAACGGTATATCAAAAGAGGGTCCTCCAGTTCCAGCATCTTCTTCATCATCTTTTTCATCACCTTCTCCCAAATCAGAAGAATACTCTTCTTCTCTCTCCTTAATCAACTTGGTTTTACCAGAGGTTAGCTGTTCAATCTTTTCATTTAACTTCTTCATCTTCTCCCTGTTCGTACTCTTAATCGCCAAAAACTTCTTCTTCAACTTATCAATTCTTTCTTTCTGACGGTCTAACCTTTCAGATAACCTCTTGTTCTCTTCAACCAACGATTCAATCTTAGCATTACTGATCTTCTTCTTCTCAGTAGCTTGATTCTCCAAATTGGTTATTTTCGTGACCAAAGACATCAACAGATTTTGCTGAGTCTTATATTCATCTGATGTGACCTGAGGTGTTGTTGTGGCAGGTTTTGGTGAGGTAACTGCAGCCCTTGCATCCTTCATGAAACCGGATGGCTTTCTCTGAGCATGTTGCCTTGAACCTCCCTGTGATGATCTCTGAGGTGACTCATAAGAGTACTTTGTTCTTTTCTCCTTCTTTTTGAGTTGCTCTGTGGTCATAGGATCCTTTCCTTTCCTTTTTCTCTGAATTAAGCTGGCATCCTCCTCTGTCGCTTCATCATCACCCTCGATAATCTCAACATCAACAATACCTCCTCCTTGAAGATTACCAGCAGCTTTTTGATTATCACCATTACCTTCCTCATCTGTAACTTCATAGTTAGAGTCTGAATTCTCATTCCTCCAAGCATTTCCTGCTGGACATCGATAGTTCTCCTTGATAAGATGACAAATGAGATTTCTATTAAAGTCAGGCTTTAACTCAGCAATCCTTGTCTCTTCCATTCTGCGGAAAGTAATCGGATTCATCGGCTTCAGGTGGATAATATCCTCTTCAAGCTTAGGTAAATCAGGTGCAGCATCATTAATGATTAATTGAAGAAAATGGGCATAGATCAGGTATCTCTGGGAAGAACAGAAGTAATTTGCCTTGAAATAGTAGAAAACAAAACCCAAAAAATCATATGGAGCCTTGAGAACAAGTGCTACAAACATACTCTGCACTTTCTCGTTCAGCTTGTCAAAACCAGATTTGCATCCACTCAAACAATGCATGATTACATGAGCAAGATATCTAAACTGTGGTGGCAGACATGTCTTCACCAGCTCAGATTTGCCAACAAGGTAACCAGAATAAGTACATCTTCTGAAACAACCATGGATTCGTTCTCTACTGATAGTTATATAGGAGCAGT
The DNA here is from genome assembly GCF_046630445.1 of Rutidosis leptorrhynchoides. NCBI lineage: Eukaryota > Viridiplantae > Streptophyta > Magnoliopsida > Asterales > Asteraceae > Rutidosis > Rutidosis leptorrhynchoides. The sequence goes on along the minus strand of NC_092334.1, from coordinate 349,942,593 downwards.
TCTCATCATTGAAACCCAAAATCCTTCTAATCACATTCTTAGAAACAATAATATCATGACCGTGAATCTTACTAACAAGCTTATCTTCATTAACATCCAACACAGCATTTCTCCAGAACTCTCTCTGATGACTGTAGTATGCAGTGCATTCAGTAGAAATAGCAGTGTGTATCCTTGATCTCTTAAGAAATTTGATAATCTCCTTAAAGTGAGAAACTCTCTCTAAAGTAGTGTCATAGAGAGTGACTTGATTGTTCAGTTCACCCATCTCTAGAGGAATCTCTTGCTGAGCAGGTGTGATGACTGGATTCACTTGAGGATTCGCTTGTGGATTAACTTGTTGCTCCCCCTGTCCTTCAACGTTATCAACTGGAACATTTACTTGTTGTTCTGCCATCTGATGATATCTAACAGAAACTGAAACATTAACAGAGATGTTAGATATATAAATCAATTAGCATACATCATCATAGCATTTGCATCAAAGTGTCATAAATATGTTGAACAGGATGAAAACGTGCGAGTGACAGTTTCACACGTGCGGCTGATAGATCAACCGTGCGAGTGATATAGTCACTCGTGTCACTGTTGACATGTTTGAGCAGTAATATGGTTTCAGACAGGGTACACGGCTGATGCAGAAATTCTAAGCGAGTGAATCAACCGTGTGGTGACTCGTGCGGTTAATCACACGTGTCAGCTCTTACAGATGAGTGATCAATAAAATTAAGAGAAACGAGTGAGTTCAAAGGTACACACGGTTGATCATCAACTGTGCACTGACTCGTGCGAGTCATGCCTCACGCGTGCGAGTGATGTCACTCGTGCATGTCTGATGAAACCGAATATTAAATGCACTTTTTAAATTAATGGGATCACATGTTTGATCATTTTATGTGTCAATTTACATCACAATAGCAAGTGTAAGTATCGTTTAACTCAAAACAATCACAGATATACATCAAAAAGAGCTTCAATTTCATGAAATTCGAGTTAAGAACCCTTAGGGTTTCGACACATTAAAACACCAAATTAACTAACTTAAACTCGATGAAATCATACCTAATAGGTGGCGCTGGATTCGTCTAAGTATGCTTAACATTCGTTGCAAAAGAATGCTTGATCGGTGATGATCAAAAATAGAGAGAGAAAAAGTATTGGGTGCACAAGTGTGAGCTGTTGAGCTCATCACCCCTATTCATACTCTCGTGATCAACCGTGCGGTTGATCACACGATCCACCATCAAACGCGCATCTCACCTAGATCACACGTGCGTGTGACCCAATTGTCTTAGGACAAGTTGATCAGGGTCATCCGTATGATTAACCTCAAACGTGTGGTCAATCGTACGGTTCACACATCAAACGTGCGAGTGAGCACTTAGGCAATTTCAAAACTTCAAAAATTCTACAACCTTAGGATTTCGACTCGTTCGGCAATCTTAGATCTAACAAGCACTTTCAACTTGAGTCGAAAATCACTAAACCTTCAAGAAATGATCATTAACACTTAGGCAGATAAAATCCTAACCTAAACAAGGTTATTACTCTAATCAATCTGTGATCCAAGAGTAAGTCATACAGTGTAATGTCAACTTAAGTTCATTAGCAATCTAAAACTTCAATGTCCTTCAAATACTCACAAACTCTACGAACTTCTAACTCATGGATTTGGTGGCCCAATATCTTGATCTCAACAAAGTTCATTCAGATGTCGTTATCCACTCAGAGGATAATCAGAAAAACAAGGAAATGATAAAATCTTTATGGATTTTCTGATGCAAAATGTCATGCAACTAAAATTATGCAAATGAAAGACATTCTATCATGAAATGCAATAATATGCAAGCCAAAATCTTTTTGTTGTTTTATAGTTTATAATGCAAACAAAATAACAGAACAGATATATAAGACATATAAATCCACATTCTTTTTGTGAGCAAGATGATTAACAATTTAAAAAAAATGGATCAGAACTGACATATTGAATCAATTTCTGTCGTTCATTCCTAATTATCCAAACTATGTCTATTATCATGCAATTACTGATATCAATCCTCATTAAACATGAACATATTCATTTCGGACACTTCGACAATCATGTTGGCATTAATTACTTGAACACTATAAATCAATGATTTTTGAGATCATGCTAAGTTCATTAATCCTTGATTCTTCCATCACTTATGATTGTGCATTTTTATTAGGTTGTCAATTCATTACAAGTAACTTTTTCGTTATCTCTTTCCATGTACTTCATTTAAATTGAACAGGATGGTTCTCACAGCATTTTGAATAACCCTGTCAGCCTTTGGCTTCTACCAATGTGTTGAAAATCTTCAATCTAGTTAGCTCAGCTGATCTCAGAGTATATTGGATTATCCGAATAGGCGCACTATTTACCGCGGGGATTGGTATACAGTTAAAGCAGACTTGCCTGATGACCAGTCGTCACACGAAATAAATCTCGAGGCCCTTAACTTCTTTATGTTTAAGTTATCATGGAAAACGGAATCGAAAGTTAAACTTTCATAACTAAGTATTAGAGTATATCTAGGTAAGTATCTTTCCAACTTACAGTCTTAATGGATATAACTCTATATTGCAGATGACAAGAATCCTGATAGTTCAGTGTGAACGTCGTGATTAAACAATTCAAGCTGCATGGGAACGTCACACTAAGAATGATCTGAGTTCTTTATGAGCACATCATGAATCAACATTCTTCATACTTTCAGGACTTTGCCATCTTGATACGCCAATTTTATTGACATTGATTTTCTTTTGATATCTTGATTTTACAGCACATCACTGTCTTTTGATATATTGATTTTAAACGCCATCATGAATGGATTTTCCATTTTTATGCATGAACTCATGTTTCTTTGTTGTGTGCTCAGATCACTCGAAGGTGTTCTCCCTTAAATAAACGGTCCGCAATAAGGAGTTATACTTTTCGACCTTAAGTGAGAAGGGACACTTAGGGTGTGTTTGTTTGCTGCTGAACTGGATCATTCAGCGCTGAGTGCTGAATCGGTAAGCATTCAGCGCATTTGATATCCACATCTGAATGAGGGGTTGGTGCTGAACGAGGAAAAAGGGCGCTGAACCATTTGCCTTCTAGACCCTCTCTAAACCGTTCAGTAATACACTTTTTTCTTTAATACGCTTTCCCTTCCCAATATATTTTCCAGTCTCTTCCATCTTCTTCACAAGATTTCATTGAACTATTGATTCTTCATCAGGTAATTCTTTCATCTATTATAATCTTCAACTTTGAAACCCTAATTTTTCCCCTCTTTTACAATATATAGATATATATAATATACAGCGAGATTAAAATTTTTGCATATATACACGTTGATTCTTAATTTGTGAATATATGTTGGTTGATTCTTTTATTATCTTGTATATGGTTTTTAGCAATATTTTATTCATTTATATCCTAGCTACCTGATATGAGATATAATTTGCTGCATTTTTTTATTGATTTACAGTAAGGCCTTTTGCCTTTATACTAACCTAATACTCCGTATGTATGAGATATCATTTAGATTTTTAATTCATAGTAAGACAATTAATTTTATTGATTGTTAATTCTATAAGAAAGTTAGGTTTTAGTCCATATTTTTTTGGGATTTCCTAATTTAGGTATGGATCAAGTTGGTGATTCTTTGAAATTAAAAAAAGGGTAGGCTGAACTGGAAACAAGATGGTTTAGAGAAAACTTTTCTTGAAGCTTGTATTCACGAGATTGTTAATGATGGACGAGAAGGAAATAGCCTTAAGATGTGTTCATGGAAAAACGTTGCAGAAAAGCTTAAAGAAGAACATGGTTTTATTGCGGATCAACGACAAATGAAGAACCGTTTTGACTATCTTAAAGGAAAGTTTAACGTGTGGACAAAGTTACACAACAAAACTGGAGATGTCTATGACCCAGTAACAAAGAAGTTCAATCTTACAAAAGAAGAATGGGAGATAGAGATAAAGGTTGAATTTTGTAGTATATAGTTATGAATTAGTTTTCTAAATTACACATATATACTTATATATAAATATATTTTTAACCAGTTGAACAAGTATGCGGAACCCCTAAAGAATGCACCTTTGTTGTATCCCGATCTCTGTGCTCAACTATTTGATGGAGCAACTGTTACCGGGCTTGATGGTTGGGGACCGGCATCTACCTTACCTCATCCACAAGAAGCTCATGATGATCTCGAAATAAATGAGGAACCACTGATTTCAACAAAAGAACCAAATGCTATGTCACAAGAGTGTTCCTCAACTCGCTCTCCAACTCAAAGCAAAAAAAGAAAAAGGAAAGATGTCAATCATAACATCATGGTTGTTGCTGAAGATATATCTAATATCGCAAATATGATGATGGAGAAACATAAAGGAGATGACATGAGTGCTTGCATTGACAAATTGGAGAAACTTGGTTGGGAACCAAACAATCCAATGTATGAGACTGCACTATTACTTTTTGGTGAAAGTGCTGACTTTAGGAAACTTTGGTTGGTACTAAAGCCTGAAAGCTGTGAAAGTTGGATTAGAAATGCTGGAAAAAAGTATGGGTTGTTGACTTTTTGGTTCGATTAGATTAGTTGGATTATGAATGATGCACTACTACTTTTTGATTATCTGTTATGAACCTATTATGGGTTTTTGTTTTTTGTTAGAAACTTGGATAACTGATGTACTATTTTGGTGATGTACTCTTTTGGTAATTATGTTAAGTTCTATGTAAAAACTTTTTTGGGTAATTGTTTGAGAACTTTCTATGCATCAGTAATCATCTAGTTTCTATCTTGGGTATTATTTTACATCCTTTATGTTATTGCATATAAAACAAAATAAGTTGGTAGGTGCACTAAAATTGAAACAAGTTATGAAACGGGTTGTTATCTCTAATATTTTGTGTAATGTATATGCTTATGAAACAGGTAATTAATGGATTTGGAAGACGAACTTGTGGTTATGCTCATTATATGTTGGTATTGGATGATAAATAATTTACAAAGAAATGAAAGGATTAGAGATAACACTTCGGCATTGAGTGGGCATGCGTATACTCAAGAATTATTAACCGGATCAAATACACAATGTCATGAAATGATGCGTCTTTCTCGTGATGCATATGTGTTGTTATGCAACCATTTTAAACAAAAAAATTGGTTGACAAGTAGTAGGACCATAAGTGTTGAAGAGAAGATGGCAATGTTTTTGATAACTTTAGGTCACAATGAAAGTTCTCGAGCGATTAAACGGGGATTCCAACACTCTACACAAACTATTCACAAATGTTTCCATGAAGTACGGCGTGCAATGATGAAATTTGCAAGGGAAATTATAGTGCCAACTTCCTCAGAAGCAACAACGAATATGTCACAACGCAATAGAATTCTAAGAGAAAAACTTCCGGTATGCCTTTTTTTATAACCTTAAACATCGTTAAATAAATTCTTATTATTTTTGTCTTTACAAAGGGGGCGGTAGGTGCATTGGACGGAACACTTATACATGCAGTTGTACCACTTAATCAACAAACTCGTTATAGAGGTAGAGGAAAAGGTGAATGTTATCAAAATGTCTTGGGAATATGTGATTTTGATATGATATTTACATTCGTCTGGGCCGGATGGGAGGGCATAGCACATGATGCTAGAGTTTTAACGGAAGTAGCTTATAACCCAACGTCTGGCTTTCCATTTCCTCCACCAGGTACAATCGTTCTTCATTAACGTTAATTAATATATACACGTTGATGCTATATATATTTATCTATTTGATTATAAATAATATAGATAAATATTATCTTTGTGATACCGCCTACTCCAACACCCGTGGATTTTTGACTCCGTATCGCAATACAAGATATTGGTTAGCGGATTTTCGGCGTCGACGAGCCATAAATAAAGAAGAAAAGTTCAACCATGTTCATGCACAACTTAGAAATGTAATTGAGCGTGCGTATGGTGCTTTAAAGAAAAGATTTCAAATTTTACGAGATATGGCTCCTTATCCTTTTCCAATACAAAGGGACGTTGTGATCGCGTGTTTTGCGATTCATAATTTTATTAGAAAATACAACATTTATGATGAAGTGTTTCCAGAATTTGAGGATGATGAGGAACCATCCGAAGAAAATGAGCAACAAAATATGCAAGGAGTTGAATGGGGTTCCCAAGGCACTCAATTTATGAACAATCTACTTGAAGAAATTGCTAATCAACTCTTTTCAAATGAAAAAATCGTTAATAATTAGATGCCGTTTGTCCTTTTTTTTTCTTTCTATGAATGAATGTTAAGATATCAATATGATTTTGGTGATTTTAAGATGTTTTATTTATATTTTATTTTAACTTATATGTGTTGTCTTTTATTTAAAGTTTCTATATTTAATTCAGTTCAGAACAGATCAAAATTTTTTTATTATTCAGCACTAATAACACATAAGGTTAAAATTTTAATTTTATTTCATTCAGAGTGTTGATTCAGAATACATATCAAACAATGAATTTTCATTCAGAAGCATACTGATTCAGAGATTCTGAACCATTCAGAGCTCTGAATCGTTCAGTGCTAAATCATTCAATTTTATCAAACGCACCCTTACTTTCGACATAAACTAATTTTCTCTGTATCTTCAGGGTTTAGTTTCGATTATTAAGTCTCAGGCTCGTGACAACGTGGTATGCACCAGCCAAACAGATAATCCTCAACCCCTTAAATGAACTATTGAATGTCCCATTCATAGCTGTAAAGCTGAATTGGTAGAGCAACGTTGAATATTGCTTGGGGACATCCAACACCAACTTTCTCTAGCAATTATCAATTATGATAGGGGATACCCTCAACCGACTGTTGAGTTCCTCAACAACTATCATTTCATATAGTTTCGGAGATAATTAGGTGATTACCTTCAAAAGCAACAGATCATCCATGACTTCTGAATCTTAGATGATCGTTATTCTTATTATGATTGTAACATCCCGCGTTTTTCCGTTAAATTTATTTTTAACACTATCTTTTTTTTAAATAATATCTTTCGTTATTTAAATTCGTAGTTTCCGTTGACTAACATTCATAATATTCCCGTTATTTAATTATAACATCACTCGTTTACTCGAGCGTTTTTAAAAATATTCGTTTGGTTAATTCACGCACTCGCTTTCAAACTCGAGGGACCAAATCTGACATTGGGCCAAAGTGGCAACTAGTGAACTAGTCACCACCTCCCTTCCCCACCATTTATTTTTCTTTTCTCTTTTTCTTTCAATTCTTTCTTCCATTCTTATATCATTTTCTTCGTTTTCACTAAATCATCATCTAAATCCGAATCAAGAAGCAAACATCCAAACAAATTACATATTTGAAATCCTGTCTTCATCCTCTACATTTTGGTACCAATTTTATCAAGTTTGGGTAACATTTCTAAAACTCTAGATTTCTCTAAATTCGTATTTTTGACTTGAAATGGTGTTAGTTAGTGTCTATGGCTCGTATATAACATGAATATATGTTTTGTTTGCTCGATTCGTTGTTTTGAGTAACTAGTTTGAACATTTGAAATGGGTGGGCTTAATCTTTGATTTTGGATGAGTTAATGTTGTTAATTTGTTAAAGTTCATGTTTTAATTGTATTACTAGTATCACTAGCTTCGTTTTGATGCGTAGGTTGAGTAAGAAAACTTCAAACACATGATTATTGATTTTTGTAAATTTTGGTTAGGGTTTCATAGACTTAAAACGAGATTTTGATGTTTCGAATGCCATTAAATGTTATTAGTAAGTGTTTATTTGTAATGTATGTTTCATTACCTTCAAAACGGCATATCATATGTGTGAATTGGATTCCCGAAAATTAAAATGCATTTGATGAACTTGAAACTTTGAAAATAAACCTTTATTGATCACTTGACGAGATTTCGGTTATTGTAATTGATGTTTTTTCTTGGTGAAAGGTAGTTAGTTGTATTCCTTGTCAAAAGAGCTTTCCAACGATATAAGATACGCATTCTAAGTGTTTACGGTTTGTGTTTTGTGTTTGTTTGAATTTTGGTTTGGGACTTAGACAATTGAGACTGACCAGGTACCAGCACCCGTTATTCGCCGCGGCGCGGCCAGCCTATGTCACGGCGCGACAATAGGCATGATTTTGATTCTGTCCCACTTTTCAATTTCACGCAAAATGTTTGCTATACTATGGACCTCCGATACACATGTAACTTGTTCTAACATGCTTATATATGATTAAAAACCTTAGAAAAATAGGTCGGGACCCGACCCGAACGTGTTGACTTTTTCGTTGACTTTGACTTGACCGAGTTTGACTTTTAGTCAAACTTAACCAAACACTTATGCAATCGTTCAAATCTTATTTTATACTTGATTATTGCATGAAACTTGACAACGTGATTCACATGCTATATTTAATCGAGTCGTAACGAGCCATAGGACTAATTGAGCAAATTTCGTCCGACCTTGTGTCGTAACCGGTTAATTGATACAACTTACTTGTTTAGGTCAAGGCTAAGCAACTATCATGCACACGTTTACTTTGTGAAGTACTTTTATACTCGTGCACTCGAGGTGTGATCATAGTCCCATCTTTCAAACAACTTTTATGCTTTAAACTATGGGATGAGAAACATATACGTATCATACTCTTACACTTTGAACACAAGTACAAAAACGAACATTCCACGTACGGGTTTGAACAAAAATCCTCAATTCAATTATCACTAGTTACACTTGCAGGGTGTAAACGAGAACTTATATTATGTGATCACATGGGCTTGACGAGCCTCATTCGGACGGTTCACTACCATTAGCGGATGAAATATATTTTCGGGTCTAGTGTATGTTCTAACACTACGCAAAGGGTGCAAAACAGTTAAGTTTGATAATTGGGTGCCCGCAATACAAATAACAACTTTGGAATGCAAATGATTTTGATAATCATCTTATATTAAATCTTGTGGTTCAAATACAACGTTTACTAAAACACCTATGATTTCACCAACGTGTTTCGTTGACAGTTTTCTATATGTTTCTCAGGTTCATACTTGGCTATTTGTTACATGCTTCCGCGTACACTCATACTTGCTTGGAGTCAAGCATACATACATACATACGCTAGTGATAACACCTTTGGATTCAAACTTTTGTCTACAGACTTACGCAATTTATAGCAACCGTGATTTTCAACTTACATTCTGTCGCAAGTTTATTTCATTTATACATTATACTTTTGTAAACTTAAACTTGTAGTCAATCCGTTTGGCAAACTAAACTTTGCAAGTCTTGTACTTTTCAAATGAATGCGGCAAAATTTTGGTCAAACGAGTCTCATATAGGGACTACCACCACGTAACGGGACCTAAGTTAGCGGCGCCGTCAATGACGATTTTGTCGGGTCGCCACAGATGGTATCAGAGCTGGTTTAACCTTAGCCGTAAAGGTAGTCACGCGTCCGGCTGTCATGCCGGGCACCCTGAACGGACTATGCTTTTTGGCGGATTAATCGTAGAGGGGGTTCTCACAGTGTAACCTGTGACGAAGCATTGACTCTTACCCCTTGCGGTCCCTTTGTAGGAGGGTTGGCAGTTTGGCAGAAATGCGGGCCGTAAAATCAGTGTCTGAGTTACACTCAGTGGTCACCAAGCGGTTAGCTGGAAAGGCACTGGGTGGGTTTCTACCCCATCTGTTGTTACAGATGGTATCAGAGAATTGGTTGTAGGGAACTAGGATATGCATTAGTGTGTCTGACAGAGTCGTTAGGACGCATTAGTGAATCTAGACTACAACCGGATAGTTAGCCATTGCATTCTGACATACATTTGCTATAGATAGCACTTACTTGACTACTTGTGCATTATACTTGAATCATTCTTAGGTGAACCTCTTAATGGTACCAAGTTTTCATCATGTGAATCCGTACTCTGCCACTTTCTGGTAACACACGTAAATTCAAGATTCATACGCATAAGGATGACGACAACTTCATTAGTCACACTAGTTCGGGAACTCTGTCTCCCACATTGTTATTCGCCAACCGTCTCAACTTACTATCGGTGTCACACCGGTGTTTCTGACTATCTACCACTTCTTGTTACTACCATCACTACTCTAGGTAAGTATCGTCATCAACGCTTATCACTACGATTGCATACTATTCATTATCATGATTCGTTACACTTCTCGTACCGAAATACATTATTGTTTGACTTGAACCGCATTGACGTGAACAATCATTTATACACTTCCCTCGGGAAACATTTCTTCAGAGTTGCACAAATTCTTTCGATTAATACGAGTCACGTTGGTGATGTCGCTATGCTTTGTTCATTTTAAAACTTCACGATTACACGAACCTGAATCTATGGAGTGATGTGGGGATGGAGGTATGAGTTAGCGTAATATAACGACACTCGATCAACGTGGTTATATTATGGTAAGTCATACCAAAGTTCTAATGACACGTGATGGTGGTTGGACTCGATCAACCTAATCACCACCATGTGCCATGTACATGACTTCATTTTTCTTGTTTGAACATCCGAAAACTTCGAGAATATTAATTACAACCATACCAAGGACACACATTCGATTATTACCGAATCATATTTACGCTTCCGAATGAATGACAAATTCTTTCGACTTCAAACATGTGTTATACGCGTATACTATCTCGTTTTCTTACGATTTTATCGACGAACTACAATATACATGTTATGCTCACATCGAGGCGGAAACTTCTCTCGCATTAGACTCATACTTCCGTATAAGGAAATCTTTATTCTAAATTATCAATGGAGAGAGAGACTCTTCACATTATACTAGTATTCACCTCGAGGGTGGATAGTCCTAACAAACGTTTTCGAAAACCGATAAATCTTCCGCGGCGCGAAATTCTTGAGAAACATAAACTTGTTCCAACAAACGTTTTCAGGTCCTAACAAACTTGTTCGAATATACCTTACAGAAATGTACTTCTTTTCGGATCAAGATCCTCGTTTCACTTCTAGATTTTGGAGTGCCTTACAAAAAGCCTCGGGACCACGTTTAGACATGAGTACAACACATCAACCACAACCCGAAGGACCAAACCAACATACAATTTAAACCTTGGAAACCGTAATACGAATTTGTGTTATCAACTTCAAATTTACTTGAGAAAAGTATTTGCCTTTAGCCGAATCCTCTTACTACAATAATTTTCATCCGAAGTATTTACGCCACACTTTTTGAAAACTCATATAGCCGGAATTGTCGTTTTCTTAATTGTTGAACCGAAGTAGGTGACAATCAAACCACCAGAATCGAACTCATTCATGAAATAACCGTTAAGATCATTCGAATCCAAGAAAAGACTCAAAACGACCGTAGTCGCCAAAGGAGCTATACCGATGTTAGACGTAAACCTCTCGAATTCCAAGTGAGTGACCGCGTAATACTAAAAGTCGCACCTTGAAAAGGTGTAATCCATTTCGAGAAACGTAGAAAGCTAAATCCGTGATATTTTTAGTCCTTTTGAAATCTTGGGGCGTGTTGTGCCCGTTGCTTACCGCTTCAAACCTCCGACTGAAACAAATACCGTTCATCCTACATTCTGTGTATCAAACTTAAAGGCGTGTCTTGCGAAACAAGAACTTGTTATCCTCTTCGATGAACTTACTATCAACGATAAACTTCACTTCCTAGGAGGACAGGTTGAAACTATAAATCATGAAACCAAACTTTAAACCAACGTAAAATCCCGACTGTCGAAGTTCGTTGAAATGCCCAAAGAAGTACCTTCACTTATTCGTAGAATTTGCAACGCCAAGGTTTCGAAGAAAAAACAACGACTACTACTTCCAACTAAATTTCAGGACGAAATTTCCTTTAAGGTGTAGGTAATGTAACATCCCGCATTTTTTCGTTAAATTTATTTTTAACACTATCTTTTTTTTAAATAATATCTTTCGTTATTTAAATTCATAGTTTCCATTGACAAATGTTCATAATATTCCCGTTATTTAATTATAACATCACTCTTTTACTCGAGCGTTTTTAAAAATATTCGTTTGGTTAATTCACGCACCCGCTTTCAAACTCGAGGGACCAAATCCGACATTGGGCCAAAGTGGCAACTAGTGAACTAGTCACCACCTCCCTTCCCCCACCATTTATTTTTCTTTTCTCTTTTTCTTTCAATTCTTTCTTCCATTCTTATATCATTTTCTTCATTTTCACTAAATCATCATCTAAATCCGAATCAAGAAGCAAACATCAAAACAAATTACATATTTGGAATCCTGTCTTCATCCTCTACATTTTGGTACCAATTTCATCAAGTTTGGGTAACATTTCTAAGACTCTAGATTTCTCTAAATTCGTATTTTTGACTTGAAATGGTGTTAGTTAGTGTCTATGGCTCGTATATAACATGAATATATGTTTTGTTTGCTCGATTCGTTGTTTTGAGTAACTAGTTTGAACATTTGAAATGGGTGTGCTTAATCTTTGATTTTGGATGAGTTAATGTTGTTAATTTGTTAAAGTTCATGTTTTAATTGTGTTACTAGTATCACTACCTTCGTTTTGATGCGTAGGTTGAGTAAGAAAACTTCAAACACATGATTATTGATTTTTGTGAATTTTGGTTAGGGTTTCATAGACTTAAAACGAGCTTTTGATGTTTCGAATACCATGAAATGTTATTAGTAAGTGTTTAGTTGTAATGTATGTTTTATTACCTTCAAAACGGCATATCATATGTGTGAATTGGAGTCCCGAAACTTAAAATGCATTTGATGAACTTGAAACTTTGAAAATAAAACTTTATTGATCACTTGAAGAGATTTCGGTTATTGTAATTGATGTTTTTGCTTGGTGAAAGGTAGTTAGTTGTATTCCTTGTCAAAAGAGCTTTCCAACGATATAAGATACGCATTCTAAGTGTTTACGGTTTGTGTTTTGGTTTGTTTGAATTTTGGTTTGGGACTTAGACAATTGAGGCTGACCAGGTACCAGCACCCGTTATTCGCCGCGGCGCGGCCAGCCTATGTCGCGGCGCGACAATAGGCATGATTTTGATTTTGTCCCACTTTTCAATTTCACGCAAAATGTTTGCTATACTATGGACCTCCGATTCACATGTAACTTGTTCTAACATGCTTATATATGATTAAAAACCTTAGAAAAATAGTTCGAGACCCGACCCGAACGTGTTGACTTTTTCGTTGACTTTGACTTGACTGAGTTTGACTTTTAGTCAAACTTAACCAAACACTTATGCAATCGTTCAAATCTTATTTTATACTTGATTCTTGCATGAAACTTGACAACGTGATTCACATGCTATATTTAATCGAGTCGTAACGAGCCATAGGACTAATTGAGCACATTTCGCCCGACCTTGTGTCGTAACCGGTTAATTGATACAACTTACTTGTTTAGGTCAAGGCTAAGCAACTATCATGTACACGTTTACTTTGTGAAGTACTTTTATACTCGTGCACTCGAGGTGAGATCATAGTCCCATCTTTCAAACAACTTTTATGCTTTAAACTATGGGATGAGAAACATATACGTATCATACTCTTACACTTTGAACACAAGTACGAAAACGAACATTCCACGTACGGGTTTGAACAAAAATCCTCAATTCAATTATCATTAGTTACACTTGCAGGGTGTAAACGAGAACTTATATTATGTGATCACATGGGCTTGACGAGCCTCATTCGGACGGTTCGCTACCGTTAGTGGATGAAATATATTTTCGGGTCTAGTGTATGTTCTAACACTAGCAAAGGGTGCAAAACAGTTAAGTTTGATGATTGGGTACCCGCGATACAAATAACAACTTTGGAATGCAAATGATTTTGATAATTATCTTATATTAAATCTTGTGGTTCAAATACAACGTTTACTAAAACACCTATGATTTCACCAACGTTTTTCGTTGATAGTTTTCTATATGTTTCTCAGGTTCATACTTGGCTATTTGTTACATGCTTCCGCGTACACTTATACTTGCTTGGAGTCAAGCATACATACATACATACGCTAGTGATAGCACCTTTGGATTCAAACTTTTGTCTACAGACTTACGCTATTTATAGCAACCGTGATTTTCAACTTACATTATGTCGCAAGTTTATTTCATTAATACATTATACTTTTGTAAACTTAAACTTGTAGTCAATCCGTTTGGCAAACTAAACTTTGCAAGTCTTGTACTTTTCAAATGAATGCGACGAAATTTTGGTCAAACGAGTCTCATATAGGGACTACGACCACGTAACAGGACCTAAGTTAGCGGCGCCGTCAATGACGATTATGTCGGTTCGCCACAATGATTGTCTAAAGCCAAGAATTCATAAGTCACGTCTACCAGTACATCACACAACAGATAGACATAAACATTCAAATCAGTCATTACTAATCAAATATATCAATTCTCAGTACAGTAATTTCTTCATTTCCAACATATTAATCAAAACAAGCTCATTTTCGGATTTTTCAACTTTTTAAGATTTTCTGGTGAGGTATTTTTCACTTTTTAGGTATTTTTTGCTGATAACATATACTCCCCCTAAAATGCTGAAATATAAAATCTTTTTGTGTTTTAGCATTTTAACCAAACAGAAAATAACTACAGACTAGCATGCAAACATGAAATAAATCATGCAAAGAAATGCAAACAGAAAGCAAAAATATGCAATACAGATAATTAAACAATTAAAAATCTACATGTCATGCATCCTACATGCAAAGTCTAAAAGCTTGACTAACCCTCATACACAACATCCAAAATTACTTTGTCTCGGTCAACAATTCCATTCATCTCTAGTAGGAGTAAGAACCTAGGTTTATCAAAAGCCTTAGTGAATAGGTCAGCCCTTTGGTCCTTAGTACCTATTCTATTAACCTCAATAATCTTTTTCTCATGACAATCCTTAAGAAAATGATATTTAACACCTATGTGTTTAGTCTTAGAATGTTGCACAGGATTCTTAGTAATTGCTATAGTAGCAGTATTATCAATATAAAGAGGAGAGAAAGAGATTCTTAGCTCGTAATCGCGAAGTTGTTGTTGGATCCAAACAACTTGCGAACAACAACTAGCAGCAGCTATATATTCAGCTTCACACGTGAAAAGAGCAACTGCAGTTTGTTTCTTGCACTGCCATGTCACTAGCCTTTCACCTAGAAATTGACATCCTCCTGATGTAGACTTGTTGTTGATTTTGCAACCAGCATAATCTGAATCGCTGTAAGCTACAAGATCAAACTTCTCATCGTTCGAATACCAGATGCCGAGATTTGGCGAATGCAACAGATAACATAGAATTCTTTTGGCAGCTGTAAGATGAACTGTATTCGGATTAACTTGATAACGAGCACACAGACATGTTGCGAACATAATATCTGGCCTGGACGCAGTGAGATACATGAGCGATCCGATGATTGCTCGATAATATGTAGGATCAACAGGTTCTCCTTCGCACTCTAGCGAAATACCATGATTCACAGCTAACAGAGTTGACACAGGATGTTCTTGAGTCATACCGAATCGTTCGAGTATATCATTTACATACTTTGCTTGATGAAGAAAAATACCATTACTAGTCTGTTCGACTTGTAAACCAAGAAAGTAGTGTAAGAGACCCAATTTACTCATTTCGAACTCGTCCTTCATCACCTGTTCGAACTCATCAACGAGTTCCTGCTTAGTTGCACCGAAGATAATATCGTCAACATAAATCTGGACTATAATAATGTCATCATCTTGAACTTTTGTGAATAGAGTACAGTCTACCGTGCCCATTTGGTATCATTTTTCAATCAGATAACTCGATAACCGTCCGTACCAAGCTCTAGGAGCTTGATGTAAACCATAAAGGGCTCGACGTAATCGGTAAACTTTGTCAGGATGAAGATGATCTTCAAAACTCGGAGGTTGACTGACATATACTCTTTCATTTAGCTTGCCATACAGAAATGCACTCTTAACATCCATTTGATAAACTTTAAACTTCATAAAAGACGCGAAAGTCAAGAAAATGCGAATCGCTTCCAATCTAGCAACAGGAGTGAAAACCTCATCGTAATCAAATTCAGGATCTTGCTGATAACCTTTAGCAACTAATCTTGCTTTGTTACGGGTAACATTGCCATCTTCGTCGAATTTGCACTTCCAAACCCATTTGAGGTCGATTACTTTCGCACCATGCGGCTTAGTAACTAACTTCCAAATATCTAGACGATGGAATTGCTGAATCTCTTCTTGCATAGCCATCACCCAATCAACATGCTTCAAAGCTTCTTTTGTTGTCTTTGGCTCTATTCTAGAAATATGACATGAATACTCGTAATATGCAGCAGCGGCTGTCATATGAGAATCAACTTGACCATCAAACTGAACTTGTCTTCTTGTCCTAACGCATGCATTTGGATCTCCAATTATATTTTCTCTAGGATGAGCAGCTGTAGTTCTAGGAACTGGGTGTGCGGGAACATGTATTTCTCGATGTAGATTCGTGGTATCTCCATCTTCAGGATTATCAAAATTATCACTCGAAATATCAGATCCGCAGGTATCGTACACTGGATCAACATCTTGATCTGAATCTTGTGCGGGTTCAACGAAAGTAGGTAATGGAGTTGGAGTAGGTGCAGACACTTCTGGCTCGTTCTGTAAATCAAACAGCATTTGTAACTCTACTTCATTCTCCGTCTGATCTGGAGCAAGATTAAATGAATCAATCAGCTCATCATAGTTGTAGATCCAAGGATGACTTTTGGTAGCAATCTTTGTGTAATTCTGTTGGACGTCAACTTCAGACCATTCTTCAACACATCTCGTTTCATTGTTGAAAACTCGCTTGTTAGGAGAACTGTAACCGAGAAACACTCTAGTAACCACTTTTGAATCAAACTTACTTCCGGTTTTTCTCTTCAAAATGGTACACGGGGCACCAAATGGTTCTAGATGCTTCAATGATGGTTTTCTCCCATGCAATAACTCATAGCATGTTTTACCCAGTCATTTAACAGTTAATACCCGATTCATAGTGTAACAAGCATTTGCAACAGCTTCACCCCAAAAATGAACAGGTAAAGATGAATCAGCTAGCATAGTTCTAGCAGTTTCAATCAAAACCCTATTCTTTCTTTCAGCAACACCATTCATCTGTGGAGCGTATGCAGAACTGAACTGCATATTGATACCTTTTTCAATACAAAAACCTGCAAGAAACTGATTCTTGAATTCTTTACCGTTGTCACAACGTATCTTTTGATCACCCATATGATCAGACTGTAGTCACTTAACCTCAAATGGTTATACTAATCCGTGCGTGTGAGTTCACAAGTGACGATCAACCATGTGGTCAACCGTGCGTGTGATCAAAAAGTATGACCGACTCGTGTGAACTTCTGTTCAGCTCAATTCACCCAAAAACCTTAAAAATTGATGTTAAACCTCAATTTCTTCATCTAAAATCTGGATTAACACTAAACAAACATAAACACACTCTTTAATTACAATTACACATGTAAAAATGATTCCTCTTTAATTAAAATCACTTTTATCTCAAAAACCCAAATAATAAACCCTATTAATCACCAAAAATCACTTGATGATGTTGAAATCACAACCAAGGCTCTGATACCAATGATGAAACATGACTAGGAACTTCGAGATCAACAGGTTTAATTCACACAAAGGCGGAATTAGTGAATCTGTAAGACCCAAATATTTCATAGTACATATGTGTGAATAAGTGATTCAAGTTGTGGGGTTTACGTTTTATATAATTAAAATGCAAAAGAAGCTGAACTGGGCATTTGGCGCACCGCGCGGCCTTATGGCGTGCCGCACCATTACGGGCTGACAGATTCCTTTTTCTTTTTAAATTAGATATTTTAAGGGCATTTTGGTAAAACCACTTAAGGTCCGACTTTAAGGCTTGGATCAGTTGTTTGGAGTGTCATTTACTCCATATTCACCCACCTTATCATCTTCCAATCAATTCTAGAGAGAGAGTTAGATTCTAGAGTGAGAGAGCTCAAATTAGGAAGAAGAAACTCGAATCGGGTCAAAGTGCAAGCACTAAAGTTGTTCATCTCCTCATTTACTACGTTTTGATAGTTGTGGTAAGCCCTAAACCTAATTTCCTTGTTTTAATTGTTTAAGAGTTAGGGTTTGTGTAGGTAATGAACACTAAGACCCATTTGTTAGTGAATTTGGGTGTTTTGGGTGAATTTGGGTCATGTAGACCCAAAGATGATTAACTAGGGTTTTCAAAGTAGTAAACTATGTTTATGAGCCTAAATTGGTTAGTTAAAGTACTAGCACACTTATATATATGTAAATGGGTGTTAAGTGGGTTAGTGGATGACCCGAAATGGGTGTATTGACTTTTAAGTGGTTAAATGGGTCATAATGGACCTAAGATGGTTAGTGTATGTTTAAGATGCATAGACCTTGTGTTGAAAAGTGTTTTAAGACCTAATTTGGCAAATGTTAGGGTTTTGGTTATGATTGACCCAAATATTAGGGTTAAGGGTGCAAATGGGTCGAGATTGCACCATGGGTCAAAATGACTATAGAATGGAGTTTGAGTTGGTTGACCAACTTGAGTTTGTGATTGATATTATGTATAATGTAATAGGTACGTTACATTGAAGATTTCCGAGCTTGTCTATCTCTCATCAAGACTTTGAGGTGAGTGGAAAATCTATATATGTATGTATATGATTTACGTGCCGTATTAATGGTGTCACATAGCCGTTTTGTGACCATAGTTGTGAGACATAGCCGTTTTGTCCATGTTTTATATTTATGCACATAGCCGTGTTTGTGCATGTAGTGGCGAGTAATAGCCGTGTTTTACTCCCACATTATTATCCGAGTTATTGTGCACATAGCCGTGTTTGTGTACATGATTGTGAGTAATAGCCGTGTTTTACTCACACGTTTATCAAGTGATGCCATAGCCGTTTTTGGGAACACTTGGGGGTGATGCCATAGCCGTTTTTGGAACACCTCGGGGGTTAGCATACCATAGCCGTTTTTGGGAGCTAACGGTTGTTATGAACATCGATGACTTGTTTCACGAAGTCATTCCCTTGCGAAGATATTGGTTAACCATGGTTTATAGTTGTTGGCGTTAGCATTAAATTATTATTATGAATATTATGCTATTGATGTTGCTAGTTGTACGATTTGATGGTACTAGCTTGTTTATTGAGGCGTTATGCGTTTGTATGCGTTATATGATATCGTGGATGCGAGTAGGTAAGTCTTATATGCATGTATATATTTATTCTACTCACTAAGCGTTAGCTTAACCTCTCGTTGTTTACCATTTTATAGGTTCCGGCGTGGATAAGGGTAAGGGCATACGGTTGGATTAGAGATCCCGCTTGTTAAGGGACGCCTCTTGGATGTGTTAGCTTTTGGAGTTTGACCATGACCTGGGAAGTTTAATCCCAAACACCATGCTCATCGTGTCGTTTGGTACTTAAACTTTTTTTGGTGGTCGAAACTCACGTTATGTATTAAACTCGTAAAACGGCCAAAGTGGGCCCCGCTTTGTAAAACTTATTTTATGTTTGAATTGTGTTAGTTTTACATGTTTGAATATGTTGTTAAAAGCGTATTGTCTAATTTGTCGGGAAGTGGCCGATCTTTTTCGCATTTCATGACTTTTGGGACAGACCAGTTTGGCGAGCCGCGCGGCCATATGGCGCGCCGCGCCATATGCTGTCCCAGCATAATTTTTTTTTTTTTAGATTTTAACGCGGGTCGTTCGTGGTTTGGTTTGAGTTGTTACAAGTGGTATCAGAGCATGGTCTAAGGGATTTAGGCGACTTGAGATAGGTGCCTAGACTTAGACTTTATTATATGTACGCTTTATTCGGGACTTGTAGGACTTTGGGTCTAATCGGGAATTGTTAGTACTTTGGTTTATGTGAACTAACCTTGTGCTAATGGTTTTGTGTTGTGTTTAGCAATCATTAAGCGAGATGGACGTGGTACTAGCAAGTTAATGCGACGTGCTCGCGTAACAATGATTAGCTACCGTTGTTACGGGTGCAAATCATGTCAAACAAGTAATGTACGACGATTTCGAGCAAGATGGAGTAGTGTGGTGTATATGTATATACATATGTGTTAAGTC
Source organism: Rutidosis leptorrhynchoides (assembly GCF_046630445.1). Classification (NCBI taxonomy): domain Eukaryota; kingdom Viridiplantae; phylum Streptophyta; class Magnoliopsida; order Asterales; family Asteraceae; genus Rutidosis; species Rutidosis leptorrhynchoides. The sequence goes on along the minus strand of NC_092334.1, from coordinate 349,922,401 downwards.
CTTTCGTTTCGTTGTTTAAATCTTTTTCGTTTTATAGAATGAAGATGAGAAATGGACACGACACCAATGACGGAAGTACGAGTGAGGACGTTGAGTTCACGGCCAAAGTTGAGGGCATCTTTAAACGTCAAAAGGCGGAGTTCCTCGAGGATGTTAAGAAAATGTTTCTAGATACGATTGACGAGCAATTAGTCAATGTAGTCAAGGAGCAAGTGAAGGTCGTTCTTCAAGAGGATAATGTAGGGAGACGGGACTTCTTCTATAAGAATTTCAAGGACTCTCAACCTCCCACCTTCGATGGTGAATGGGACCCACTTAAGAGTGCCCGTTGGATCTCCGACATGGAGGGGGCTTTTCGTACGTGTGAATGCCCTCTTGATAAAAAGACGAGATATGGTTGTAGCATGTTAAGAGGTGATGCTAAATTGTGGTGGGACGCGAAGATCCGACTTTATGGCGAAGAACAATGCATGGAGTTCACATGGGATGAATTCAAGGCGGAGTTTTTTGATGAATACCGAACTTCGGCCGATCTTACAAGGCTTAAGGATGAACTACGTTCCTTAAGGCAAGGGTCGATGGATTTGAACACTCTCAAATCCGTGTTTTTGTCCAAGACCCAAATTTGCCCGGAGTATGTCGGGAATGATAAAATGTTGAAAGAAGATTTCTATCGAATCTTGAATGATAACTATCAAGAGAAAATTAGTGTGAACATGGTGAAGAGCTTTGATGAATTGTTCAATATGGCAAAGGGTTTTGAAGCGCTTGTGTTGAGAAAGAGTAGTTTTACTTTTGGAAAGAGGAAGTTCGAGAATTCAAGTCAATCGAGCTTTTCCCACAAAAAGAACAAGAAGGGGTCTGAAAGCGTCGGAAGTGTGAAGAAGGGTGGTTCAAATACTTTTGCGCCTACTTGTTATAGTTGTGGGAAGTCGGGTCATTACGCCCGTGATTGTTTGACCAAGTCGGTCACGTGTTTTAATTGTGGGAAGGAGGGGCACAAGAGGCCGGAATGTCCCGATTTGAATAATGATCATGTCAAGAAGTTAGAAAAGGCGGCGGGTATGGCTAGGGGTAGCAACTATTTGATGACCAATGATGAAGCCAAACAATCGAACGAAGTTCTCTCAGGTACTTTCATGGCTAATTCTAATCCGGCAAGGATTCTCTTCGATAGTGGTGCAAATTTTTCGTTTGTGTCTCCTAAATTTGTGCCTAAACTTAATAGACCGTTAGCTAAGTTAAGTCGTCTGGTAGAAGTCGAAATAGCGGACGGCAAGACAGTGCTAGTGGTCGATGTGTGCAAAAATTTTGATGTTGTGTTTGGTGCCGAAAACTTTAAGATAGATCTCATTCCAATGACTTTCGGCAATTTTGATATTGTTGTGGGTATGGATTGGCTCGATCATAATAGAGCCGATATTGCATGCCATGAAAAATTTATTCGTGTGAAGACCCCAAGTGGGGGAGAGTTAATTATTCACTGTGATAAGCGTAGAAGACTTGTGCCGATATGCACTTTTGCACGGGCACGTCGTCTCCTCGATAGTGGTGGCATGGCTTTTCTTGCCTATGTTTTTGATACTCGTGATGAGTCACCACCCATTCGTGAAATTCCAGTGGTTAGTGAATTCGAAGACGTTTTTTCGGACGAGTTACCGGGTGTTCCGGCGGAAAGACAAGTTGAATTTCGCATTGAGTTGGTTCCGGGGGCTACCCCCATTGCTAAAACTCCTTATCGTTTAGCGCCGACAGAAATGCAAGAATTGTTAAAACAAACCCAAGAGTTGCTTGAAAAGGGTTTTATCCAACCGAGTGCTTCGCCCTGGGGCGCTCCGGTTTTATTCGTAAAGAAGAAGGATGGTAGTATGCGGATGTGCATCGATTATCGGGAGTTGAATAAAGTGACGATCAAGAATCGTTATCCATTACCTCGGATTGACGATTTATTTGAACAACTCCAAGGTGCAACGTATTTCTCTAAAATTGACCTACGATCCGGCTATCACCAAATGCTGGTCCGTGAGGAAGACATCGAGAAAACGGCTTTTCGAACGCGTTATGGGCATTTTGAGCTTGTAGTTATGCCTTTTGGTCTTACGAATGCACCGGCGGCATTCATGGATCTTATGAACCGAGTGTGCCAACCTATGTTGGACAAGTCGGTAATTGTGTTCATTGACGACATACTAGTCTACTCATAAAGTATGAACGAACATGAACGTCATTTGCGTGAAGTATTGAAGATGTTATGAAAGGAAAATTTATATGCTAAGTTCTCCAAATGCGAATTTTGGCTAAGGGAGGTTCAATTCCATGGGCACATTGTGAACAAAGACGGCATTCAAGTAGATCCGGGGAAGATTGAGACGGTGCAGAGTTGGAGACAACCGACTACGCCTACAGAAGTCCAAAGTTTTTTCGGATTGGCCGGTTATTATCGACGGTTTATCCAAGAATTTTCTAAGATCGCTTCTTCATTGACAAAATTGACGAGGAAGAACGCGAGGTTTGTTTGGGAGAACGAGCAAGAAATTTCTTATCAATTGATAAAAGAGAAGTTGTGTCAAGCTCCGGTGTTAGTGTTGCCGGAAGGAGTGGAAGACATGACGGTTTATTGTGATGCTTCGTTAAATGGGATCGGGTGTGTTATAATGCAAAGAGGTAAAGTCATCGCTTATGCCTCTCGACAACTAAAGGAACACGAAACGAGATATCTGACTCATGATCTTGAGTTGGCGGCGGTTGTGCATGCGTTGAAAATTTGGCGCCATTACTTGTATGGTGTCAAGAGTACGATTTATTCGGATCATAAGAGTTTGAAACACCTCTTTAATCAACGAGATTTAAATTATCGTCAACGTAGGTAGATTGATGTAGTGAAAGATTATGATTGTGAAATACTTTATCATCCGGGCAAGGCGAATGTGGTCGCGGATGCGTTAAGTCGAAAGAGTCATCACCCGGCGTTATGATTGGGATTGTTACGTATGATTATTACTAACGATTTTCTTGAAAAACTTGGTGTGATTCAAATAGAGGCTTACGTTCACAACAAGCATGTGGAGCGAATTGTGGGGCAATCGGAATTCATTACTATGGGTTCGCGTGGTTTGTTGTCCTTTCAAGGAAGAGTGTGGGTGCCTAAGATGGGTGAGTATCGACAAGTGCTACTTGATGAAACACATAAGTCAAGGTATTCCATTCATCCGGGCGCAACGAAGATGTATCTTGATTTGAGGAAGGATTATTGGTGGCCGGGCATAAAACGTGATGTTGTAAAGTATGTTGAGCAATGCGTCACGTGTTTGCAAGTTAAGGCCGAGCACCAAAAGCCGTATGGTAAGTTACAACCGTTAGAAATCCCGAAATGGAAATGGGAGCACATTACCATGGATTTCATCACAAAGTTACCTAAAACGGCGAGAACCCAATTTGATTCAATTTGGGTGATAGTTGATCGATTGACGAAAAGTGCTTTGTTTCTTCCCATTAAGGAAGCGATATCGTCAGAGACTTTGGCTAAGTTGTTTATCAAGGAAGTCGTCTCTCGACACGGAGTTCCTATATCTATTATTTCGGATCGAGATACCCGTTTTACATCTCAGTTTTGGGAAAAGTTTCATGAAGATATGGGAACACAATTGAAATTGAGCACGGCGTATCATCCTCAAACGGACGGTCAAATCGAACGTACGAACCAAACATTGGAAGATATGTTACGAGCGTGTATTATTGATTTCGGTGGTAGTTGGGATGAATACTTGCCTTTGGTGGAATTCTCGTACAATAACAGTTATCACACTAGTATTGGGATGCCACCTTACGAGATGCTTTATGGGCGGAGGTGTCAAACTCCGATTTGTTGGGGTGAAGTGGGAAAAAAGGAAATCGGGAGCACCGATTTGGTTTTGGAAACAAACAGCAAGATTATTACGATTCGAGGGCATTTGAAAAAGGCTCATGATAGACAAAAGTAGTATGCCGACAAGTGTAGACGAACGATCAAATTTCAAGAAGGCGACATGGTAATGCTTAAGGTTTCACCATGGAAGGGTATTATTCGATTTTGAAAATGGGAAAGTTAGCTCCTCGGTTTATTGGGCCATTCAAGGTTTTAGCTCGTGTTGGTGAAGTTGCATATCGATTGGAATTACCCAAAGAGCTTGCGGGGATCCATAACACGTTTCATGTTTCCCATCTCTGTAAGTGTCTTGCGGATGATTCTTCATGGATGCCAATAGACGAAATTGAGCTGAACAATAAGTTGGAGTATGTTGAAGAGCCGATTGCTATACTTGATGAGAAAATGAAAATGTTGCGTAACAAGGAGGTGAGAACTTTTAAGGTTCAATGGCGTCGGAGTAAAGGTTCCGAGTTTACTTGGGAACCCGAAGAATTCGTGTTGGTTTATCTTCCCTCTTGTCATGCGGCGTGGATCACGAGGACGCGCTCCGAATTAAGTAGGGGAGAGTTGTAAGACCCAAATATTTCATAGTACATATGTGTGAATAAGTGATTCAAGTTGTGGGGTTTACGTTGTATATAATTAAAAGGCAAAAGAAGCTGAACTGGGCATTTGGCGCGTCGCGCGACCTTATGGCGCGCCACGCCATTACGGGCTGACAGATTCCTTTTTCTTTTTAAATTAGATATTTTAAGGGCATTTTGGTAAAACCACTTAAGGTCCGACTTTAAGGCTTGGATCAGTTGTTTGGAGTGTCATTAACTCCATATTCACCCACCTTATCATCTTCCAATCAATTCTATAGAGAGAGTTAGATTCTAGAGTGAGAGAGCTCAAATTAAGGAAGAAGAAACTTGAATCGGGTCAAAGTGCAAGCACTAAAGTTGTTCATCTCCTCATTTACTACGTTTTGATAGTTGTGGTAAGCCCTAAACCTAATTTCCTTGTTTTAATTGTTTAAGAGTTAGGGTTTGTGTAGGTAATGAACACTAAGACCCATTTGTTAGTGAATTTGGGTGTTTTAGGTGAATTTGGGTCATGTAGACCCAAAGATGATTAACTAGGGTTTTCAAAGTAGTAAACTATGTTTATGAGCCTAAATTGGTTAGTTAAAGTACTAGCACACATATATATATGTAAATGGGTGTTAAGTGGGTTAGTGATGACCCGAAATGGGTGTATTGACTTTTAAGTGGTCAAATGGGTCATAATGGACCTAAGATGGTTAGTGTATGTTTAAGATGCATAGACCTTGTGTTGAAAAGTGTTTTAAGACCTAATTTGGCAAATGTTAGGGTTTTGGTTATGATTGACCCAAATATTAGGGTTAAGGGTGCAAATGGGTCGAGATTGCACCATGGGTCAAAATGACTATAGAATGGAGTTTGAGTTGGTTGACCAACTTGAGTTTGTGATTGATATTATGTATAATGTAATAGGTACGTTACATTGAAGATTTTCGAGCTTGTCTATCTCTCATCAAGACTTTGAGGTGAGTGGAAAATCTATATATGTATGTATATGATTTACGTGCCGTATTAATGGTGTCACATAGCCATTTTGTGACCGTAGTTGTGAGACATATCCATTTTGTCCACGTTTTATATTTATGCACATAGCCGTGTTTGTGCATATAGTGGCGAGTAATAGCCGTGTTTTACTCCCACATTATTATCCAAGTTATTGTGCACATAGCCGTGTTTGTGTACATGATTGTGAGTAATAGCCGTGTTTTACTCACACGTTGATCAAGTGATGCCATAGCCGTTTTTGGGAACACTTGGGGGTGATGCCATAGCCGTTTTTGGAACACCTCGGGGGTTAGCATACCATAGCCATTTTTGGGAGCTAACGGTTGTTATGAACATCGATGACTTGTTTCGCGAAGTCATTCCCTTGCGAAGATATTGGTTAACCATGGTTTATAGTTGTTGATGTTAGCATTAAATTATTATTATGAATATTATGCTATTGATGTTGCTAGTTGTAGGATTTGATGGTACTAGCTTGTTTATTGAGGCGTTATGCGTTTGTATGCGTTATATGATATCGTGGATGCGAGTAGGTAAGTCTTATATACATGTATATATTTATTTTACTCACTAAGCGTTAGCTTACCCTTTCGTTGTTTACCATTTTATAGGTTTCGGCGTGGATAAGGGTAAGGGCATACGGTTGGATTAGAGATCCCGCTTGTTAAGGGACGCCTCTTGGATGTGTTAGCTTTTGGAGTTTGACCATGACCTGGGTAGTTTAATCCCAAACACCATGCTCATCGTGTCGTTTGGTACTTAAACTTTTTTTGGTGGTCGAAACTCACGTTATGTATTAAACTCGTAAAACGGCCAAAGTGGGCCCCGCTTTTTAAAACTTATTTTATGTTTGAATTGTGTTAGTTTTACATGTTTGAATATGTTGTTAAAAGCGTATTGTCTAATTATGTCGGGAAGTGGCCGATCTTTTTCGCATTTCATGACTTTTGGGACAGACCAGTTTGGCGCGCCGCGCCATATGCTGTCCCAGCATAATTTTTTTTTATTTTGAGATTTTAACGCGGGTCGTTCGTGGTTTGGTTTGGGTTGTTACAGAATCAAACCAATCAAAGTGAATATGGGTAGCTTTTTGGGATTAAATTAGTCAAACCGCAACAAGGATTGTGATTAGATTAATGCCTAGAGCTATTATTCACTACCATGAGTGATTTGGGTTGAGAGAGAATCGGATCAGGTGAACCAGATTTGAGTGATTGTGTGTGAGAGAGGCTTAACCTAAAATGAAGAACATAAGACTTTATATACCCCTGCTGCTGACGCACCCGTACGAGTCATCCATCACACGTACGAGTTGGCTTCATCAGCCGTACGGGTGATCACTCACTCGTGTCTTCTCATTCAGGTTATAATTATGACTTAGCTCAGCGTCAACCGTGCGTATGAGCCTGTCAGCCGTACGAGTGATACTTCACTCGTACGTCTGACTAAGTCTATCAAAGTCAAACATCCGTATCGCGTTCCTGCAGTACCTGTAACCACATACAAACACAGATAGGATAATAACGAGCGATCTTGGTATCCCATAAACTGAAGTACCTGCAATGGACGTAGGTTAGATGTCTAGGGACTTTACATAAAATGCATCAATAAAAACCTATTTTCTATAAAGCTTGAACAAAATCATCAAATTCACTTTGATTTGGACATGAAATCGTTTGTAAATACCTTGTTTAAGCTACTGAATTCACAAGGAATGATTACCAAACTTCAATTTAACACAAAATCGAGAATCAGAGGTTAGGGTTTGTGAGGATTTGTGTGTATACGTTCCGTGTTTGAATATTTCCAAAAATGGAAATAAAAGGGGAACATGATTTTTATGTAACAAGGGTTTCCTTCACATGAGGAAAACCTACTCCGTGTATCACACGGTTATTTATCAGTTATCTGAAATACGAAATACCTCATTAAGTGGTCCAAACGAGGTCCAATTTAAATAAACAAACCTGTTCTGTGACCCTTGTCACGAACTGGTCTCAACTATATAAATAAATAATTATAAACACGTAATTATTAAAATAACATATAATTACTAAAATCAATAATATTAACACACAGAGGGTAAAATGGTCATTTCCTGCTAGGCCCATTCTGAGGGTGTTACAACAAGTATGGCTGACAACAACAGAAATGTTAATGCCACTTGACCCCCGAAATGTTCAGATCTCCCGAAGAGGGTTACGAAACTGACAGTGATCAACGAGAATATATCTTACAGTTACAAAGTCGGTTAAAAGAAGCTCAAGATAGAGTCACCAAACTAGTAAATGCTCCTCATACTGTTACTCCAAATGTAAATTTTGAACCTTCACCTCCGGATTTTCCAACACCTCAGTTTGTATTTTCACCTGATGGGAGTTCGTCTCAACCAAGATTTACCCCAGTACCTACTGGGAGCACTTCCTAGGCGCAATTTCAATTTCCACCTCAATATCATATCCCTCAACAATATGAAGTACCACCCGAGTACATTACCAATACCCTAATCAAATGATATATCCATATCAAGTTCCAATGTTTCAATACCCGTTAGTTGAGACAACGAAGAACTATACCATTAAACAGTTTCTTAATTGTAAACCTCCTGAGTATTCTGGAAGTTCAAACCCTACTGCAACCATAGACTGGTTCATGGAAGTCGATCGAGCATTGGATGCCTTCCAATGTGAGCCTGAGTTGAGGGTTACGTATGCAAGTAGTCTGTTGAAGAAGAAAGTGATGGGTTGGCGGGATTCTCTTACTGCCCCATATCGAAGGAACAACTTACCTAAGTTACATTCGAGCAGTTTTCTGCGAAGTTGTGTTAACAATATCGCACGGCGTATGAAATTTCAAAATTGAAAAGAGAGTTCATGGGATTAAGGATGACAGAGTAAATGTCCATTGATGAAGTAATAGAACAATACACCGCCAAGCTTAGGTTTGTATAACAATGGCTTCCAGACGAATAGTCTCGGATCGAACAATTTATAGAGATGATATTACCTGAATACTAATCAATGGTATGGATGGTAACAACTTTACCACAAGCCTTCACCATGGACAAAATGGTGGAAGGCGATGTGAAAGCGGTAAAAGAAAGACAAAGGGAACAAACATAGCAACCTAAACAAATGACGAGCCATGAAAGTTATAAGTCAAAGAAGTCTTCTAATTACAATTCAAAGGAAGATCTTCGCAAGGCGGTAGTGGTCTGAATAAGAAAGGATGGTGTAATACGTATCGACTGTTGCACGTTGGGCCGTGTTCGACATTGACAAAGAGGTGTATGCGATGTGGTACAATTAATCACGATGTGGAGTCGTGTTCATTCAAAGAAAATGTTTACGTGAATTGTTTGAAAGGGGGTCACCAATCAACAAAATGTCCTACATGAAAAAGAATAAGTTATGGGTTGGGGTCAGGGGCAAGGACAATGTCTGTTGGAGGATCTTCTGCTTACTGTACTGGGCAGAATCGAAAGAATCCTCTAGTGCCTGAAGCAAGAGCATTTAGCATGTTAGTAGATGTGCTACTACTACTGACGACGTGATAACCAGTATGTTTTTGGTAAACTCAGTGTCGGCTCGTGTATTATTTGATTCGGGAGCGAATCGCTCCTTTATGTCTGTTGCTTTTTGTGCTAAATTGAAATTGCGTGTCAATTTGATACCTGTGCCTTTAAGATTAGAAGTAGCCAATGGTAAGATGGTTCCAGTCACGACCTCGGTGTCTGGAGCTACCATTGATATAGAAGGAGGTTTATTCCCTGTAACTTTCTTAGTGATGCCTATACATAATTTTGATGTAGCCACTAGGTCACCAACCACTGGGCAGGCGTTAGCCCCCATACATGGTCTTACGACTTTGCGGAGATATGTGTTCTCGGTAAATAGTCGCCCGGGCCTAGTCACTGCGAGCTCCTTTGTGAGGAGGCATCCCTTCTCCTGAAGTTACGGGGCTATTTTGACAAGTTTCGTAGAGAGAGTTGTCTCGCCCCCTAGGTATTCTTTACCAACCCACCCGTGTTAGTTTCGGGTGCAGGTTCCCTTTTATAAAGGTCGTTCGAGATTTTCCTAGGAGTATGGCATAGGTTACTTTAGCGGCGTAGCGCCTGGTACTCGAATATTGGCTCGAGGCATTTTCTCTACCCCATCTTACCCTGCAAAAGTAGGGTCACCTTACGTCCTTGAACTGATAACCATATTTTGGGTAACCTAGCCTCCTCCATCCCTCGGGACCAGCAAAGGATAGTACAGGAATATTAACCTGTTATCCATCGGCTATGCCTTTCGGCCTGATCTTAGCCCCTGACTCACCCTACGTGGACGAACCTTGCGGAGGAACCCTTAGATTTTTGGGGCGTTGGATTCTCACCAATGTTTGCATTACTCAAGCCGAAATTCTCGATTTTGCATCGTCCACATGCGAAATGGATTGGCTAAGTAACCATAAGGCTAGTATTAAATGCCATAAGAAAATTATTTCTTTCCCTTTGACCGATGGGAGACACGTTTGTGGCTCGTGGTGAATGTGGTGGGTTCAGTTGTACTTTGATTCCAATGATTAAAGCCAAGAACTCGCTAGCCAAGGGGTGAGAGTCCTTTCTACCCTATGTAGTTGATATTAAGAAAGAAAAGAAACCGGTGTTTGATATTCTCGTGGTTTTCGACTATTTAGAAGGGTTTCCAGACGAACTACCAGGGTTGCCGCCGGTTAGAGAAGTGGAGTATAAGATCGAATTAGTGCAGGGAGCAATGCTTGTTGATAAAGCTCTGTACCGATTAGCTCCGTCCAAAATTTATGAGATGATTTCACAAATACAAGAATTGTTATATCGAGAGTTTATTCGTCCATGTTCTTCGACATGGGGTGTCCCAGTTTTATTTGTTAAAAAAATACGTGATGCTTCGTATGTGTATCGATTATTGTGAATTGAAAACAGTGAAGAATAAGTATCCTTTTCCTAGGATAAATGACTTATTCGATCAGCTTTAAGGAGCTTCGTTCTTCTTGAAAATAGATCTGCGTTCCAGGTATCATCAGGTTCGTATTACCAAATCTGATATTCTGAAAACATCTTTTCGTACAAGGTATGGTCATTATAAGTTCTTGGTTATGCCGTTTAGTTTAACTAATGCAACATCAATGATCGTGGATAAAATGGTCCAAGGGATTCGGTTCATACAAGATCAACAAATAAGGGGGATTTAAGGGTTTCTTAAATTTAACTCTCCGGTCCGGAGTACTGTGAATAACCCTCATACGAGATGATGATCTCAGAAAGGGTGGTTAAACGTGACCCACCATCATTCGGGTTAGCCGAAATTGATGGCTCAAGGGCGATGTTAGGATTTATGTTGTATAAATGCTACCTAAAATCGCAGAGTGTATGGAAGAGCTATTGTGGTCACGCAAGTTAGCTGCAGTGATGAATGTGATTGAGAGTATTTTATTGGTGAAGTGGAATATAATTCCCAAGTGATGAATGATAGTTCATGTTGCATCTATTTATATGTATGAGCTTTTGTCCCTTAGTGCTATGTAAGGAGGCAAAAGGACATGTTTAGTTCCACATCGTTTTATCCTTGTCTTTTTATTCCAAAAAGCTGTAAAAGTGCTGCCATTATTTTAGTGTTGTCCCTTTTATGCCCTGCTGTTCTTTTCTGGCCGTTACGCCACGTCAGGATCGTACCGTCCTTTTCTGTCCTTTTCTGGCCATTATGCCACGTCAGGATCGTATCGTCGATAAATATAATAAACTTATATTGAAACAAATACGTTCATGTAAACTATTATACATTAATATAACTATATATTATATATACATATTTATATACACATAAATGTTCGTGAATCGTTGGAATCTGGTCGAGGTTAAATGAATACATGAACACGGTTCAAATGTTTGAAATTTAACTTAACAGACTTTGCTTATCTTGTCGGAATAATATAAAGATAAAGTTTAAATTTGATCGGAAATTTTCGGGTTGTCACAGTACCTACCCGTTAAAGAAATTTCGTCCCGAAATTTGATTGGGAAGGTCATGGCTGACAATAAGTATGTTTTCATGACTCTTATGAGTTGGAAATTGGAGTTTTATCGTTATTACGTAATATGTGAAATATCCCGTTCATATCGATTATAAACGTTCCATATTAATTGATTTCGTTACGAGGTTTTGACCTCTATATGAAACGTTTTTCAAAGACTGCATTCGATTTTTAAAACAAACCATAACCTTTATTTTTATCGATAAAGTTTTAAACATATTACGACGATTATCAAATAATAATAATAAAAAATATAGCGTTTTCACACGACCAATACATAATGGTTTACAATAATAATACACAACAATATATGTCTTCGAATGCAGTTTTTAAACAATATTATACAAGCATGGACTCCAAATCTTGTCCTTAATTTAGTATACAACAGCGGAAGCTCTTAACAATCACCTGAGAATAAACATGCTTTAAATGTCAACAAAAATGTTGGTGAGTTATAGGTTTAACTTATATATTTATTAATCGTAATAATAGACCATAAGATTTCATCTTTCAATAACATGCAATCTGCATAAAAATCATTCATATAATTGAACACCTGGTGATAATGCTAAAAACGAACATATATTTCATAGCATTGTCCTTCCAATATGTAAAGCTTTTAGTTGCAATTGTTCTATTTTTATGTAATATTCGTTTAAATAAATAAGTGCGAAGACAAAAGAAGAAAATGACGATTTGAAGACGCAAATGACCAAAAAGCTAAAAAGTACAAACTACAATTCAAGTGGTTCAATTTATTGATGAGAAACGTCTCAAAATTGCAAAAGTACAAGCCGCAAAACGCAAAGTACAAGATATTAAATTATACGAAAAGGCGTCCAAAAATCCGGAACCGAGACATGAACCAACTTTCAACGCGCGACGCAACGGAGCTAAAATTACAAGTAAACTATGCTCAAGAATATAATATAATATTTAAATAATTCATAATAAGAATAATAATAAATAATAAAAAGTTGTTAATTGAGCGTAGTTAAAGGATCATAAGTGAAAATATTTCAATCAATAATTCAATTCAGTGAATTGAATTATCGTTAGCTACATTTCCAGCTAACTTTCCACCTTGCTACAGTAATTCATTTTGCCTATAAAATGGAATTCACGGAGGCACCAATAGATACACCTTTTTCTTTTCCTTTCTCATATCATATACGATATATATATATTTATAATTATAATTTTAATTTAAGTTTAATAATAATTGGGTTATTGTAAGAAAGTTTTACGGGTTTTAAATCGAAACTCTGTCCGTGTAACGCTATGCTATAAATAATCATTGTAAGTTATGTTCTTCCTTTTTAAATTAATGTCTCGTAACTAAGTTATTATTATGCTTATTTAAGCCGAAGTAATCGTGATGTTGGGCTAAATATTAAGATTGGGTAATTAGGCTTTGGACCATAATTGGGGTTTGAACAAAAGACCGACACTTGTGAAAATTAGACTATGGGCTATTAATGGGCTTTATATTTGTTTAACTGAATAATAGTTCGTTAATTTAATATAAAGATTTACAATTTGACGTATCTATAAATAACCACATACACTCGATCGGATACGATGGGCAGGATATTTATAAGTACTAATAATTGTTCATTTGAACGGTCACGGGGATGGATTAATAGTCAATGGACTCATTAAAATAGGGGTGGATTACATACAAGGAAAATTAGTGTAATTGTTAACAAAGTATTAAAACCTTGTTATAGTTTAAGTCCTTAATCAGTTGGAATAGTTGACTTCGGGTATAAGGGTAATTTGACGATGATACTCGCACTTTGTAATTATGGCCGATGGACTGCTATGGACAAAAACCAGATAGACGTATCGAATAATCCAGGACAAAGGACATTTAACCCATGGTAATAAATTAAAATCAAAACGTCAAACATCATGATTACGGAAGTTTAAATAAGCATAATTCCTTTATTTTATATCTCATCGTACTTTCATTTATCGTCATTTTATTTATCGTACTTTAAATTATCGCACTTTTATTTTTACGCTTTATTTATATTTTTAATTATTGCACTTTTATTTGTTGTCATTTACTTTACTCATTAAAATAAGTTATATTTATATTTAATATTTTGCATTAGGTTTTAACTGTGATATAAGTCTCAAAATCGACAAACCGGTCATTAAACGGTAAATCTCCCCAAAGTTACCTATAATTACTATATATTACTAAATCTAGTTTAACTACTTAATTAACTAATTTGACCTAGTAAGACACCCAATAATAGTGTCCACGGATCGACCTCCCGGACTTTACCTTAGCTATATTGTTACACGATAGGTATACTTGCCTTTTGTATTTTAGTTTAATTTAGGTGGTTTCCTGTAGTAAAATAAATATAAAACTGATAGCCGTTTCATACACACCCTCTAGAACACATCAAGTTTTTGGCGCCGCTGCCGGGGACACTTTTTGTGTCTTCACGGGGTATTTAAGTTTTTTTTTTTTAGTTTTTGACTGATTAAAGATATATTAATTTAAATATAATAATTTAATAAATATAATAATATAATAATATTGAAATAAAATATAATAATATAATAATAATTTTGAATCAAATTTGAATCGTATAATTTTAAAAAGTCGTATTTATTAAATACTTCAGGGGTATATTATGTAACTTATAATTAATAATTTCTATCATGTCGCTTTCATGTGAATAGTAAATTAATTAATTTCGTTTCATTTACTATTCAATGAATAGTAAATGAATTAAAAAAACAATTAAATAAAATAAAAAAAATTTTAAAAAAATAATAATAAAAAAAATCTCATTTTTTTTAAAATAAAAATAAAATAAAAAAATTTTAAAAAATATTTAAAAAAAATTAAAACGTAAAAAAAATAAAAAAATAATAATTTAAAAAAAAATTTAAAAAAAATTAAAAAAATATATTTTTAAGATTTTGTCTATAAAATTAAAAAAAAAATTTAAGTTTTATTACCTTTAGATTTTTAGACTCTAGTCACAACTTTTAGTATTAACTTTAGTTTTGCCATAGTTATTTTTATACTTTTAGATTTTTAGGCTTTGCCGTAAAATCCCTTATGTGCTTTTTCATTAGACTAAGATTTAGGTGCCTTAAAATTTTGCGACGCCGTGTTAAAATTTTAGTATCCTTTTAAGTAATTCTCGTTTTTCGTTTAATATCCCTTTTTAATTTTCGACGCGCTACAATTTTCTTATTTTTCGACCTTTTATTTTTCGACATTTTTCGACGCGCTCTTTTTCTTTCTTATTTCTCGACGCTCTAGTTTTTAGGACATAGATTTTTATTTCAAAATTTTGACGAAAAATTGTTTTAAGTGGTTAAATTGATAGACATCCAAAATTTTCTGGTTCGTAGTAATAGTTGGATTTGTTAGTGGCGAGTTGTGGGCTTCCGATTTAAAGGGTCCTGGCTACCTGCTGCATCTATTGGCTATTCGAAACGTGGGCAAAATCAGAAAAGTCTATTAATTTGATAACTTATATAATTTTTCTTATTTTTATAACTAATAGGATATTCAGTGAATGCACCGAGCAAAACGTTCACCACCTTTCATACGTTCACCACCTGTAACTCGATGAAGACATCTAGCTAATATTGTCGCCGCTGATTTTTCTTTAGAATCGTCATCTAGTCAACCAAGTACTCCAACTCAAAATCCTGATAATCCATTTTTTGAAGCCAACTTCACAATTGAGAACCCGGAGGATATTCAGGGACAATTCAGAGATACTGAACCATTTATCATTCCTCCGGAACCACAAATTACTTATCCAGAGATTGTCGAGGAAGAAACCGTTAAATCAGAATCCTCTAGTGATTCGTATTCAACAAATTCAATTATGGAAGTAACGGAACCTCTAAGTATGGAAGATCGAATGAGAGCCACACGCACAGGCCAAGGTCACGCCATTATTAAGCCAGACATTAATGTGCCAGATTATGAAATCAAGGGACAAATCCTACACATAGAAACTAATCAATGCCAATATAGTGGTACGCCAAAAGAAGATCCAAATGAACATCTTCGTACCTTTAATAGGATATGTACTCTATTTAAAATCCGAGAAGTGGAGGATGAACAGATCTATCTCATGTTATTTCTCTGGACTTTAAAGGGAGAAGCCAAAGATTGGTTAGAATCGTTACTTGAAGGGGCGATTGATACATGAGAAGTTTTAGTTGAAAATTTTCTTAACCAATTCTTTCTGGCATCTAAAGCCGTGAGACTTCAAGGAGAAATTGTTACGTTCACACAAAAGCCAAATGAAACATTATATGAGACGTGGACAAGATTTGGAAAGTTGTTGAGAGGATGTCCGCAATATGGTTTAGACACTTATCAAATAGTACAAATATTCTACCAAGGTGTCGACGTTGCTACACGAAAAGACATCGACATAATAGCTGGTGGTTCCATTATGAAGAAAACCGCAACTGAAGCTTACAAAATTATTGATAACACTGCCTCCCACTCACATGAGTGGCACCAAGAAAAAGATATCTTTCATTCATCTAAAGTGGCTAGAGCCGATTGTAGCCATGACTTTGATTCCGTTTTCGTAAAAATAGATGCTTTCGAGAGACGAATGGAAAAGATGAATAAAGATATTCACGCAATACGAATCAGTTGTGAGCAATGCGGTGGACCACACTTAACGAAAGATTGTAACATCGAGCAAACGATGGAACAACGTGAGAATGTTTTCTACATGAACCAAAGGCCGGGAAATAATTATCAAAATAATTATCAACCGCCAAAGACGAACTTTAATCAAAATCAAAACATTCTTTACAATCGAAATGGACCTAACAATAACTTACAACCAACAAGGTCCGAATAACCAACCAACCCAAAACAACACTTTCAATCAACAAAAACCTAGCTTGTATAAACCACCACAACAAACCGAAGAGAAAAAGCCAAATCTGGAAGAAATGATGGAAAAGCTAATGGAATCTCAAACACAATTTATTACATCTCAAACCCAAACCAATGAGAGGATTGATCAGTCATTAAGAACTCAACAAGATTCCATTTTGAATCTAGAAAAACACGTAGGTACTCTTGCTAGCTTGATGAGTGAGAGGGAACAAGGAAAGCTACCGAGTAATACTGAAGTAAATCCTCGGAATGAGAATGTTAATATGGTGTCAACAAATTCTGAAAAACCATCATCAGAAGATGGGAAGGTTTTCGATGTGAGTAACAATGAAGAAGTTACACCACCACCACCACCACCCGAGTATGTAAAGCCAGTGGTGGTACCATACAGACCACCCATCCCGTTTCCAAGAAAAGGAGTTGAGTATGAGCAAGTAATAGGTAATAAAGTTTGTGATACCTCTGGAAAGAAGAAGAAGAATAAGAAAGTACAAGAAACAAAAACCGTAAAGATAAACCCGGTGAAGACAGTTCCACCAAAACCTCCACCCAGGTTGGGTGATCTGGGTGAATTTATTGTTCCTTGTCTACTTAGTGATTGTGTCATTTATGATGCACTAGCAGATTTAGGTGCGAGTGTGAGTGTTATGCCTCTTTCATTATATAAGAGATTAGGAGTAGGTGAGTTAAGTCCAACGGAAATGAGTGTTCGACTCTTTGACCAAACAATTAAGCACCTAGTTGGAATTGCTGACAACCTACCCGTTCAAGTAGGTAAGTTAACCTTTCTAGTCGAATTTATTGTCATTGACATAGAAGAGGACTCAAACATTCCTCTAATTTTAGGTCGACCATTCTTAGCGTCTACCGGGGCGTTATTTGATGTAAGATAGGGTAGAATGACACTTAGTGATGGTGAAAAATCGATCACCTTTGTGATTCGAAAGACTAAATCTCCACCAACCAAAATCGTTGAACCAACAAAAACGATTGGTAAGAACCATATTGTTTTACCAACTCCAACAGTAGTGATTAACAATAATAAAATGCCTAAGTGTGGGGAAAATGAAGTAACACCTAAAGATGACATGATAACAAAGAACCCCATAGTTGATACGAAATTAAATGATCCCGTTATTAATAGTTTAATAAAGAAACTTATTAAACGGATTCGCAATGCTAGAACCAAGGGGAACTTTAAGTTATGTAACCGATTAGTATCCAATCTATCGCCTAAAGAAAAGGCAAAACTAGTTGAATTTGTGGATATTACACAGGAATCCGACCAATGGCTTAAAGCAAAAGTCACAGATATGCAAGTTGATTATGGTCCAAGAGAAATTGACAATGAAGTTAATCACAAATTCGACACCACAGCTACCTAAGTGTAGGGAGATTCAAATGTTCTAAAAAGAAAATACTGTCTACAGTTAGTTGTTCTGTTCTCGTGTAGTTCCGAGAATGGAATCCGATTGTTCTTTTCCGCTAGCAGACACTAAAGAACTAGTTTTCTCCCCCCATTCTAAATTTTTTGTTTTATAGGTTTAATATTAAATTAATATGCATTTTTAAATTTATGTTTTGTGTGATTTTAAAAAAAAAATTTTACTTTATTTCATTAAGTTTAAAAAAATGATTTCTAAAATTCGTCGTAAGTTAAAGACTAGGTCATGGAACCGAAATTGCTTTACCCGAGGGCGGGGCGAAAAATTTTGTTATCATTATTTTTAATTTTATTGATCTAAAGTATACCAAAAAAATAAAAAAAAAATATTTACTTTTAAAACAATCGCTTTAAAAGCGACAAATTTTAAATTTTGTCGAGGGACGTACTAGGTAAACATACCGAAACTACCTAAAGTAAAAGGAAACAAAATTTTAAAAATTATTCATTTAAATTGTTTTAATAAATAAAGGTTTTATAAAAAAATAATATATATATATATATATATATATATATATATATATATATATATATATATATATATATATATATATATATATATATGTGTGTGTGTGTGTGTATGTGTGTGTGTGTGTGTGTGTGTGTAAAAGTATGTATATATATGTTTGTAGTTATCTCATGTACAAAACAGGGTAAAACAGCGCACTTTTAAAGACTGACATTAAGTTCAGCAAAAGCCACTAATTTTGACGACAAGACGCAAAATATCAAATGTGATATAAAATAATATGTTTGCAAACTCGGTATTTTTAATCACTTTTCTACACTAATCACCCTTATGAATTTATAATTATAGTCAGATTTCATGCAAATGAGGGCATTGCATGATCTCAAGTGTGGGGAAGGGTTATAAATTCTCTCGGGTTTACACTTAGTTTAATTGCCAAATTTTGTAAAAATTTTAAAAAATTTCAACTAAATGAATTCAAAATCATGTTTATACATATTTATGAATGATAAAACTAGGTGTTAATGCCGAAATTATTGTTACCTCGGAGAGAACATAAATGGAGAAACAACCCAAAACGTTAGAATTCATTTAAAATGGAATAGAGGAGAATAAAAAGGCAAAGAAATAAATAAAAGCTAAGTGTGGGAAGAATTTACCAAGTTATTTAAAACACATATCACATATGTGTGTACAAGATTATTGCAGGTACTTTTGCTTTGGACTAAACTAATCAGTTTTACCCGATTTATTGTAATACCTTTGAAAGAATAGATGGATCTACACGATGAATCAATTCCATCATTATAAGGAAGTAAAGTCTTCCGAAAAAGACACGCGCTTCTTGATTTAGGTAGGAAGTTGTCGTCCAGACCAGCTGTATGTTGACAAAAAATCTAGAAAAGTTATCTCTAAAATCAGCAGGAAATCCACGGACCTCAGCATCAAATAGGGTCGCCAAGTGGTCAGACTTATCCTATCCATGAGAGGATCTGTCTCATAAAATGGGGAGGGCGGCGTGCAAATTAGCTTGATAAGACTAATGAATCAGACCCCCAGAAAAGGATAATCTCCTTAAAGATTAAAAATCAGCATTTAAGCCTGATATTACTCAATTATTGAGATTGACTTTAAAGATTGAGAATTACAAACTCATGGAATTTAATGATATCTAAACTCGAGCTTGAACGAGAAAATATTTTGATCAAAATTAAAACCGATTTGTTTTCTGAAAACCTATTTTCATTGCGTTTATTACCATTGAATGTAAAATCCTAGGAATTCACTTGGAATTCATTAGGTCACCTGAATCAAATCGGGTGTCAACCGTAAGAACGGTGGTTGCATAGCATGGTCGGAGACAGGACCTTGTGCCAGACCGAAAAACTATAGGGTGATCTTTACTATTGCTCCTGCAAAGGAGAGTAATTGCATCCAACACGATATAGACCATAATCAAAAGCATGTCACGGGACATTGCCTTAACAGTTGCTTGTTCAACGCTTTCCATTACAACCGGACGGTAGTTTACCGAAAGGTAATATATGGAGCAAGTATACTGGATGTGTTGCTTTCCTAATACAAGGTTAGCAAGTGGATGACACAAAATCATAAGTTTTGAGCTAAAATTTTCAAATCTGAAACCTACAAAACCCACAAAAACAATTTGCAAACACCGGTGAAGGGTTATTCTGGAAAACGTATCTAGGGTAAAAGCTAGATTGAATTTTCAAAAGATCAAATGTTTTCATAAAGATCCGATTTCCTTAAAGGATCTAAATTTTCATAGTCATGTGGGACTGTAAACCACATTGTTACTATCATTGTTTATACCGCCGTATCAAAATCACTGATATATAAAGTGTGAGAATAAAAAAGTTATTCGAGTGAAGTGTGATTTAATTTCAAGTTCTGTATTGCTTGAGGACAAGCAACGCTCAAGTGTGGGGATATTTGATAATGCTTAAAACGAACATATATTTCATAGCATTATCCTTCCAATATGTAAAGCTTTTAGTTGCAATTGTTCTATTTTTATGTAATATTCGTTTAAATAAATAAGTGCGAAGACAAAAGAAGAAAACGACGATTTGAAGATGCAAATGACCAAAAAGCTAAAAAGTACAAAGTACAATTCAAGTGGTTCAATTTATTGATGAGAAACGTCTCAAAATTACAAAAGTACAAGCCGCAAAACGCAAAGTACAAGATATTAAATTATACGAAAAGGCGTTCGAAAATCCGGAGTCGAGACATGAACCAACTTTCAACGCTCGACGCAACGGAGCTAAAATTACAAGTTAACTATACTCAAGAATATAATATAATATTTAAATAATTCATAATAAAAATAATAATAAATAATAAAAAGTTGTTAATTGAGCATAGTTAAAGGATCATAAGTGAAAATATTTCAATCAATAATTCAATTCAGTGAATTGAATTATCGTTAGCTACCTTTCCAGCTAACTTTCCACCTTGCTACAGTAATTCATTTTGCCTATAAAATGGAATTCACGGAGGCACCAATAGATACACCTTTTTCTTTTCCTTTCTCATATCATATACGATATATATATATATATATATATATATATATATATATATATATATATATATATATATATATATATATATATTTATATTTTATAATTATAATTTTAATTTAAGTTTAATAATAACTGGATTATTGTAAGAATTTTTTACGGGTTTTAAATCGAAACTCTGTCCGTGTAACGCTACGCTATAAATAATCATTGTAAGTTATGTTCTTCCTTTTTAAATTAATGTCTCGTAACTAAGTTATTATTATGCTTATTTAAGCCGAAGTAATCGTGATGTTGGGCTAAATATTAAGATTGGGTAATTAGGCTTTGGACCATAATTGGGGTTTGAATAAAAGACCGACACTTGTGGAAATTAGACTATGGGATATTAATGGGCTTTATATTTGTTTAACTGAATGATAGTTCGTTAATTTAATATAAAGATTTACAATTTGACGTCTCTATAAATAACCACATACACTCGATCGGATACGATGGACGGGATATTTATAAGTACTAATAATTGTTCATTTGACCGGAAACGTGGATGGATTAATAGTCAATGGACTCATTAAAATAGGGGTGGATTACATACAAGGAAAATTGGTGTAATTGTTAACAAAGTATTAAAACCTTGTTACAGTTTAAGTCCTTAATCAGTTGGAATAGTTGACTTCGGGTATAAGGGTAATTTGACGAGGATACTCGCACTTTATAATTATGGCCGATGGACTGTTATGGACAAAAACCAGATAGAAGTATCGAATAATCCAGGACAAAGGACAATTAACCCATGGTAATAAATTAAAATCAAAACGTCAAACATCATGATTACGGAAGTTTAAATAAGCATAATTCCTTTATTTTATATCTCATCGTACTTTCATTTATCGTCATTTTATTTATCGTACTTTTATTTTTACGCTTTATTTATATTTTTAATTATTGCACTTTTATTTGTTGTCATTTACTTTACTCTTTAAAATAAGTTATATTTATATTTAATATTTTGCATTAGGTTTTAACTGTGATATAAGTCTCAAAATCAACAAACCGGTCATTAAACGGTAAATCCCCCCAAAGTTACCTATAATTACTATATATTACTAAATCTAGTTTAACTACTTAATTAACTAATTTGACCTAGTAAGACACCCAATAATAGTGTTCACGGATCGACCTCCCGGACTTTACCTTGGCTATATTATTACACGATAGGTATACTTGCCTTTTGTATTTTAGATTAATTTAGGTGATTTCCTGTAGTAAAATAAATATAAAACTGATAGTCGTTTCATACACACCCTCTAGAAACACATCACCTGGTAACCGATATTAACAAAATGCATCTAGAATATCCCCATATATAAAAATCGAAGTACTAAAGCAGTTCAAATTCTCTGACTGGGGCGTGTCAAAGCCCATAGATCTATCTTTAGGATTTGCGTCAATTGGTGGCAATTATAATAAACAGCAATTCTTATGTTACCAAGTTCAACAAGGGCGATATCCGGTATAACGATTCAACATAGAATGTAGTTTCAATTACTTGTGTCTATTTTGTAAATCATTTTCAAAACTGCATGTATTTTCATCCCAAAAATATTAGATAGTAAAAATGGGACTATAACTCACTTTTACAGATTTTCACTTCGTCGGAAAAATAAGACTTGGCCACGGGTCGATTCACGAACCTATAACAAATATGTATATATATATTAAATTATGATCGAAATATATTCACAATATATTTTATTTACGTTTTTAACGATTTAAGTTGTTAAGTCAGCAGTCCACGTTAGTAGTTCACAATTTATTGTCCACAGTTAGTAGTACAGAAATAAATTAATATAATTTCTTGAATCAATCCACGACCCAGTGCATACAAGTCTCAGACTCGATCACAACTCAAAGTATATATATTATTTTGGAATCAACCTCAACCATGTATAGCTAACTCGATCATTACCGCATATAGAGTGTCTATAGTTGTTCCAAATAATATATATAGATGACGTCGATATGATATGTCAAAACATTGTATACGCGTCCATGGTCTATCAAGACATGTATAGTACAATATAAGTTAGTTAAGTTATGGTTAGTATGGATTTGTTATAAAATTCACGTAGCTACAACAAGTAAAATTTTCCAATTTTGTTTCACCCATAACTTCTTCGTTTTAAATCCGTTTTGAGTGAATCAACTTGCTATGGTTTCACATTGAACTGTACTTTATGAAAATAAACAAAAAAAGTATAAGTTTATAGTTGGAATTATATGTTACAAGTTGTTTTTGTAAGAGGTAGTCATTTTAGTCGAAAGAACGACGTTTTGATGACCATTTTGAAAAACATACTTCCACTTTGAGTTTAACCATGATTTTTGGATATAGTTTCATGTTCATAAGAAAAATAATTTTCCCAGAAGAACAACTTTTAAATAAAAGTTTATCATAGTTTTTAATTAACTAACCCAAAACAGCCCGCAGTTTTACTACGACGGCGTATGTCCGGTTTTACGGTGTTCTTCGTGTTTTCAGGTTTTAAATCATTAAGTTAACATATCATATAGATATATAACATGTGTTTAGTTGATTTTAAAAGTTAAGTTAGAGGGATTAACTTTGTTTGCGAACAAGTTTAGAATTAACTAAACTATATTTTAGTGATTACAAGTTATAATCTTCGAATAAGATAGTTTTATATATATGAATCGAATGATGTTATGAACATCATTACTACCTCAAGTTTAGTAGGTAAACCTACTAGAAGTGATAAGAAATGATTTAGCTTCAAAGGATCTTGGATGGCTTGAAAGTTCTTGAAGTAGAATCATGACACGAAAAAAAGTTCAAGTAAGATTATCACTCGAATTAAGATAGTTTATAGTTATAGAAATCGAATCAAAGTTTGGATATGAATATTACCTTGAATAATAAAGATAACCTACTAGAAAATAACAAAGGTTTCTTGATCTTAGATGATTACTTGGAATGGATTTGCAAGATTGAAAGTAAACTAGCAAATTTGAAAGGATTTTCGAAGTGTTCTTGAAGTGTTCTTCCTATGATGATTATAGCTTGATTCTTGAAGTAATTTTTGATGAAGATGATGATTAGTTTACTGTAAATTTCGTTCCTAAGAGTGCATGTGTGTTTAGAGAGAATTAGAAAGAGAATTGGAAGTGAAATGGATTGAGTGGTGAGTGGTGAATGGTGAGTGGTGAGTGGGGTTAAAAGGAGTTCTAGTTAGTTGACTAGTTCATGGTAGAAGTTAAATTTAATTAGTCATGCATGACATAATCAAGAGTGGAATCCCATGCTAGTTCCTATTGGTATATACCCATAGTAAGTATGTCTAGAAGCTGTGTATAATACGGGTACGAATACTGAATGACTACGAGTAGAATTGTTGATGAAAATGAATGAGGATGTAATTGTAAGCACTTTTGTTAAGTAGAAGTACTTTGATATGTGTCTTGAAGTCTTTAAAAAGTGTATGAATACATCATAAAACACTACATTTATATGCATTTTAACTGAGTCGTTAAGTCATCGTTATTCGTTACATGTAGGTGTTGTTTTGAAACCCTTAAGTTAACGATCATGTTAAATGTAATTAATCCATTGTTATTATACTTAAATGAGATGTTCAATTGTTATGTTAACATGATAATATGATGTATGAATATATCTTAATATCATATATATATGTTAAAATACAATTACAATGATAATCGTTACATATATATATTGTTTCGAATTCTTTAAGTTTGTAGCCTCATCTTTCTTGTGTAGTTCATTATTAATACACTTAATGATATAATTAATTATCATTTTATCATATTAAGTATAGTGTAACAATGTCTTAATATGATACATATGTATTTAGTAAGACGTTGTTATAACGATAATCGTTATATATATCGTTTCGAGTTTCTTAACTTAGTAGTCTCATTTTTATGTATATAACTCATTGTTAATATATCTAGTGAGATACTTACTTATCATGATATCATGTTAACTTTATATATATATATCCATATATATATCATCATATAGTTTTTTACAAGTTTTAACGTTCGTGAATCGCCGGTCAACTTGGGTGATCAATTGTTTACATGAAACCTATTTCAATTAATCAAGTCTTAACAAGTTTGATTGCTTAACATGTTGGAAACATTTAATCATGTAAATATCAACTTCATTTAATATATATAAACATGGAAAAGTTCGGGTCACTACAATATGGATAAAACAATTTATTTATGTGAAGAGTACGAGTGAAGCTATCGCAAAAGAGTGAAATGAGTAAATGTAGATTTGTCATATGTTTTGACGTAGATAGGATTGATTTCCGGAGTTCTAGGGATTTAAATAAAATCTTCGTAATAAGATTTGATTCTTCGGTAATTAAGAAAATTAGAATCTTCTTTGGTTAAATGCAATAATCTGTTTCGATTGCACTATCGAATATTTCACTATAAATCCACTCCTTTAGTTTCCTTATATCCATATCTCACATCTTCTATTCTTTCTCCTCAATTCATACTTTAAAGCGTTCGTAAATATGCTCCATCCAGTTTTGATTCTTGATATACTCCTAACTTTCATATCTGTCATTCTTCTTTTTATCTGCTGCCAGAAGAGTCTATTCACTTCTATTATACTCTTGGTTTTATAGTGTTTTTAGTTCTCCTGTGTCTTTATATTGCTATACGCATCGATATACACGGTTTGTAATTTCTGGGTTGTTATTGGGGTTTATATTTTCCCTTGTATTTCAGAGTCTCTGCTTCTGTATTTCTATAATCATTGACATCCACAGTTAATGCTTTCTCCTATTTGCTGCGATTTATACTCCAATTTCTATTTCGGAGCTTCATTCTTTTGTTTTCTCTTCTTGCTATTAAGCACCGCATGTAATGGTCTAAAATTCATAGATATGAATTTCGAAATGAACATGGTTAATGTTCTAAGAAGGAAATTATAATGGCACGATTTTGATTTGTCAAATTACCAGAATACCTTGGAAAAAGCCGAATCATCAAGAAAAATTATTTTCTTGATATGTTTAGAGGTTAAGTAGAATACAAGAGTCGTGTAACATGGCACATGATGACGTTATGATCTGTGAATCATCACGTTCCATTTGGAAACTCATCATGACTTACTGTAATATAATCACGTTGATCAAGTGTCATTATATTATACTAACTCATACTTCAGTTCCCAACACTACATCAAATACATTCATATTTTAAACTCGAAGGTTTCAGAATTTAGAAGCTAAAGTAGTTTCTTTTATGATGTAACACAGATTGCGCGAAGAGGTAAATGATTTCGGATAACAATAGTTATGAAGATATCTTCAGAAATATCGAAGATATTTATAATGAAAGATATGATGATATCTTAGAATATCTAAAATCAGAGGATGATGAAGAATATTGTCCGCAAGAGTTGAGAGTAAGGAGCAAGGTATTCGCTAAAGACTTCAGCAAACACTGAATCATTTGGATTCTTTGAAGGCAGGTTTAGTCTTTGTGATTTGTCCACAGCTTCCTTCATGGTTTGCTCAATCCGTTTTCTAGTTTTAAACCTTCTCTTTTTCTGAGCTTTGCCAACATACTTTTCTTTATCACCAAACTTTTGACTGTTAAGATCGTTTACAGTTTTTGCTGCTTCATCAGCATTTTTCAAAATTTCGAGAACTAGTTCGCAGTTTAAGGTTTTTTTTTTTAGAAACTTCACATTCGAAGTATGTAAGTCTTGGAGATGGACATTATATGTATATATATAACTGTTGACTTAGAATTGCTGCAAAATTCAAGAATAATGATTCAAGCTTTTTGGTATGACAACTACTATTACAAGATGCAGCTGAGTACATGATAGAGTTTCAATGAATAAGTATAGTAATTTTTCGGGGAGGATTGAAGATCAATGAAGATGTTGGTAAGTTTACTGCTAATGTGGCGAGATATAAAAGGTTCCCCGGTAACAATGATGAAGGGGTAATCGTTATAATAAGGCTTATTCGAATGAACAATTGAAGTTAATTTGCTGGAGCTGTGACAAAACTGTCTTTTTTGAAAAGGGATTGAAAAGTTATTTTTTGGTAATAAATGCCAAAAGATCTGACACTGATACGTGTTAAACTATGACTTTGGTTTCGAGAGTTTTTCAGGTGCATGACTGTGGGTAACATGTGGTTGGATCATCATCTCGATTGTTCATTATTTGAAGTGTCTTCAGGAATTTCGAGGGGTTTGAACACAGATTGTAATTGTTAATATACATATGATGTTCTAGGATTTTGAATGATACAAATATTTTTCTGGGTTATATGAATAGAAATGATGTTCTAGCACAGTTTTGAAGTCAATGTATAGCTTTGAAAGATGTAGGAATCTAAAAGTGATGATACCGGTTATATCTCGAATTAAATTCCGAGATTTCAAAATCAGAATATGTAATTGGATTTGAATGAGTATGGTTGTTTTGATTTCTATAAAAGAATGTATATTGTTGTGAAAGTAGGGAGTATAATGGATGATTTGCTGAATCAGAATCTAAGAATGTAACATATTAATTGTGAATTTATATATCTCTCGGGTATTACCTACCCGTTAAACAATTTTCACAAGTAATGTTTTGTACCAAAGAATTTTTATTATAGTCTTTATAAAAATATATATATATTTTTCTTCAGATGTAATACAGATTTAATGAGTTAATATTAAATTAAACTCATTTGATTTTCGGCTAAAAATGAGTAATCTCTAAAACTTTAGAAATTTCGTAATCTTCGTGGGTTATTCCTTCAACGTAAATGAAATTATGAATCAATATTTCATTATTCATCTTTATTGACATTTACTCAGTGAATCATGTTGATGCTCACAGAACTCTTGCTATCTTCGAATGATGTTTTCTAGAAAGTTTCGAGTATATCGAAAGTGTAAAATCAAACATGTAATTGAATAATACACTTAGTTTATTATGAAACGGAATTCATTGAGTTGAAACAGATATCGTAATTACGATGGTTAAGTTGTTAAGGAAGGATGTACATCATAGCATATTAGTAATATGAATTAACCGAGTAGTACCTACCAGTTAAGATTCACACGTAATAGCTTAGTACGAAAAGATCTATTGTGGTTTCAATACTCATATATATATATATATATATATATATATATATATATATATATATATATATATATATATATATATATACATATAAGTTCTTCAGAGAAAATGAGTTAATACTTCATAACTCATTGATACAATATACGCGTTGTTGATTAGTGATGATGTTTGCGGTGATTATGGATCTAGCGGAGTTTGTGATGTTGTAGATGCTGCTGATTCTGACGATGCTGAAGGCACTGACTGTGCTGGTGATGCTGACGGTACTGTTGATGCTGCTGGTAAAACAAGTCTAGCTTGTAATTCGTGTACTATCCTTGTCAGGTTTTTTTTCTTCCTTTTATCATCTCGGTCCACACATCTGATTTATGGTTAAGGCTAGAATAGATAATCTCCAAGACTTTCGAGATTACATAATTGCCACAGAATGTTTCTCCAATGAAGTTATAGAATAGTACTTCATCCGTTATTGTTATTGATACTACTTGGTATCTATGGTGCGTATGACGTTGATGCTCGGGGTATAGGTTGTGATGTTGAGGTGTGGGATGCGGATGTTGCTGTTGGTGGTGGTGATGATACTGTTGGTGCTGCTGATGGTGGTACTGTTGTTGCCGGTGCTGCTGTTGGTGCTTGTAACCTTTGCACCATATTCTCCAAGACACTACCCGAGCGCGAAGCTCGTTGACTTCTTCTATTACACCGGGATGATCGGTGGTCCGAACGAGTTGGTGAATAAGGTCTAGACTTTGAGATAATATATAATCGTGACAAGACACTCTGGAAATGAGAGAGAAAATGGTGTCTCGGATAGGTTCACCGGTAAGTGCTTCGGGTTCTTCGCCAAGAAGGAAATGTGGTGGATGGAAGGGATCACCTTCTTCTTGTCTCTAATGATTAAGTAGACTGCGAACCCATCCCCAATTTATCCAGAATAGATGATGGCTAATTGGTTAATCCATTCCGGTCACACTGCTTTCGGAGCTCGAGTGAAACTCCATATCGGAATTCGAGGGACTTGAACTAGTGGAGAGTTCCATTTCGTACGATTGAATAAATGATTTTTCGATATGAAATGATTTCCGGCTATCGGGTGGTATTCTAATTACCTAGAATATCTATCTATATAGAACAAAAGATTTCATAGATTACGGAGGAATTTACGGAATATGTTAGGAAAAGTTTACAGTAACAGATACGCTAAGATATGAATTAGCAAATACGCTAAGATATGAATTTTGTCTATACACTATTCACACAATCAATGCAGTAAGGTGTGTCTAGACTAAGAATGATAAGCATGTAATTTTTCCGACAAGAAATGATAAGCAAAACTTTTTGACATGCAGCTAAGGTCGAAGTCCAGACTCACTAATACAACTTATCAACTATCAGTTAGACACACTAATGCAAGACCTGGTTCGCTAAGACCACCGCTCTGATATCACATGAGACGAACCGCCCTAATCCATAAGGACTAATACAATAACATATGGTTACATTGCGAGGTATTTGACCTCTATATGATACATTTTACAAACATTGCATTCGTTTTGAAAAGACAAACTTTCATTTCATCGTAAGTTGACAGGCATGCATACCATTTCATAATATCCAAACTATAAATAACTTAATCTGTCATTTATTTAATAATAATCTTTATTGAACTCATGACTTGAATGCAACGTCTTTTGAATTATGCCATGAATGACTCCAAGTAATATCTTTAAAATGAGGAAATGCACAGCGGAAGATTTCTTTAATACCTGAGAATAAACATGCTTTCAAGTGTTAACCAAAAGGTTGGTGAGTTCATTAGTTTATCATAATCAATTTTTATTTCCATCATTTATATAGACCATAAGATTTCAAATTCATAAATAAGGTGCAGGTCTGCTCACTGCTGAAAATCCATTCATATGAATTAAACAACTGGTAATCAACATTAACAAAATGCATCTAGAATATCCCCCGCATACCGCAATTCGCAAATATGCTCATTGCATACAAACAGGCTACTCTTTTAAAAATGACGGTTGTGTACACCTCACAAACAGGTCATTCCTTTTAAAGCTAGCGGTTGTATACTAAAATCGAAGTACTAAAGCAGTTCAAATTTTCTGACTGGGGCTTGTCAAGGCCCATAGATCTATCTTTAGGATTTACGTCAATTAGTGTACTGGTTCACTAATTCTTAGATTACTATACTATAAAGGGGTGATATCCGGTGTACACGTAACTCAATCGTAGAATATTTTTAAGTACTTGTGTCTATTTCGTCAAACATTTATAAAAGTAGCGCATGTATTCTCAGTCCTAAAAATATATTGTAAAAGAATTTAAAAAGGGGAGTAATGAAACTCACTATACTGTATTTTGTAGTAATTATGCATATGATGGCATTGAACAAGTGTAAGGTTGGCCTCGGATTCACGAACCTATATTAAGTATTAAGTATATATATTTATATAATGGTCAATATCTGTCTAGCAATTTAGGTCAAGTCATAGTGTATCACAATCCTAATGCTCGAGATTATCATGCAAAAGCCAACAAAAGTTAATTTGACCCAAAAATGACTTCCAAAATCTATACATGTTTATTATATACATAAATATAGTCGTTATATATATATTTAAATATATTTATCAGATTTTTTTAATAGAGTAAATAATACAAGTCAATTATTAATAATTAAAATTTATATTAAAGTTTATATAAAATAAATATATACTTTTATATATCTCAGGTAATAAAATTTATAAAGTTCACTTAATATCATAAAAATATAGTGTTATTAATGTAATTATATTAAGTATGGTAACAATATCTTTGTATCACATTTTTATTTGGTAAAATAATATTGATAATAATAATAAATAAAAGTTGTATTATTTTATAATAATAATAATTATTATTATTCTACTAATAATAACAATATTTATATTTACTAATAATGATACTAATTATGATAAAATGATAATTCTAATCATGATAATTTTAATAATAACGATACTTTTTATTATTAACTGTAATAATAATAATATTTTATAAAAATACTAATTCTATTCAAAATGATAATTTTTAATAATAATAATACTAAAATGATAATAATAATGATATTTTATAATAACAATGATATTTCTATTAAAAATGATAATTTTAATAAAAAGATAGTTTTAATATTCATGATACTTTTAATAATAATAATAATAATAATAATAATAATAATAATAATAATAATAATAATAATAATAATAATAATAATAATAACAACAACAACAACAACAACAACAACAACAACAACAATAACAATAATAATAATAATAATAATAATAATAATAATAATAATAATAATAATAATAATAATAATAATAATAATAATAATAATAATAATAATAATGATAAAGTAATGAAAACCATATTTTTATTTGAATAGATAACTTACAGTACTTTAATTTCATCATGATACTTATACCCATTATTTCCTTATCAATTTGTTTAATAGCTTTTAGTCCTCTTTTATATCACTTTCATAATAATGATAATAATAATAGTAATTATAATAATTAGATGATACTAATATTAGTTTTAATGATAATGATAATAATAAATATTATAATAATGATAATACTAATAATATTAATAATAATAATAATATTAGTAATAATAATAATAACCTTAATGATAATAACGATATTAATAATAATAACAATAACGACAACAATTTTTAATGATAATACTTTTACTAATAACGATAATAATAATAACGACGATAGTAATAATAATAATCATTTTACCAATAATACTAAAATTAACGATAATTCAGTTGACTATATCTTTTAATCCGTTCATCAAAACCATACGCTTTCTAAATGAAAAGTTATTAATTTTTCGCCAGCTTTCCGACGACATGCATATCATATATCTTATCTCAGTAGCATATATATTAAATTCGTGATTCATCATAAACTATTTAACAATGAAATTAAACATACAAGCATGCATAATCATATGTACTCGAGCACTAGTCAGGGATACACTACTAATATATAAAAGATAAGATATGGATGCTCACGTATCAATATTGAGATTCAATATTACAGAAAAGTACGTAGACACAACGGAGATGATAAACACTAGATTTGATCCACGAGCATACCCCCAAATAATATCCATAACCTCCATAGCTATAACCCATAATTTCCCTAGCTTCATCCCGCTTGAAAAACCCGTTTTGAAATAACTCGCTCATGACCTCGTCGTAGTATTTTATGTATAATACTAATAATGATTACTAGGATTAGTATTAATATTAATAATAATATTATTATTATTATTAATATTTATATTTATATATAATTATTATAGAGAGATTGAGAGATTGAAAGATTACAAGATGGAATGAATTCGGTACCAGAAGAGTCGAGCTTTATAGACATATCCTGACATCTCTCCTCATGCGATCACATGGGAGGCAGAGGGAGTAGCCATGCGATCGCATGAGCTCTCATTACAGCTCACATTCGCATTATTTTGGCTGCTGACACTTTTATTAATATTTAATATATAATATCTTTAATTTATATAATTATTTATATATTATATAATATTTAAATGTATAGTTAACTTATAATTTTAGTTCCAATGATTTGTACATTGACGCTCGACTTATGTTCCAGATCCGGTTTCTCGAACGTCCTTTCGTACTCTGAGAAAACTTGCAATTTACGTTACGTGACGTGTACCCTTATCAATAATTAGACTTAATCATCGATAGACTATATTACCCAAGGTATAACCTTTACATTTGAGTGTTGTGGTCATTTGCTTCTATAAATCAATGTCTCGTTATTTATCAAAGTATATTTAATAATATTATTTTAAATCCAAAACGTTTTATGACTAATTTAATATTATATTTTATCACTTTGTAAAATATAAATATATTTTCATTTAGAAATCTAAACTTATATATTTTAGAAATATTTATTTACTAATATATTATTTAGTTTTTCGAAAACTAATTATATTTCAATGTTTAATATATATATATATATATATATATATATATATTAAAATTGTTTAGGCAATAGATATTATTATATCACCTAACGTTTACGCTCTAGAACTTAATTTGATATAATTCATTTATGCGCCAACGTTTATTTTAATTTCTCAAACGTTCTAATTAATATATCTAATTATAAATTGAATCAATAAGCAAGTGTTACTATCGTTTACTTAACTAATTTGAAATCATATATATATATATATATATATATATATTCAATATTCATAAACATATTTTAAATACACGTTGCGAGTTTATTTATATATTTAATAACCAACATTCCAACCTATTGTATATATTCAAATTATGTGATCAAAACATTTTAATAACCAAATTCTATTGAATCGAAAAACTTTTCCACACGTTTGAAACTAAACCGACTGAATATTATGAATATTCAATTCTCCACTAATCATGTAAATCACTTTACCAAATTTTCCGAATACCGTTAAAAAGAATAGATTTCTTAATTCACAGTGGACCTCACAACAGAGACTCGTAATCATATCACAATGTATCTGATAATTTAATCATTTGATATTATTTTTTAATCTCATCGATAAATATAATAAACTTATATTGAAATAAATACGTTCATGTAAAGTATTATACATTAATATAACTATATATTATATATACATATTTATATACACATAAATGTCCGTGAATCGTTGGAATCTGGTCGAGGTTAAATGAATACATGAACACAGTTCAAATGTTTGAAATTTAACTTAACAGACTTTGCTTATCGTGTCGGAATAATATAAAGATAAAGTTTAAATTTGATCAGAAATTTATGGGTTGTCACATGATAGACTTAATCTTAACAGAAGCTCACAAATCAAGATTATCCATTCATCCATGCAGTACAAAAATGTATCATGATCTAAAGATGTTATATTGGTGGCTAACAATGAAGACATGACATGATCTGGGTGATTGTCGATCGATTGACTAAGAGTACGCATTTTCTGGCTGCGAGTGGAACAATTTTGTTAAGTAAATTAGCTAAGTTATATATGAATGAGTGATAACGCTCAAATTATACATATTTTATACATACTTTCTACGCGTTATCTTATCATTAAAACATAGTTTTTAACACCTTTTTCAATAAAAGTTAACAAATCTTGTAAAAAGATATTTTTAATGTGTTTGTTTAGAAAGTGTGATAAAACAGGTCAAAAAGTGAAGAAAAAGAGCAAAAGTCAAAAAGTCAAAGGTGAGTTGCCGGCTAAAGTTACAAGAGCTGCCGGCTTTGCAATAAAATTCCAGAATCTTCCAGAATTCAAGTCAAAAATCGAAGAACTTGTTGACCAAGAAGATACACTAGAGCCGCCGGCTGGAATCAGTTGAGCCGCTGGTTGGGATTACTTGTATGTAAAGCTCAAGTTCAAGATAAACATGGAAAATATTTGGTTTGATCCGAAAGTCCTAAAGCCTTGGCTTGTAAAGTCCAAGCCGCCGGCTAAGAAACACGGTAACAGTTAATTTTC
Organism: Rutidosis leptorrhynchoides; assembly: GCF_046630445.1. Lineage (NCBI taxonomy): Eukaryota > Viridiplantae > Streptophyta > Magnoliopsida > Asterales > Asteraceae > Rutidosis > Rutidosis leptorrhynchoides. The sequence goes on along the minus strand of NC_092334.1, from coordinate 349,887,745 downwards.
CGTGAAGAAAAGGTTAAACTTGAAGAAAAAGTCACCGACTTGGTCCTAGCCATCGGCTAAGGTTCTTGAGCCGCCGACCCAGGTTGCGGTTTACGAAAATAATAAATAGAGGCCGATTTTTGCAAAATGAGGAGGCTGAGAATTTTATAGTTTTTAGGGTTTACATTAAGAATATATTAGTTTTAGGGTTTATTTCAAGTTTCATTTATTGTAAAATCCTTCAAGGATTCAAGATTATACAAGTTTATTCAATTTATCTTCTACTTTTGAGGTAATTCTATCTTAAATTATTGCATCTTTATTTAATTATGTTTAATTCTTTGTTTTGTGATTCTTGTTCATCTTCTATCATGAACTAAATGTTCATGGTGATTACTTGGATGAAAACTGTAACTTAGCTAGAATTATAAGATGAAGTTGCCGGCTGACAGATCTTTAGCCGCCGGCTGGATCTTTTAAAGCCGCCGGCTTTGTGCTTCAATTCGTGCAGTTTCTGGTTTTTTCCAGATATGTATGAATATGTTTCTGTGATGATTATTTATTCTGTTTGATTATGCCATGACTAGTATTTGTGTTTTCATGCTTAATAATTAAGTAATAAGAATTAGATTAACTAGTACTTAATTCTAAATAAGCGTGTACTTGATGCATCTAATCTTCTAGGTTAATCACACCAAACAAGGTATTTGAATTGCATGAAACTTAAATTAAGATCTTTGGTAGAATTGAATTAGAAAGATGATAAATTACACTTGCATAGTAATTGCTATTGTTAGGACTAGTCAAAGAACCTTCGTTTATATGTGTTTGATTGTCAATTGCATGAGAACTTGATCAAGATTGCCTTTAAGCTAGTAGCTGGAGATGATCTGATTAGGTTTATTAGCTTATCTATTTTCAGCCTAATTCCATGTTACTTTAATCCCCATCATAGGATTAATATGATATGTATCATGTGGTTATTCAAATGCTACAAATTAAGATGTTAATTTTGAACATCCACTTAGTTAACATATACTTTAGGTCCTACTTTGCATGTTTCATGTGATTTTTAGCTTAGCCTTTTAGGAATAGTGATTGATCTATGATTGCTATGTGCTACTTATCAATGTAGTATGAAGCTATATAATAGATTCCTTTAAAGCTTGCTAGTCCTTGTAATCAATTTCCTTTTAATATTCGTTCCCTATCTTTCCTATCCGTTCGTTTCGTTAATTTACTTTATGAAAATACTCAATTAATTACTTCTAATTCTTTCTTAAGGATTAGACTAAAGATAACTAATTAACAACTTTTATCCGCTTCTACGCTCTCTTGGTATGGTAACCTAAAATACTACCTTGACTGAGTTTTGTTGCTCGTTAGGGTGTTAAAAGTGATTTAATAAAAAGGTTATATAAATTTAAAAGTTGAAAAGAAATTAAGCATACGCACACTTTTTGTAAATCAACTTTTTGGTGCCGCTGCCGGGGAGCGCGTTAAAGATGAATTTGTGAATGTACCAAGGATTGTTGATATTTTTTGAAAGAATGGTGACTGTCCTCCTTTAGGGAAGGGTTGCTGGATTTTCTGATTTAAAGGATTTTGCCCAAACCTAGACGTTGACGGCCATTTAATCTTGAATAATTCAATAATCAGACTTTTGTTTACTTATTTATTGATAAGCGATAAGAGTTTATCAGTTAATTCATTTATTTTTATTTTTATAATCAATAATTTATAATTCTTTTTTTTTTCTTTTATTAAAATCCTTTACTTGGGAAATAGAAGAGCTAATGAAAGCAGATACCCTCAATTGTTCGACCTTGACCAGATTTCGAGGACGGAATCTCCTTAAGGGAGGTAGATTTGTAACAAATTGGATTTGGGATTAGCGGTAAATGACCTTTTTACCATTAGTTTATATTAATTTATTAATATTAGTGAAATTTTAATTATGTGTTTACAATTAATTGAGTGTTTGGTTGAGTGCGTAGCGTGACAAGGGTCACAGAACATATTTGGTTATTTTATTTGGACCTCGTTAGGACCGCTTAATGAAGTGCATTAGGTTCCTGAAAACTGGTAAATACTTGTGTGTTTAGAGGAAGAGATTTCATCACCTTGAAGAAACCTTCTCTGCCTTTACATCATATTATATATATATATATATATATATATATATATATATATATATATATATATATATATATATATATATATATATATATATATATAAAATATGATGTTCTTGAAGCATTGATTTGGCTAAAACATGTTAAATTGAGTTTTGGGTGTTAAAAACTTATCACAACCATGTTTTTTAGCCCAGACGCGTGTAAACAGCTTTACCCACATGCCCGTGTGGATGATTTGTTACCCACACGGATGAGCCGTTACCCACGCGGATGAGTTCATACCCGCGCGGATGGGCCTGATATTAGCTAAAAAGTCACATTTTTACCCCGGTATTGAGGCCCAAAAACAATAAAGTTTCAAACTTTATCGCCAAAATACTCGCTTTGTCAGTTAAAAGTGAAGATCAAGTGATTACGAAGCCGGTTCAAAAACAATTAAGAGAATCGGAGCTAAAACGAAGATTCTAGAGTGAAAACGGTGAAAGACAAGATACGATCCCGGAAATCAAATTACGATCCAGCAAAACAGGAGAACAGGGCAAGCCATACGGCTTGCCACAAGGGATACTACCTGCCATGTATTCGGGCACAACAAACGGGCTGCCATGCCATACGGGCAGGCCATACGGCTTGCCATACGGCCTGCCAGCCGTATGCAGGAAAAATCTTTTTCTATTTAAGGGACATTTGTCATCCATTTTTTCACACACTTAAATTCATTTCTCTCTCTCTCTCTCTCTCTCTCTCTCTCTCTCTCTCTCTCTCTCTCTCTCTCTTTCTTTCTACAATATTAGTCATACTTTCAAGGTCTTCGACTCCGTGCGGGAAACTTAGTACCCGGAGAAGAACGTCGAAGATTGTATTAGGAGCGGTCTAGAGTTTGAAGTTGTCACTTTTGTATTCGGAACTCGTTTAATCTACTGGTACTTCAATCCTTTGCCTTTATATAATGTCTTTCATTATTATGATTTGTGATACTGTTACCATGATTAGCGAGTAGTTATCTTTAGTGTATGCTATGATGTAGTCAGTTATAATGACGAAATAATATTATGATTTGTGTATGTTGTCAAGATGCTTTCCGATTATGCTTTAAACTCAATCGCTTTTCCAACTAATAGAACGTAGTTATCGACTCTGTTATTGGGAAGTCGCGAACCCCGATTCAGAGTACACTATCTGTGTCACCCCTTGGTAAGAGAAGTTTATCGGATAAAATGTAAGTTTGACTGAGGCATACCGGTTGTAGTAAGTCCACCGAGCCTTGGATTCCGACTGAGGACTCTTTTGTAGTGAAACATCTAACTAGGCCCATAGTACATTGTCGGTCCTAGACCATGCTAGTGTAGTCACCAAGCATATAAACTTCGTACGTGCACATTGAAGCACAACGGTTGTTGTAAGTTGTACCTCTGTTAAGTAAGGCCATGGAACCCGGTCAGTGCTGATTAGTTACTTCACCATAACGCGGTCACAAGCATTGCACCCTGCTTGAGGGATTCTTAGTTAATTAAGGAACTGTTTGTTTAAACACATAAAGGATTGGACCGTTCGGATAACCAAACGTGTTCATGGAAGTCAAACTGACTTGGCCATGGTGTTCTTTATGGTTGAACTCTTTTTAAGGGCCTAACTACCTTTTTAAACCCAATCATTAACGAAAGCATCGAAACACATCACGTCTCTCGGATATGGCATATCTTGTATTTCATTGTGCTTAAGAAAGTTTAGACCTTTGTGCAATGTTAATACGTCACCCAACTGAGTCGCTCAATTGGATGGGCCGTTTGAATGTGTATGTCTATAGTGAGACTGTACAGGCGTCGGGGGTAAAGGACGTTGCTGTCTATTCAGAATCTTCAAGCCTAGCGCATTACCCAGTGACATGTCTTATGACAGGGGCGTTAGGACCAGTGTAATGAGTACAAGGTCACTACCTATTTATGAGCCACCATTCCATAATCTCGGCAAAATAACTGACGAAACTATAGTATGCACTTACTTTAACCTTATCTGAATTACAAATTTTATCGCATTTATTTTATTTCATCTTATAAACTAGAAAACCCAAAACTAGGTAATAAACCACTACTCCTTCACTTTAGAATTATCTTAAGCTTTAGTTATAGGTTCGATTCTACTGATATCTTAAAAATACGACGCTAGGTCATACTTCCATTACTCACCATAATAAGGAGTAGTACGATTTAGGCCCAACTAAATATAAATTTAAAACTATTGCTCTCACCTCCCGATTGCTGATTCTAACGCCTTGCGGCCTAACGACACCACCGCATAAATAACACCGTCCATTTTGGTCATATCAGAGCCCTTACATATGTAAATGAGCTCTTACCTGCGAGGATGATCCCTTGCCCACGGGGATGAGCCTTTTCCTGTGTGGATAAGACCTGACATACAAGGGTTAACCCTGGCAGATAAGGGTCAACCCTGACAGCACGCACAAAGCTTGTTTTCACATGCGTGTACTATCTCACGCGCGTATATATGTTCTCTCGCGCGTATGGAGACTTTTATAAGTAATTAGGAAATGATTGAATGTTGTGAACACGTGTTCAGTCACACGCGTGTATGACTTATTCACACGCGTGTATGGAGGACTCAAGCGTGTATGTACTACGATAGCAAATGGGTTAAGTGCAAATACTGACCCAAGTGTTTGATTGGAATATTTTGAGCTATTTATCAATTATAATATTGTTAAATATGACTTCATGAGTATACTGACTTAGAATATGATATTCTTAGGTTACAAGGCGAAAGAGAAGACTCGGTAAAATTAGAATGCTGAGTTGTTGCTAATACTAGGTGAGCGAGACTATCCTTTCGGATATTTGGCCCTACCTGATTATGCTATTGTTAAATATACTATGTTGTATATTTATGATTATGTTCACATTAAAATTGTCGGCATTGAATTGTGAAGTTGGACAAAGTTCGGCTTGGAATTGTAAAGTTGGACAACAGGAGAGTCAACTTTGAATAGTAAAGTTGGGTTTAATGTTACTGTCTGTGTATCGTAGTTTAAGGGACGTGTTCGTTGCGTTTGGATTTCTATACTGAGTATTCAGTAACAAAAACTATTGGTAAATTCTAGCCCGACCAGCTAGTAGTTTAAGGTCATTCCAGACCGTCGGTCTCCTGGTGTTTGTGTGAATTGCTGTGTTTATGCAATTGTATCATAGCTTGATGCTGTATGCTAATATATGGTAGGATTGTGTCATTTATTTAGCTTCGTGTTAATCCCCCACATCTTCTCCGCTGCAGGTTGTTGATCTTTTGCATGCTAGAGTTAGGGTGAAGATGGGACGACTCTTAGTATGTTTGACAGTCTTTGGAACTCCGATGACAATTATGTTTGTAAAATGATTTTAGATAACGTAACACTGAAGTTTAAGTGACGTATTTTATTAATATTTTTTATACATACGTAACGTTTGTTTAATTATATTCGTTGTGTATTTAAAAAAAAAGTATGGTGTACAGGTTGTTACAAACTCGGGTCTCGGGGTGATCTCGTTTGAACATTTTTGAGGAGATCTCGACATCTCGAGGAGATGTCGGGAAAATCTCGGACGTTGACTTTTTGATTTTTTAACATATATATATATAAATAAATAAATATATGTGTGTTTATATATATTTTTACAATTTCACATGAAAATATGATATATGAGCTAGAAAATTCGAAAAAATTACAAAATTTTATGAAAAAAAATTCAAGAAATGAGCGAGAAAATCCGAGAAACTGTGGTTTTGACCAAAATGGACCCCGTTGACCCGAGAAATCTCGATAGATGGACATCTCTCGATTTCCTTTCAAAAACGCGATCTCGGTGAAAAATAAGAAGATTTACAACATTGAATATATGTTTTAACTAATCTAACTACTCAACGTTTAATATTATTAGTAACAATTTAATAATTGTAACTTTCATTACCCTTATTTTCATTGATAATTTTTTTTTTATGTTATATGTATATGTATATGTATATCGATATGTATATGCATATGAATGTATTTTAATACGTATATATTTATGTATAAATGTATTTCGGGTAATAATAGATATATTTATGAATGATAAATTGTCATCCATATATGATCCATGAAATATTTAGATTATCCATATCTATATCCATATCGGCGAGTTTAGAGTACAAGGGGTTGGGTCGATTCACATGTGAAGCAAAAGTTGAGAAATGGCATGCAACGTAAAAAAATAAAGCCAAGTGTTGACCCAAATCTATTTATGTAACCCAAGATATATACACCCAACAACAACCTAACATTACGCATATCATGGAATTCGTGGATTTCATGGTTTGACTCGATTTAGAAGTCGATGCATGGTTTTCAAGATTAGGTTGCAAGTCATAGTTGCTTCGTTGATTTGGCACATTTGGCGCTTTCGAAATAGCGTGTTATTTGGTTCTCCAAAGATGAAGAAGGAGATTTTGTTTGATTCCGCTAGAAATTTTGCTTTTAGTTGGATTAGAAGTAAAAGTAAATGTAAACCGAAATAGGTTGATTGGCATGTAAACCCTTTTAATTCGATATTCTTTTCCTAGTGTCTTACTATAGGTCTCACCATTTTTAACGTAAATGAGGATATATTTATCATTATTTTTATTTTGTTATTAAAATGGTCAAATGTGTTTGGTTAATATTCCTTCTCGCTCATATTTCTTCTGGTGACACTATCACTCACGCTAACATATTTTGTTTGCATCAAGCTGCACTTGTTGGTTTAAGAGTGGCATGATGGTGTATTTTTACACCCATCACGCGGCGTTAATAATCATTTAAGTAGTTAACAGTTAAATCAAGTTGAATTAATAAAACTTAACATATAATTGCGAGTGTGGCTAGCATTTTCAAATTAATTAGTGAAGTTTCTGGTTAACATTAACTACTTCATATGTTATTTCACATATGCACACACTAGTATTTACAGTATAAACTTGAGTTGTCGAATACTAAAATTATGGATAGAATTCGAAATGTTAAAACCTCATTAATCAAAATTATTTTGAGCTTATACATAGTATGAGAAAAAAATACATAATCATATACTTAAATGTTAAACTGGGGGTATTAGGCACAAATCCACTTAGTTATTTTTGTTTGTGTAAAGTTAACTTAATTAACTATAGTGTTAAAGCTACAAATAGACTATATACTTTATCAAATATTTCGTTGTCGCTCATGACACATTTGCGTCTTAGTGTCCACTATATACTTACAAAATGTGTACCAATATAAGACACTATACTTTTTTTACCTGCAACGTAAACAATTGATGACGTGACTTCTAAGTAGTCACGACACGTCGGTGATACATCGGATCAAAAATTGAAAGTATATAGCCTATAATGATACGCATAACGATCCGTCTCAAAAACAGGCAAGCATCTCGGCAAAGATCCTACCCGGCACCGCACGTTCTGGAATACGAACCCTTATCCGACGACATCTTAGCAACTTTACCACGCTGGGCGAATGGCTAGACTGAGAGCTCGGATGACATACACGTAACCGGCATCATGCAGCCAGTCATGATAACTATAAGCGTGAAGAAACACTTGGAACAAATAGAAAGCAAAACCTTCCCGGCTAGACTGAGAGCACCGTGATGCCTTCCCGGAACCAACATGCCGTCAGTATCGTCACGGCATTGAAACCCGACACAAGGATACTCTCCCGGGACAAGCACAACGTCCCGGAGAAAGTACATTGTCCCAAAGCAGACACTTCATCCCGGAACGAGTACCTGACAACGGAACAAGCATGCAAGCAAGTTGCATGCCATTCAGCCCGCGAATCTAGGGAAGTTTGTTAGGATCTGTTATTCCCATGAAAAGGACAGGTGCCACGTCACCCCTTGGAATTAGCAAAGTTCGTTATAACCATGAAAGGGAGATGTGCCACTTCACCATTCCCTCCTAAACATCTATAAATATATGAGCAAGATCACTAATCACACAACACTGGATGCATTAATGTTACTCTGCCCAAATCAACTGCGATAGTATTACTCCAGTCGGTAAAGCCAATTTCGGCCGGTGTTCCGATCATCGTCAGAAGTAATCCTCGCTCTTAGATATTAACTTATTCGATTCCGATCGAATAAGGTTAATTCAATCGATTGTTTTACGCCCTTGGAACCCAGATTCCAAATCGGGGTTCACACAATTATTGGAGTTAAAACATTCGACTTACTATTTCTCCCAAATCAAGCAATCAAACCCGAAATCTAACCATACGAGACGATTTTGGTTTGATCAAATGGCGCCACCTAAAGGTACGAACAACACAGTGAAACCAAGTAGCGAAACGGAAAGCAAGAAAGGAACAAACGACGACGCTCAACCACCTCTAAACAAAGGAAGCTCACCACCGGTGGAACCACCTCAAAACCAAAAGCAATCAATCGCTCACATTCACTTCGGTGACGCGTCGGGAGACGATATGAATGTCTCCGACGATGATGAGGATGAACACGAGGGATCACCGCTCGGTGGAGATAGGTTGAAGCTCGGAACTCTTGGTCTTAAAACTGGTGGTTCAAGCGGCATCAGATCCTCTCACAACGACACCGACATGATCACCAAAATGATCTCAGCCGACGTCGAGAAACAAGTAATCGAAAAGCTAAAGTCCATGCTGAACGATAACAGTCTAGCAGAGAAGCAACAGTCGCAAACTCTAGACATTCTGAAAACTAGCCCAATGTTAAACATCGGTGCGGCAAGCGAGGGTGTCACCAAGGCTGCCGCAAACGCATGGTTGACCGAGCTCCTTGTGCAGGCTGCGTCGCCGGCATACAAACACTCCCTGTCGCAACCTGCCGTCCAGGGAACCGCACTTGAGAATCTGTTCGCCCTGATCACCGGTAACAAAGCAAAGCGACCGGTTGAGATGTCGGCAACTAGCCAAAAGCTCTGCAAACGGATCGCCGGCTATACACTCCCTGCTAACATCATCTTACCGGTCACTTTGGGGGTGTACAATGGCACCACCGACCCGGACGATTTCCTGCAAATCTTCGAGGGCGCCATGAAAACCCAACATTGGAGCGATGAGGTAGTGTGCCATCTCTTTTCGACTGTCCTACAGTCGGCTGCCAGGGAGTGGTATGCAAAATTACCACCTAATGGAATCACATGCTTCGCAGACTTTCGGGAAAAGTTTCTCATGCAATATCAGAACCTCCGCCGACACACGTATACACACCTGTATGCTCATGAAACACCAACGTACCGGGGAGTGAAAATTGAGAGCTTCATCACAAGGTATATGCTGGAGTGTCAAAAAATACCAGGACTCCCAGAAACACAGCAGATTTCCGGATTCATAACATTCCTCGATAAAAATACACACCCGTCGCTCGTCTCTGAACTCCGGTGGAACATCCCGAGTACATTCGCAGATGCTGTAACGGTAGCAAGGAAGTACCAACACTCTAGAAGGTAAAGACAAGCCGGGTATCACCAGGACGAGAAGAAAAGAGAATAGGAAAGAAGAAGCGACAGCAGGCACCGTCACGACAGCAGCAGGTGCAGGAAAGCCATCACAAAGGCCACAACAGTCACCGCAAAAGCCATGACAGCCATAGGCATGATAAGAGCAGCCGAAGACTATATGATAAAGGGTCCCTAATCGACAGCCTATCCAAAACTCCAAGGAAAATACTGTTAACAGAACCCGTAAAGGCAAAGTTTACCCCTCCGGCACCACTGGAAAAACGTGACGGTCAAAAGTCAGACAAGTATTGTGAGTTCCACGAAGACAATGGCCATGACACCGATGAATGCAAGGCGTTAATACGCGAAATCATCGCCAAAATCAAAGCAGGCGAACTCAATCACTTGTTGTCAGGACGGAAGTTCAAGAAGGCCGACCCCAACAAAACATTCAGTTGGCATAAGGAAGACGGTAAGAAACGTGAGAAGGCGAAAGATAAAGTTGTAATCAACATGATCAGTATTGAAAAAGATGAGCTCGACCCCTGGAGAAACGCGACAATCACATTCCCTAGGTTACCGACACGATACGCTCGGGAAGAACCTGTGCTGATTGATGGCTTGATAGACGGCTTTCAGGTCCAGGAAATGTACACTGTCACCGGGAATGAGGTTGATGTCTTGTACGCCCATTGCCTTATCCAACTCCCAAAATATGTCGGTAGAAAAATGATGCACTCCAACGCCATCATCTCTGGATTTGTAGGCTCTACTGAAGAACCCATAGGAAGACTCAAAGCAACGGTGACGGTAGGCACACAGCCCTACCTCCGCAGTGAAGTCATTGACTTTTATGTGGTCAAATCTGTGACCGCCACAAACGCGATCTTGGGGAGAAACCTTTTCAGAAAGTTTAGTGCCATAACCTCCACCGCTCATGGATTGCTTAAATTTCCAACCCGGAAAGGTGTGGCTACAGTCGAATCTACCCGACAGCCTTTCCCGGTAAGAGGCAATACTCAAGTCACACGAAGAACACAAGCAAGTAAGACACCGCACATCTTGGAAGAAAAACGTGTGTTAGTGCTTAAACGGCTAAGTTACTTCCCTCCAGCATCATACTCTAACAGAAAGGGCCCAACTAACTCTTACAAAACCAAAAACGGGAGTGCTGGCTGGCTCTATCAGCCGGGATGGGAAAAACAATTTATCAATAACCATAGAACAACTGAACACCTTAGTCCGGCACCAAAACGTTCCAGGCCAGAAAGTCGTGAAAGCTCCAACCGAGATGGAACGCCTGCTAAGGGAAACAAAAGTGGCTAGATGCTACACTGAAATTTAGATGGATACCGTGACTGAAACTGATCACTTCAACTTACAGCTATCTTGATGTTTATGTCTTTCTTTTTCAATAAAGAATCTATGTATGTTTTTCATTTTCAGGAATGAATAAAAGCATTTTACCATTTACAATAACTTGTTCAGTACGTTATTTACAAACGATGTTCATGTATTAATAACCGATTAGTGGCAGACGGATTCCGGCATCCACATAAGTCCCACGCTAGTTATTTTGTACCCCCTTAAGAGGTGATTATCTAGGCCTCATCGGTACAAGTTTATACTGATAAACGGCCAATGAGTAGATGGCATAAACACACGTGACTGCACGGTGTACACGCCAAAACTAATACAAATGTAGTATAGACCTACATATGAAGATATGAACTAGTTTAACTGACGAAAAATTCGGCACAAAATACTTGAAATTAAACTTTCAATAATTACATGTGATTCATTACAAGTTTCTCCAGAAATATGCAACAATGTGCAGTACAACAAATTAAAAATTAAAATCCAAGAGCTGCTGCACGGTTGTACCATCACTGGAACAAAGTGTAACACCCCAGCTTAACATGACCACAATATTGTCCGCTTTGCCCGCAGGCGCACGGCTTTTTCTTGGCGACCACACACGAGAAGCACTTTCCCAGGAGGTCACCCATCCTGGTAGTGCTCTCGCCCGAGCACGCTTAACCACAACGTACTCGTACTTCTACTCATCCTGTGATCCCAAAACGCGTTGTGTCATTTAAGCGTGAGTATTACCTTATAATCCCATGATCACTCATGTCCATGGGCGATGTGGGATTTGCCTAGGGTGTTACATTCACCCCCCTTAGGGACTCATCGTCCTCGATGAGGTTTGCCCCACCACCCCCAACGGCACATGAGTGGCTCTGATACCATTCTGTAACACCCCAGCTTAACATGACCACAATATTGTCCGCTTTGCCCGCAGGCGCACGGCTTTTTCTTGGCGACCACACACGAGAAGCACTTTCCCAGGAGGTCACCCATCCTGGTAGTGCTCTCGCCCGAGCACGCTTAACCACAACGTACTCGCACTTCTACTCAGCCTGTGATCCCAAAACGCGTTGTGTCATTTAAGCGTGAGTATTACCTTATAATCCCATGATCACTCATGTATGTAGGCAATGTGGGATTTGCCTAGGGTGTTACACAAAGATCCCCAAAACTGCCAAATCGGATATCGGCCAAGGCCTTTTGAGCAGCCTGAAATTCCTGCGCAGCAGTTGCATTCACCTTCCCGGTAATTTCCGGATGCAAGGGGACGGCACCGCTAATGTGATGCTTCTGCATCAACCTAACGACATGGAAGGGGGACCACCCTGCAATTGTTACGCACCTCTGTGGCCACTTCTTTCATTAGGACAGCAGAGGATACCTCCTTATCCTTCTCCTTCTCGGCAGTTACTGGGGAACGCCTCCCTGAGCAGACCTCGGCTCGCTATCCAGGTCATCAATAGTTTCCCAGGCGATGTTTACCTAACGTTCCAGGCCTCTCCGAAACCCAAGTCAATGAACTTTGTCTCGATTGCCCCGGCACGAGTAAAAGACCCGGCAACAGCTGCAAAAATTAAAAAGGCATGAGACAAATTACAACAAAAAGTAAAGCTGGGTCAAAAGAACAAGGCAATTACCCCTGCCCCCTTTCGTCTATAGTTGAGGAAGGTCTTGAATACTTCATGACCGTATGCCCCTCCGGCACATTTGGTCCCGGGGAGACCAATATCCGGCTGGCCTCCCGGGTCAACCAGGACACTCTCAACCTTGAGACGAAGAAAAAGCATCGAAACATACGAACTGATAGAAGTATATGATAATGATTAAGGTACATGTCCCTCATTACTAATGTTCGGTACAAATGGAATGTACCTAGCAGGTGTCACTCCATAGTACGTGGAGAATCGATGCATAAATTAAGAACAGGGCAACCAAAAGTTGACCACGGTGATGGCCACACCATAAAAGGCGACCACGCCCGCGGGAGGCTTATGAGCTCGGTAAGTGGTGTCAGGACAAAGAGCCGCCCGACGCTGTAGAAAACACGAGCATATTACGGTGGGTCTTTGTTTTAATCACACAAACGAAAGTCAAGGGGATTCATGGATGACTCCGCAGTTACAGTTACAAAATATCAAAATAAGTCACATAAGCAACGACAGAAAGAAAAGCAGTTCATCAAGCGTATGTGCCACCAATATCCTGTATAGAAGTTTATTTCAAGACAGAAGACAAACGCAGTTTATTTCATTACTAAGCACGAAAGCTACATGTATAAAAGCTGAAAACCCTAACAACCTATGGTTTCAGCACAAAAATATCATCAAATCTTATACAAACAAAAGGAAACCCTCGTATATGATCTGTCAAAGCTCACCCCTAAAAAGAAGTGAAAATGGGCACATATATTGAAAGAAATCAAAAGCCCTCAACGAGCAATCACTAACATTGCCCGGCTGGTATTGGGAAGATCGCAAGACAGATAAATGTCTGATAGAACCACAGGTCGTAATTCGAGTTTCAAAATCAACCGGAAGCACAAGAAACAACTTTTGTTCGCAAGAGATGCGCATAGCACATCGTTATCCGAGCGCAAACGAATCGTATTCCTCGAGTCCGGAAGATCTAACAACGCGGCGACCAATCGGATGACATAAGATACATCGAACGACCATCGGCGTTCGGTAATTTCCAATCTATCCGCAGTTGAGGGCGGAATACGTTCGAAAAAGTTCAAAGATTCGAAACAAATATTCAGATCCAAACCGAAACCTGAAACAGAACAAAAAAAACAGCAATAAGAAGGCCGCACAAGAAGAGAAGACAGAAAAAAAAAACACAAACACTTACCAAAACTGTGAGTAATATGCCTCAGTGAATAACGGCAACCCCATCTTTCGAGCATCAACAACAACAACAACAACAACAACAACAACATCAATGATTAATCAAGCAAAGGGGTTGTTCATAACATCGAAAGGCAATTTTCGAAGGCTGAGAATTTATAAAGTGAAGCAGTGCTGAAGACACAAGTGTAGAATAGTTGGAAGTAAAAAAGTGAAAAACTCAGGAGAAAAGCGAAGCTATTTATAGCCACAAAGTAAACAATAAGCAATGATGAAAGTGGCATACAATTGTTTCTTGGAAATTGTTTCAAGATATCGATAAACGAAACGTAATCACTAAAAATGACACAGTTGCAAAGAAAAACGTCTTTTCAGGAGACATACGCATTTAATGCACGTCCACTCAAGCGCTTGGCACAATTTCCTAAGTTTGGCGACGGTAACCGTTCCGGCTACCACCATCAAACTGGACGGACTTAATGATACACACAACGATCCGTCTCAAAAACAGGCAAGCATCTCGGCAAAGATCCTACCTGGCACCGCACGTCCCGGAATATGGAACCTTATCCGACGACATCTCAGCAACTTTACCACGCCGGGCGAATGGCTAAACTGTGAGCTCGGATGACATATACGTAACCGGCATCATGCAGCCAGTCATGATAACTATAACCGTAAAGAAACACTTGGACCAAATAGAAAGCAAAACCTTCCCGGCTAGACTGAGAGCACCGTGATGCCTTCCCGGAACCCACATGTAGTCAGTATCGTCATGGCATTGAAACCCGACACAAGGATACTCTCCCGGGATAAGCACGACGTCCCGAAGAAAGTACATTGTCCCGGAGCAGACACTTCATCCCGGAACGAGTACCTGAAAATGGAACAAGCATGCAAGCAAGTGGCATGCTACGTCAGCCCGCTAATCTAGGGAAGTTTGTTAGGATCTCTTATTCCTATGAAAAGGACAGGTGCCACGTCACCCCTCAGAATTAGCAAAGTTCGTTAATACCATGAAAGGGACATGTGCCACGTCACTATTCCCTCCTAAACATCTATAAATATATGAGCAAGATCACCAATCACACAACACTGGATGCATTAATGTTACTCTGCCTAAATCAACTGCGATAGCATTACTTCAGTCGTTAAAACCAATTCTGGCCGGTGCTCCAATCATCGTCGGAATTAATCCTCGCTCTTAGATATTAACTTATTCGATTTCGGTCAATAAGGTTAATTCAATCGATTGTTTTACGCCATTGAAATTCAGATTCCAAATCGGGGTTCGCACAATTATTGGAGTTAAAACATTCGACTTACTATTTCTCCCAAATCAAGCAATCAAACCCGAAATCTAACCATACGAGACGATTTTGGTTTGATCAGCCTACATCGGAATAAAACTGAAAGTATATGACCTATTTGTAGCCATATAAAATGAAAAAAATGTTAAATAATTAACGTTACCGGTTCAACAGGTAACCTGTAACTAAATATTGACATTGGTATACTTTTTTTAAAGCATATAGTCGACACTGAGACGCGAATGGGTATATGGGCGACATCGAGACATATGAGAAATTATATGACCTATTTGTTGCTTTAACCCTTAACTATGAGAGGTAATCCTCACACACCACTTTTTGATCCATGTACACCTTTACCTCATACAATCACAATTTTACTCCTAAAGAGTTAAACTTATATTATTATTCTAAGTATAATTAAAGGTATAATAGGTAATTAAGTGTACATGAATCAAAAAGTGGTGTGTGAGGATCACCTCCCCTTAACTATATATATATATATATATATATATATATATATATATATATATATATATATATATATATATATATATATATATATATATATATATATATATATTAAAATGGTCAAGAAAAGAACTTAGATAGAGTATCCCTTATCCCTAACCATTATAATCTACGATTTATATAAAGAAAACATATTGTTACATTTGCCTACTTGTATCTTAAATCATGGATTGATTTAAATTTAAATCCATTCTTAATATATTACGGCATTCCATTTAATAATAATAATAATAATAATAATAATAATAATAATTGTAAATAATATTTATAATCTATACATATAACCTATACATATAATAATCCATAAATAACTTTCAACCACAATCAAGAATAACTTTTTCGTTTATATATATATATATATATATATATATAGTTAAAAGTTCAAATGAGAACCACAAAAAATGCGAGAACCGTGAAAACTTTAGATTTATAAAGATTTTCACATGTAATTAGATTAAATCACCCATAAATGTTGATGGAGAGTAAGAATGAACATAAAGTAGTTTGAAAAAAACTTATATTTTACCTATATAATCAAATATATGGTTTTTCGCTCACCTGTGCGTATTTGTTTCTGAACATGTGAACAGTTTCATATAATTAATAATTTAACATGTAATTTGTGGTAATGAACATATGTTTGTTGATAATATGAGCATTAATTAACATTTCCGTGTAATTTGTTGCATTTAAATGCTTAAAAACTATGAAATTAAAAAGTTCTCGCAGTTCTCGCCTTTTTTGTCGTTCTCGTTTGAACCTGCCCCTATATATATATATATATATATATATATATATATATATATATATATATATATATATATATATATATTAATGTTAATCCAAACCAACTTTACTGAATGTAGTCAATGTACTCAATGTACGGATACATAATTACTAGTAGTTACTCTCTCCGTGTTAATTAGATAGTCCGGATATTCTTTTTTATCTGTCTCAAATTAATAGTCCACTTTCATAAATATATAAGAATAATTGGTTAAAATACTTTTATATCCTAAGTTTATTTAAATAAGATAAAAATATAAGTGAAAAGTAAGGGGTAAAACTTAAAAGTAAACAAAAAAAATACATGTGTCAGCGATTTTTTCTTAAACTATGTGTTTTTGTCTGGTGATTATTAAATTGGGACGGATGGAGTATTTATTACTCCATCTGTTCCATCTTAAGTGTCTCCTATTGACTTTTCAAAATATTTTCTATCAACTTTGACCATGAATATTTTTATTTGTGCAATATAATATTTAATGAAAATTATATGAATATATTGAGTTTTAAATGTGTTTTCATTCATATAACTTTCTTCAAATATTATATAACACGAATAATATTATTTACGGTCAACGTTGCCAAATAAAGAGTTTTAAGAATTAACAGTGGACACTTAATTAAAATGAGATGAATAGAGTAAAAAGTTAATTATGAGATCAGTTTTCGTTTGTAATAGTCTACTATGAACCACATTAAATTAAACTAAAAAAAGGTTAGGTAGTTTTATCGGTTAGTTATGAGTGGCCGTCATTAAAATGGTGCCATATGCATTTGTTTGATTCAAATAACTAATTTTATGGAAGGAAAAACATAGTTTTGTTAAATGTATATTTCCTTCGCATACATTAATGCGCATTTAATAAAATTGAAGTTTCTTTATATATTATTATCTATATAAAATACTACAAGTTTTTATTTTTTTTTATTTTTTTATTAATTTTTTTTTTGAAAAGCAACATATTGGATATAATACTCACACACCAGTTTTTGATCCATACACAATTTTTACCATATAACATACAATTATATCCTCAAAGTTATCTAGAGAGTTGAACCACTATTATTGTAAGTAAATACATATTAGTAAATTAAGTGTCTATGAATAAAAAACTGATGTCTGAGTATCACATCCCATTTATTCAACTCACAACCATATTACAGAGGAGGTGATGAATCCACACTTTTGAGACCCCAACGCTTACACAACTCACATATACATAAACGCACACTTAGGAACTAATCAAATAAGATGTTAAGGTAGTAACTTAAAACAATTAGCACCTAAGATATAATTACACGATGAAAATTTGAGGATTATGAAGTCAATTATGCCAAACGATTTTCTTGTCTCTGCAACGTTTCGCAATCCATTCGAAGCATTTTACTTAAATTTCGTTCAACGCAACTGGAGGATTTCAACACTCATTTTTGAAAACCTTTTGATTTCGATATTTCCAAATGAGATATCCGCACGTCCATTCTACCGCTTGCCTAATCTTAGCACCTAACTCCGATGTTTGAAGAGAAGAATTCCTCCATTTAAAACCCCACCATTGTAGAAGCTTTTCCCATATATCAATCAAACACATTTTTGCATAGTAGAAGAGAGTGATCAACCGTCTCAATATCATCATCGCAAAGAGGACAACGAACGGAATAAAGATCAATTCTCCGTTTTTCGAGCTCCGACAAAACGGGAAATCTTCTTTGTTTTTCCCTCCATACAAACACTTCAACGTTTTTTTGGAACAATATTATTTCTTTGTGTTTCTACAATATTTGCACCTGAAGGAAAAGCTTAGATCTTATTAAATCAGAAAGAGTTTTCTTTACAAACTTGTTGTTACTGCTTAACGTCCATCACCATGAATCGTCTTTATTTGAGTCAATGACCAGAGGATTCATCAACCTGCTAAGGTCTTCGAATTCATCTTTTGTTCTTACACGTGGCACTCTTGACTAGCACCAAGCTCCGAGCCTCCGACTCATTTTGAACCGTCCCAACGAGCACGATTGCTTACTGATGCATCTGGATTTAGCTCTAATCGAAACTCAACGGGTCCGGCTTTTTAGCAACCAAGGTGATAAAAGACGCATTGCAACCTGAGGATATCTCTCCCTTCTCCTAGGAGAAGTTAATGGCCTTTGTGAGATCTTTTTGAATTATATTTTAGAATTTTTTATAAAATCGCAGATTAAGACCATCAAGTCCGGGGACTTATGAACCCCCACACGCTTTGACCGCCTCCCAAATTTCTAATTAACTGAAGGGAAGTTCAAGTGCATCAGCTTCAGTTATCGACGACCGAAGCCTCGGCCCAGCCCAACAAGCTAGGTATGTTACTACTTTTTTCGCTAAAAATAACTTGAAAGTGGTTGCAAACAACTTCTGATATCACTCAAATCGGGTATGTTATTTATCGCGATATCAAACATTTTTCCCTCGATTTATATGTGGATTATGGAAATTTAGCGCCTTTTTGTGTCATGGTGTTGTTTGAAGTTATTTTGGTGATTTATGTGTGTTTCGGAGCTTAAAAGTCGATAATATTGGTCCCGGTTCGAGTCGGAATGAAAATATAAATTCAAGACTTTTTCCAGGCCAAATATGAGTTTTTAGAGGTTCCCTTTAGCGAGTTTTGGTTCCCTTTCACGAGTTACAGGTCGAGCACAAGTTCCAGTCGCGTAAACAAGTAAAAACGAACGTGAATGCTGAAATCAGGATACCTCACGATCGCGAGAAATAACATTGTGATCGAGAGATTGTATGCTGAGGACCTCGCGATTGCGAGGATTAGGCTCGCGGTCGCGAGAACGGTGCTGATGGGAAATTTTTTGCTTTTAATCAATTTTTAGGTCATTCTTGTGGGTATCTTTTGGTGGTCCTTTTTAGAGCAAAAGCACGCGATTTTGAGTATTTTTGGAGAACTCCATCATCATCCAATCCATTCTAACATCAAGAGATTGAAGGCTTGATTCCTACTTCATTAAAGATAATTCTCCAATTTGGTTTTATCTTTTGTTCATCAACAATGGTTAATCTTTTTGATATTTTGATCATGTCTTTGAATATGATTGTTGGCTAAACCTTTTATGTTCACCTAGGCTTGGATGTTATTTTGATTGATAGATTGATTCTTATTCTTATGTTAATTTATTATTTGAGAAATTTATAATTATTGTTGATACTTATGAACAAATTGATTGATATATGATTGTCCAATTGAGTGAACACTCTTTGGAGTCTATTATGTATGTTTTCAATTGCTTAACACTTTATTACTTGATTTATTTTTATTGTCCGATTTATTGACACAAATTGAAGTCTATTATAATTGTTCAGGTGGTTATTTGGGTTGGGTTAATTGAAATTTATCTGGACCAAGGTGATCGAATCAATTTGTGAACTAGTTGATATCAGGGTTGATTGTGTGCAAAGAACTTTGGCACGATTGTTGATTTCAGAGAACTCTGAGTCAAAGTTTAAGTAATTAGATTAGTTAATTTAGCTAGCCACAGTCTTGAGGACTATAGTACAGGGAATCCTGCACTTGTATAATTTGGATTGTTGTGTCCACTAAAGAAAACTCTTGGTGAACTAGTTAGTTGAATTGCATTTGCGTGATTATAAATCAGAACTTTAACTTAGAACATCCAACATTGTGAAGAGAGCCTACATGGACATATTTCCCATCATTTGATTATGAAACGCCCTTAAACTCGGGTTTTTTTTACTGATCCTGAAGACTATTGTACTGCGTGTCGCGCCCAGAATTTGCGCGGCTTGCAATGTAACTGAAAACTACATATGATAAAAGTTTAGCTTCTATTTTCAAAACAAGTTATGTGGCGCGGCGCACAACATAATTGCGCGGCGCGCAGTAAAGCAGGCACATATCTGCAGAAACAAAACTCCACTTGACCTACCTTTAAAACACCACAATTTCATAGTTAACACTTTAGTCACGATAAGTTTACTAGCTGTTTACATCCCAAAATCAACATTCACAATCCAAGACACTAAATTGATACTAGTTAATTCATGTGACCCGTTTAACTATGAGTATGCAATTTAGACCCATAACACAATAACCAACATAATTCGACCACAATCCCAAAATGAATACTTAAAAGACACACCAAAGAGCATTGGCGTTCAAGCAAATAAATCTTCACAGTGGTAAGAGTAGATGAATCCACTTAGCAATAAATCTTCTATGTTAGCCCTTGAACGGTTGCTTACCCTCTCCATAACCCTTCGACCCTCTTGAAATTAAACCCACAAATAAATAAGCTTAGTGAATACAAGTTAGTCACAACATACACAATTTATAATGAATAAATAACATCAAACAACTTACAACACATCCATATATGGATATCCGGATTCCTAGATGGTTTTACTAGCCCGAACCCAATCGTGGCAAACCAATTGTGATAATTGACCCCACAATTATCATGCCCACACAACGAGCCCGTTGCTAGCATTGTTCAACCATATAGACTCGATATTACTTCCTCCTTAATGGTCTAGAGCACAACTAAATATTTAAATAAACACTTTCGGGAAACCCAAAATTGCATATCGTCTCTTGCATGGGTGCAATCCAACAACACACAATCCTTTTCTCAACAGTCATCCTACTAACTATGTACTCACCTTAGACGACGAAACGTGAAGGTTGGTGATTACTTAATTTTCCTTAGCGCAACCTATATAAACACATCCATACAGACATTTTCACTATTAGTTGCCAAAAAACAAAGAGTCGACCCAAAGAATCCCTAATGGTTGAAGTGTGACCCATTTCATCACTTCCATCATTCACACACTCAAAAGTTTCCAACCCATATCAATCTTACCCAAAAAGACTCATTCCTTAATGGTTACTTACATGGACATTCATAGCCAAAATCACTCGCATTTGAAATTCACAACTAGTAAGTATCACACCTTGGTAGAATACTTGTTAAAAGAACTTATACACTTTGCCGCAAAATTTTCATCTTAACAACTTGTAGTAATACTACAACCAATATACCAAAATTCCCTTTTAATCCCATGAACACTAATTTTACACAATTCTTACTATATCTCACCTTGTTAAACAATAAAATGAAGATGAACTCTCATCTTAAGGTTGTAGAAACCCCCAATTCATCTATAAACCCTAAACCCTCAAATCAGTCTAAAAGTAGAATTAGAGTTCTTACCAAAATAAGTGTTAGAGATTGATAATTGCAGCTGGAATAACCTTTGTTTGTTGTTGAAGAACACTCAAAACCCACATGCACCTCTAAAGCTCTTCGATTTCTTCTAATGGAGAGTTCTCTCTCTCTAAAAACCCTAACTTGCTGATATCAGCCAAAAAGTCACGTTTTTACCCCCGATATTAAGCCCTAAATCCATAAAGTTTCAAACTTTATCGCCAAAATTATCGCTTTGTTGGTTGATTTTGTAGATTAAGTAATTACAAAGGCGATGCAAAAAGAATCAAGTAAAACGGAGTTAAACGAAGAATCTAGAGCGAAAACGGTGAAAGACAAGTTACGACCAAGAAAATCAAGTTACAATCCAGGAAACAAGCTGACCAGGGCAGGCAAAACGGCCTGCCACAATGGGAAAGTCCTGCCAAACAGGCCATGAAAACGGGCATAAAAAACGGGCCACCTCAGCAAACGGGCCCTACAAACGGCTTGGCAAACGGCCTGCCAGCCGTTTGTAGGCAAAAATTAAGTCTATTTAAAGGGCTTCTTCCATTCATTTTTTAGACACACTCAAATTGTAATTCACTTTATATTTTCAAGCGTTTTAGTTAGTTTTTAGTAGTAGCTAGCTTAGCTTTTATTTTTCGAAGGATATCCAGGCGAGTCCCTGCAATATCGGGCATATTTCTTCTGCTTTTTCAGGTTTTTATCCGAAATGCTTGTCTTTTGTATTAAACATGTACTGTTACCATTTATGTTTAATAATGCGTTCCGATATTATCGTGTTAGCTTAATTAATCTGTATGTTGCCATGATAGAAGTTTGGGTTAGCGTAGTTATGTTATATTAGTACGGTTACTACTGTTATACTGAACTTGTGAGTCTGATAGATTTGTATGCTAACATCTTAAGAATGACCAACCTAGGTTGTGATCAGGACTTGTCCACCTATATGAACTTAGCTACTTCATAGAATTAATACTCCTGGTTATACTGTACATGAAGATTATATAAACTTGGTATGGTCGGAATTCCCAAAAGGCATCTAATGCACTTTTAAGACACGAAACTTAGGAATTGAGACATGAATGACCTAGTATGCCTATTGACTGTTCCAAAGAGACCTCTTAGGAGCTGTTAAGATCTAGCTAGTACCTTGACTGTATGATCCAAACCTATTGCATGTTCTTGTTTGATTGTTGCCCTAGGACTAAGTCATAGCAACCGTTTAGGTACCTGTTAGGTTTTTATCTGCTTTACTTTCAGTATATCAACTGTAATGCTGTATAATGTTTGGATTGGTATGATCTCGTTAGTATGATGAAATGGTTGTTAGTTTTCATTTAAGGTTTTGTCAACTTAACCCGATGGACTCCTTCCATTTGTGATCAGTGTTCAGCTGGCACGGCACGTCGTTATTCAGTTAACAAAACTGATAACGAGGGTTAGGATTAGAGCTCAAGTCACTAATAAACCTAGTGCTTTACTGAGGATAACCTCCGAAGTATAGTTACCTTTCAATTATACAACCAAGTGACATACTTTTCACTACTCAACGAGAACTCTGAGAGTCTAGAGATAAGTAGGTCTGTGTAATTGGCTCATTCAACCAGATCTACACCATTCCAATCATAGCCTTAACATAAACGTAATTACCTTTCTCTAGCCCAAACTAATATCTTGGTCAACATTTTCCTGATCTACATACTCCGGATATCCTTCCACTTTCTTTACTTTTCCGCAATTAGGACCATTAGCTTAAAACGAACTACTATCCTTTATCTAGGTAATTTAACCAAAGACAATTATCCACTTAATCTTCAATTCGTTAAACCATTCAAAAGTACGACCCTTGGTTAACTTACACCTTCTACCATTAGAAAGTTAAAAGTAAATTTAGGCCCCGCAAAATATAAATAATAAACCACTGTTCGCTACTCTGGTCAGCTGATTCTGACGCCTAGCGGCCTAACGACACCGCGCGAATAAAACCGTTCGTTTCGATCATATCATTGTACATAACAAAGTTTTTTTTTTTTTTTGGCGCCACTGCCGGGGATCGAATATTTTAATTGAGAAAGAATTTAAATATTGTTGGTGGTCTCTAAGAAAGACACTTATACCCGGACTTGGTTGTTGGATTTTCCGAACAGTCTCCAATTATATTGGAACCAAAAGGATCATGCCTCTCCGTAGTCAACCTGACCACCTAGATACGAAGTAACCTGTAAGAAGTCCAATCAGTTGGAATATCTAATAAGGTTAGAGAACGAATTTTGAGAATAATTGTTTTTATCAAATTATCGATCCTTTTAGTCAATTAACATTTTCTAAAAGTTACTTTTAAGTCTTTTTAAAACAAAAAATCAAAAAAAAAAAATGGAAAAACAAAATACCCTTGCTTCTATGCAAAAGTTATGCTTAGAAGAAAGAGGAGGACCAATCACCTTAGGAACCGAAGGAATTCCTGAAATCAGTTCACACATGATAAAACTGGTCAGTATGATCTGTAAATTTCAAGGATTACCGACTGGCGATCCAAACTTTCACTTAAATAAATTTATCAGTCTGGTTGACTCTTTTAAGAAGGACAAAATGAGAAAAATATTTTGAAACTTCATCTTTTTCAATATTCTCTGTCTACGAGAGCTTTAACATGGTTTGATGAGCTTAAACCAAATTCAATACATTCATGGGAGGAATTAGCTACAAAGTTTTTAAACAAATTTTATCCACCCTCCCTGCAAACCTATTTAAGAAATGACATCACAAAATTTTCTCAAAAAGAAAACGAGTCATTATGTCTAGCATGGAATAGAGTAAAGGTGATGCTTAAAAGATGTCCGAATCATTCGTTAAGTCGGGCAGACATAATCTGCACACTTTACAATGGTTTGACCAAGGATGCTAAGTCTCTCCTAGACATGGCCTCGCAAGGCAATTTTATGTCACGAACAGCAGACGAAGCATGGAATATTTTAGACACAATAGGTGCACAACAGGAAGATTGGAGCAATGAAGCTGCTGAGAAGGATGACGTCTTCGCTCATACAATAAAAATGCTGGAAACCAGGTTACAAGATCTCACCCTCACTCTTCAAAGTTTACCAATTTCTGAAAGTCCCGATGCCAATAGAACCAATCTAAGGTATCCTTACCATAGGTGTGCATATAAATAGCAGAACAGGTTGGACTTTAATATAATCCTCCCACTACACCAACCTACTTTAGTTGATTTTATAAAAAAGCAATACGCGATAAACCTTCAAGTCATAGAATGCCAAAACAAGTTTCATACTTAATAAAGACTTTTGAAGAATTAATAATCAATTTTTAGCTTACTCTTAAACGATTAACCACTAAAGTTGATATAGAGTGTAGTGAGTTTGATACCCTAGTAGTCACTAGAGGTGGGAAGGAAACAACTGTCAATATACCTATACAAGATTTTTTCGATACGGAACCTGTGCCAATTGACACAGTTGTCAATCCACCGGAACCTATCTCTCCTAAAGCCCCGGAAGTTATTCTGCGAGCCCTCATACCTTTCCCAGGTAGGCTTAGGAAGGAAAAACAAGAAGCGCAATTCGCTAAGTATTGGGATATTATCAAGAATCTGCATTTGAATGTACGACTAGTAGATGCTTTAGTAGAAATGCCAAACTGTGCTAAATTTTTCAAAGAATTGCTTTCAAACAAAGAGAGATTAAGAGAGATAGTTGGCTTACCCTTAAGTGAAGAATACTTATTAGTGTTACATGGTATTCCTCCTAAGTTAGGAGATTCATGAAGATTTACAGCACCTTGCTACCTGCAAGATGTCCAAATTAGCAATGCGCTATCAGACTTAGGATCCAGTGTAAACCTAATGCCCAATTCATTATTCAAAAAGCTAGGATTAAAGACTTAAGACCTACCAGAATGACTATCCAACTCGCGAACATATCATTAAGATCCCTCGAGGAATAGCTGAAGATGTCCTAGTCAGAGTGTAAAAGTTTGCATTCCCCGTTGACTTCGTCATTATGGATATTCAGGAAGACACGAAGGTCCCACTCATACTTGGCAGACCATTCTTGAATACTGCCAAGGCCATAATTGATGTGCACGAGAAATCACTGAATTTAAGAGTTGGTAGTGAAGAAGTCACATTTAATGTTGACCGACTCATGAGCCATCCTCGCGAGGAAGACCTCAATCTCGCTGATTCTTTCTAAGAACTAGTCAACGAATATCTGGAGGATACCATGGCTATATGTAGTCAAGATCAAATTTATAAGGATCTATTCTTTATACCTCCTAAAGAAAATCTCGACATCCATTCAGCCATAGATCCTGGTCACAATCAATCTCCCCTCTTCGAAAGTAACTTTCTCGGCAAAACTATCCAAATAGTACCGCTAGGTCAAGGCATTCCCTACCTCTGTTAAGGAGAAGACTGAATGAAGAAACAGATTTCATTCTGGTACTTCAGGAACCCCAATTAAAAGAGGATTGTGTTGAAATTCCTGAACCAACCTTCGAAACTAAAGAAGACGTTTCTGAAGAGGAAGCATTAAGAAGGATAATTTCCAGACCCAAAGAATAGATAGCATCAGTGATCGCTATTAAGGAAGAAGAATCAGAATTCCAGGAGAGATATGACTCATTAGATAGAGCAGAAATAGCTAGAATGAAGCCATATATCGAGGAACCTCCGGAATTGGAATTCAAGAAGTTACCCGAACATTTGGAGTATGCATTCTTAGAAGGAGAATCGCAACTCCCTGTAATCATTTCAAAAGACCTTACGCCACAAGAAAAGGAGAAATTGATTCAGGATATGAAATCACATAAGAGGGCAATTGCTTGGAAGATTTCCGACATAAAAGGAATTAGTCCCAACTTTTGCACCCAAAAGATCTTCACGGAAGATGATTCCAAACCATCGGTTCAGAGGTAAAGAGGGTCAACCTATGATTCAAGAAGTCATCAAGAAAGAAGTAATAAAACTTCTGAACGCCGGTCTGATCTATCCTATTTCCGACTCACCATGGGACAGTGCTGTTTAAGTGGTACCCAAGAAGGGAGGAATGACCGTAATCCAAAATGAGAATAATGAACTTATTCCAACACGGGAGGTCAACGGTTGGAGGGTTTGCATAGATTATCATAAACTAAACAATGCAACCCGGAAAGATCATTTTCCATTACCGTTCATTGATCAAATGTTGGAACGCCTATCAGGAAATGAATTTTATTGTTTCCTTGACGGTTTTCCCGGTACTTTCAAATTCCCATCGATCCAAAGGACCAGGAAAAGACAACCTTCACCTGTCCTTATGGAACATTTGCATATCGATGCATGCCCTTTGGGTTGTGCAATACACCTGATACATTTCAGCGATGCATGGTAGCAATATTTCACGACATGATTGAACATTGTATGGAAGTCTTCATGGATGACTTCTTAGTCTTTGGTAGTACCTTTGATTCGTGCATTTCTAACCTTGACAAGATGCTCACCCTGTTTGAAGATTCGATCTTAGTTCTAAATTGGGAAAAATGTCACTTCATGGTAAAAGAAGGAATAGTTTTAGGACATAAGATTTCAAAGTCAGGAATAGAAGTCGATAAGGCTAAGATTAAAACCATAGCCAAGCTTTCAGAACCTACCACAGTAAAAGCGGTAAGGAGTTTCCCTGGACACGCCGGTTTCTACCGATGTTTTATCAAAGATTTTTCAAAGGACACGTGACCTATTACTCATCTCCTCGGAAAGGAAGTTCCGTTTGTCTTTAATGAAGAATGTGTTAAAGCATTCAACTATCTGAAGGAACAACTCACACATGCACCCATCATGATAGCTCCTGATTAGAGCATACCATTCGAAATCATGTGTGATGCGAGTAACTTCGCAGTTGGAGCTGTACTCGAACAACGGAAATATAAACAATTTCATCCAATCTATTACGCCAACAAAACCTTAACCAGAGCTCAAGAGAATTACACCACAATGGAAAAGGAGCTACTAGCAGTAGTTTTTGCCTTCGACAAATTCCGTTCCTACCTCATCCTGTCCAAAACTACGACTTACACAGATCATTCAGCCCTCAAATATCTATTCACTAAGCAAGATGCTAAACCAAGACTCCTACGATGGATCTTACTGATAATGCTAAAAACGAACATATATTTCATAAAATTATCCCTCAAGAAAGACAAGCTTTTAGTTGCAATTGTTCTAGTTACAAGTTATATTCGTTTAAATAATAAAAGGTGAAGACAAAAGACAGATTCGACGATTTGAAGACGCAAACGACCAAAAAGCTAAAAAGTACAAAGTACAATCCAAGTGGTTCAAATTATTGATGAGAAACGTCTAAAAATTACAAGAGTACAAGCCGTGAAACATAAAGTGCAAAATATTAAATTGTACGAAAAGGCGTTCGAAAATCCGGAACCGAGACATGAACCAACTTTCAGCGCGCGACGCAACGGACCAAAAATTACAAGTCAACTATGCACAAGAATATAATATTATGTATAATTAATTATATATATATATATATATATATATATATATATATATATATATATATATATATATATATATATATATATATATATATATATATATATATATATATATATATATATATATATTATATTATTTTAATCAAAGCAGCCCACATTAAATTCATTTGGTGAGCTGGATTCTAGACCTCCGCACTCGCGGAGGGGTAAAGCATAAAAGCTCAGCACTCGTGGAGCTCTACAGTGAAACGTGGGCCTATAAAAGGCCACGCATTCTGATCGATTTCATCATCCTTTTTCTATCTATCTATCTACGATATATTTATATTTATATTTTATAATTATAATTTTAATTTAAGTTTAATAATAAATAGGTTATAGTGGCGAATATTGTAAGTTTGTAAGTCGAAATTATGTCCGTGTAACGCTACGCTATTATTACTCATTGTAAGTTATGTTCAACCTTTTTAAATTAATGACTCGGAGCTAAGTTATTATTATGCTTATTTAAATCAAAGTAATCATGATGTTGGGCTAAATATTAAAGACGGGGTTATTGGGCTTTGTACCATAATTGGGGTTTGGACAAAAAGCCGACACTTGTGAAAATTGGACTATGGGCTATTAATGGGCTTTATATTTATTTAATTGAATGATAGTTCGTTAATTTAATATAAAGATTTACAATTGGACGTATCTATAAATAACCACATACACTCGATCGGACACGATGGGCGGGATATTTATAAGTACTAATAATCGTTCATTTAACTGGACACGGGAATGGATTAATAGTCAATGGACTCATTAAAACAGGGGTGGATTACATGCAAGGACACTTGGTGTAATTGATAATAAAGTATTAAAACCTTATTACAGTTTAAGTCCCCAATTAGTTAGAATATTTGACTTCGGATATAAGTATAATTTGACGAGGACACTCGCACTTTATATTTATGACTGATGGGCTGTTATGGACAAAAACTAGATGGACATATCGAATAATTCAGGACAAAGGACAATTAACCCATGGTAATAAATTAAAATCAACACATCAAACATCATGATTACGGAAGTTTAAATAAGCATAATTCCTTTATTTTATATCTCGTCGCAACTTTTATTTACTGTCATTTTATTTATCGCACTTTTAATTATCGTACTTTTTAATTATCGCAACTTTTATTTACTGTCATTTTATTTATCGCACTTTTAATTATCGCAATTTTATTATCGTCATTTACTTTACGCTTTAAATTAAGTTATATTTATTTTTAATATTTTACATTAGTTTTTAATTGTGACTTAAGACATAAAATCGACAAACCGGTCATTAAACAGTAAAAACCCCCTTTTATAATAATAATACTACTTATATATATATATATATATATATATATATATATATATATATATATATATATATATATATATATATATATATATATATATATATATATATATATATATATATATATATATATATATATATATATATATACACACACACAAATATAGTTTTAAAAATATAGCGTTAAACTTGACTAGTTCCCTGTGGACGAACCGGACTTACTAAAAACTACACTACTGTACGATTAGGTACACTGCCTATAAGTGTTGTAGCAAGGTTTAGGTATATCCACCCTATAAATAAATAAATAACTTGTGTAAAATTGTATCGTATTTAATAGTATTTCGCAACAAAAATATAACTATTTTGTACCCCTCTGCTTTAACATCAAGTATTTTTGGCGCCGCTGCCGGGGAACACTAAAACGCCGAAGCGAAACGCCATATATATATAAAAAAAAGAGATTTTTATTAAGTTTTAATCTATTTTTGTAAAAATATAAGTTTTAAATATTAAAAACAAAAATATAAAAACATAAAAAAAAAATCTATATCTATATTTTTAAGTTTATTAAAAAGTTTATATTTTTATTTATTGTGAAAAGTTATAAAAAAAACTAATAAGTAATTTTTAATATAAGTTTTATTTAAATTACATTTTATATAAAATAAAAATAGAAAAAAAAATATATTAAATCTAAACCTGCGTAATTTGGGCCTGTAGCTCACTTGAACCTGCATCCTTCGCACTCGCGGTACTTTTGGGCAGCTAGTATCCGCACTCACGGAGATGTCTGACAGCTGCAACCTCAGACTGCATTAATTACGTTTTAGGGTTTTAAATTAATTATTATTATTTTTATTATTAATTAACCTAATTAGGGTTTATGTTTAATATTAATTAGTTTTAGTTTAATTAAATTTGTATTTTTAAGTATTAATTAGTTTTATTACTTATAAAATTAATACTTTTATAAAATAATAATATAAAAATAATATTTTTATAAAAATTGTATTTTTATAACTTTAAGTTTTATTTTTATATTTTGTATCTTTTTATTCGTAATTGTATAGTTATCGTTCGTAACTAGTTTTAAGATATAGTTTTTGCCGTAGCCATTTTATATTTCTAGATTTCTAGGCTTTGCCGTAAAATTCCTTAAGTGCTTTTTCTTTAGACTAAGATTTAGGTGCTTTAGAATTTTACGACGTCGCTTATCGCCTTAATATTTTATAGATTTTAGTGACTTTTAAGTTATTGCCATTTTGAATATAGAATTCCTTTTAAGCTTTAATACCTTTAGACGCAACTTTTAGTCTTAAGTTTTTTTTTTTTTAGAATTTTAAG
Source organism: Rutidosis leptorrhynchoides (assembly GCF_046630445.1). NCBI lineage: Eukaryota > Viridiplantae > Streptophyta > Magnoliopsida > Asterales > Asteraceae > Rutidosis > Rutidosis leptorrhynchoides. The sequence continues at coordinate 349,856,871 of NC_092334.1, read as the reverse complement.
TTTCAACGCTTTACTTTCTTATTATTATTTTTCGACCTTTTATTTTTTGACGTTTTCCGACACACTCTTTTTCTTTCTTATTTCTCGACGCTCTAGTTTTTAGGACATAGAATTTTCTATTTCTTCTCTAAAATTTCTTTAAACTTCGACGAAAAATTATTTTAAGTGGTTAAATTGATAGACATCCAAAATTTTCTGGTTCGTAGTAATAGTTGGATTTGTTAGTGGCGAGTTGTGGGCTTCCGATTTAAAGGGTCCTGGCTACCTGCTGCATCTATTGGCTATTCAAAACGTGGGCAAAATCAGAAAAGTCTATTAATTTGATAACTTATATAATTTTTATTTTTATAACTAATAGGATATTCAGTGAATGCATCGAGCAAAACGTTCACCACCTTTCATACGTTCACCACCTGTAACTAGATCAAGACATCTAGCCAATATTATCGCTGTTGATTTTTCTTTAGAATCGTCATCTAGTACCAAGTACTCCAATTCAAATTTCTGATAATCCATTTTTTGAACCCGACCTCACAATTGAGAATCCGTAGGATATTCAGGGACAATTCAGAGATCCTGAACCACTAATCATTCCTCCTGAACCACAAATTACTCATCCAGAGATTGTCGAGGAAGAAACCATTAAATCAGAATCCTTTAGTGATTCAGATTCAACAAACTCAATCATGGAAAATCTGGAACCTCTAAGTATGGAAGACCGAATGAGAGCTAAACGCACTGGCCAAGGTTACGCAATTACTCAACCAGACATTAATGCGCCAGATTATGAAATCAAAGGACAAATCCTACACATGGTAACTAATCAATGCCAATTTAGTGGTGCGCCGAAGGAAGATCCAAACGAACATCTTCGTACCTTTAATAGGATTTGTACTCTATTTAAAATCCGAGAAGTGGAGGATGAACAGATATATCTCATGTTATTTCCCCGGACTTTAAAGGGAGAAGCCAAGGATTGGTTAGAATCGTTACCTGAAGGGGCGATTGATACATGGGATGTTTTAGTTGAAATTTTTTTTAAACAATTCTTTCCGGCATCTAAAGCCGTGAGACTTCATGGAGAAATTGTTACATTCACACAAAAGCCAAATGAAACTCTGTATGAGGCGTGGACAAGATTTGGAAAGTTATTAAGAGGATGTCTGCAACATGGTTTAGACACTTATCAAATAGTACAAATATTCTATCAAGGATGCGACATCACTACAAGAAAAGACATAGATATAGCAGCTGGTGGTTCCATTATGAAGAAAACCGCAACTGAAGCTTACAAAATTATTGATAACACTGCTTCCCACTCACATGAGTGGCATCAAGAAAAAGATATCGTTAGATCATCTAAAGTGGCTAGAGCCGATTCTAGTCATGACTTTGATTCCATGTCCGCAAAGATAGATGCTTTCGAGAGACGAATGGAAAAGATGACTAAAGATATTCACGCAATACGAATTAGTTGTGAGCAGTGTGGAGGATCACATTTGACAAAAGATTGTCTCAGTATTGAACAAACAATGGAACAACGAGAGAATGTTTCATACATGAACCAAAGGCCTGGAAATAATTATCAGAAAAATTATCAACCGCCAAGACCAAACTACAATCAAAATCAGAATTATAACCGAAATATTCCTTACAACAACCAACAAGGTCCTAGCAATCAACAAGTATCTAATAATACTTACAATCAGCAAAGACCTATTTTTCCAATTAAACCACCACAAACCGATGATAAAAAGCCAAATTTAGAAGATATGATGTCGAAGCTAGTTGAATCTCAAACTCAATTTTTCACATCTCAGAAACAAACCAATGAACAAAATGCTCAAGCATTTAGAAATCAACAAGCTTCTATCCAAAATCTGGAACAAGAAGTAAGCAACCTAGCAAGATTGATAGGTGAAAGAAAATCGGGGAGTCTACCTAGCGATACAAATGCTAACCTCCGTAATGAAACAGTTAAAGCCATTACCACGAGAAGTGGTATTACACTTAAACCATCTGAAATACCTGTAATTTATGATGACGCTATTCCTACTACACAAGAACCACAACCTGAGCAAGATAAAGAAAAAGAACCGGTAGTTGAAAAGGTTAATGAAAATAACACAGTTAAGGCTAAACCTTATGTTAAACCATACCAACCACCACTTCCTTACCCGAGTAAAATGAGAAAAGAAAGACTTGAAGCCGAGCAATCCAAATTCTTGGATATGTTTAAACAAATAAATGTCAATCTTCCTTTCATTGATGTGATTTCAGGAATGCCTAGGTATGCCAAATTCTTGAAAGATCTAATCACAAATAGAAAGAAAATGGAAGAACTCTCGACTGTTACTATGAATGCTAATTGTTCTGCAGTGCTGTTGAATAAGATACCAGAAAAACTCTCAGATCCAGGAAGTTTCACAATTCTATGTTTTCTGGGAAGTCTTAGTTCAATAGAAGCATTGGCAGACTTAGGTGCTAGTATAAATTTAATGTTGTATTCATATACACTAAATTAGACCTCAGAGAATTGAAACCAACATGAATAAGCATACAACTAGCTGATCGATCAGTAAAATATCCTAGAGGGTTAATGGAGAACATGCTAGTTAAAGTTGGTACTTTAGTATTTCCAGTAGACTTTGTTATTCTGGACATGGAAGAAGATTCTCGAGTTCCTCTTATATTAGGAAGACCATTCTTAAACACGGCTAAAGCAATAATAGACGTGTTTGGTAAGAAACTGACCCTAAGTATAGAGGAAGAGAGTGTTACATTTTCTGTTGATAGAGCCATGCAACAACCGCAATCTACAGATGATACATGTTATTATATTCAAACTATAGATTCACATGCAGAATTGTTAAAAGAATTTCCAGAATTACAAGGAACAGGAGAATGTTCTTTAGGAGAAGGAACTGAACCAATTGATGAAGCTGAAATGTTAGCCACACTCATAGCTAATGAATACGAACCAACAACAGAAGAACTTCAAATGCTAAAAGAGGAAGACAGATATCGATACAAATCATCGATAGAAGAACCAACGACATTAGAGTTAAAGCCACTTCCAACCCATTTGGAATACCCTTATTTACATGGTGAATCTGAATTACCTGTAATAATATCGTCTTCTCTTACTGAAAATGAAAAATCTCAACTCATTTTTGTGCTAAAAGCTCATAAACCAGCTATTGCATGGAAGATTCATGACATTAAAGGCATAAGTCTTTCGTATTGCACACATAAAATCTTTATGGAAGAAGGTCATAAAACCTATGTGCAACGCCAACGAAGACTAAATCCTAATATGCAAGATGTTGTTAAGAAAGAAATTATTAAACTGCTAGATGCAGGTTTAATTTATCCAATCTCTGATAGTCTATGGGTAAGCCCAGTTCAATGCGTACCTAAGAAGGGTGGCATGACTGTCATCACAAATGAAAAAAATGAGCTTATTCCTACTAGGACTGTAACAGGATGGCGCGTTTGTATTGATTATAGAAAATTAAATGACGCCACCAGAAAAGATCACTTTCCCTTACCTTTCATTGATCAAATGTTAGAAAGATTAGCCGGGAACAGTTACTATTATTTTCTTGACGGTTTTTCCGGATATTTTCAAATTCCAATAGCACCCGAGGACCAATAAAAAACCACGTTCACGTGCCCTTATGGTACTTTTGCTTACAAACGCATGCCATTTGGACTTTGCAACGCCCCTGCAACCTTTCAAAGGTGCATGATGGCGATTTTTCACGACATGATATGAAAGGACCCGTTCATATACATTATAAACGATTCACAATAGTTGATTTCATTGCGAGGTAATTGACCTCTATATGATACATTTTACAAACATTGCATTCGTTTTTAAAAGACAAACTTTCATTTACATCGAAAGTGGACGACATGCATACCCTTTCATAATATATCCATCTATAATTGACTTAATAATAATCTTGATGAACTTGACGACTCGAATGCAACGTCTTTTGAAATATGTCATGAATGACTCCAAGTAATGTCTCTAATATGAGCTAATGCACAACGAAAGATTTCTTTCATACCTGAGAATAAACATGCTTTCAAGTGTCAACCAAAAGGTTGGTGAGTTCATAAGTTTATCATAACAATCATTTCAATATATTAATAGACCACAAGATTTCCGTTTATAAATATATGTACACTTGCAAGTGTATAAAACCGTTCTGCTTATGTTGAGGCCTCAGTAACCAACCTTAACAATAATATAATAAGTCATCTTTGCAAAGATGGATACGTACACTCGCAAGTGTATAAATAATCCTCGAAGTACTAAACATCCGCCCACTAGCTCTTATGTCTAGTGCAGCCTACAGGATGGGGGTGTTAAGCACGATAGATCTATCTTTAGGATTCGCGCTCACATGCTCTTATAACATGTAATTAAATTACCTAGCACATCAATCCGCAGAATATCATTTTTAATCATTTGTCTCTATTTTGTAAAGCATTTATAAAAACAGCGCATGTATTCTCAGCCCAAAAATATATATTGCAAAAGCAATTAAAAAGGGAGCAAATGAAACTCACCAAATGTATTTTGTAGTAAAAATACATATGACTATATTGAACAATGCAGGGTTGGCCTTAGATTCACGAACCTATATCAGTTATATATATTAACATATATAATTGTAATCGAATAAATTCATATATAATTACTAGTGATATAAATTATATGTCTCGTATATGTATATATTTTATTATAATATATTATTACATTATAACTTAATCTTATGTATATATATACTGTATTAAGTTTAATATTTATATTTATATATGTGTTGATATTATTAAATATATTTATACACTATATGTAATTTAGTTATCATTATAGTTAAAAACGTTTCATATAAAAATATAGTGATTAATATACTTTTTATATAAAAAATCGGTTTTGTTTGTAAACTTAATAATTATATTAACTCTAAAATAAGGATAATACTACTAATAATTAGATTTAACAATGATATTGAAAATAATAATTTTTTTGGTAATAATATTAGTAGTGTTGTTTGTAGTAATAATGATAATAATGATGAATATAATAATAAATAGATAAATATATAGAATAGCTACCTCAAAAAACTTTTCCTAAAAAAAATACCCCGGACAGGACTCGAACTCAAGACCTCTCGTTCACCTACTAACATCTCAAACCACCCAGCTATTTCTGCTTATCTGACTTAAACCCATATAAATTATTTATAACTCGAAATAAACTGTTTCCATTTCTTTTCATCTTCATGAAATCAGTCCACCAGAAACAAAGATAGGATCTCAGTCCAAGAATGATTTCGGCCCAACTACTTAACTAATTACATGGCCCAATAAATTCACAAGTTTATATATCAATTAATGGCCCAACAGATAAATGGTTTGGGGTTTTTTTTTGTTCCTGCGACAACAGTAGAAGTAAAAAAAAATATTCGCTATCATCAAACTTATTTTGTAGTAATTGATGTCGTACGAGGTGTATATAAAATAGTTTATATTTTTCTAAGAAAAACTATTAAATACGATACAATTTTACACAAGATATTTATTTATTTATAGAATGGATATACTTAAACCTTGCTACAACACTTATAGGCAGTGTACCTAATCGTACAGTAGTGTAGTTTTTAGTAAGTCCGGTTCGTTCCACAGGGAAATCTTTAAACAAAGCTCAACGCTATATTAGTTTACTTTTATAAAAATACAAATATATATATAAGTAATATTATTATTATAAAGGGGGGTTTTTACCGTTTAATGACCGGTTTGTCGATTTTAAGACTTTAGTCGCAGTTAAAACCTAATGTAAAATATAAAATAAATACAAGACTTAAATTAAAGCGTAAAGTAAATAACGATAATGAAATTGCGAATAATAAAAGTGCGATAAAATAAACTTGCGATAATTAAAAAGTACGATAATTAAAAGTGCGATTAAATAACAATAAATAAAAGTGCGATAATTAGAAGTGCAATTAAATATAAAATAAAGGAAATTAAATATGAAATAAAAGAATTATGCTTATTTAAACTTCCGTAATCATGATGTTTGACGTGTTGATTTTAGTTTTATGCCCATGGGTTAATTGTCCTTTGTCCTGGATTATTTAATATGTCCGTCTGGTTTTTGTCCATAACAGTCCATCAGTCATAAATATAAAGTGCGAGTGTCCTCATCAAATTATTCTTATACCCGAAGTTAAATATTCCAACTAATTGGGGATTCGAATTGTAACAAGGTTTTAATACTTTGTTTAATGAATACACCAGGTTATCGACTGCGTGTAAACCAAGGTTTTACTACTTTGTTAACAATTACACCAATTACCCTTGAATGTAATTTCACCCCTGTTTTAATTATTCTAGTGGCTATTAATCCATTCCCGTGTCCGGTTAAATGAACGATTATTCGTACATATAAATACCCCGCCCATCGTGTCCGATCGAGTGTATATGGTAATTTATAGGGACGCCCAATTGTAAATCTTTATATTAACATTAACAAACTTTCATTTAATTAAACAAATATAAAGCCCATTAATAGCCCATAGTCTAATTTCCACAAGTGTCGTTCTTTTGTCCAAACCCCAATTATGGTACAAAGCCCAATTACCCAATTTTAGTAATTAGCCCAACATCATGATTACTTCGTTTTAAATAAGCATAATAATAACTTAGCTACGAGACATTAATATAAAAAGGTTGAACATAACTTACAATGATTAAAAATAGCGTAGCGTTACACGGACAGAATTTCGACTTACACCCTTACAACATTCGCTAACATACCCTTATTATTAGAATTAAAATTAAAATTAAAATATAAATTATATATATATATATATATATATATATATATATATATAAGTTTTACGTATGAATGAGGAAGAAAAGATGATGATTTTTGATCAGAATTCGGTTGGCTTTATAGCCAGAGTTGAAATTTGGGGCTCCGCGACTCGCGGCAAAATCCCCTTCAAACTCCGCGAGTCGCGGAGATAGAAATTACAGCTCAGTCCTTGGAGTTTTCTCTGCCGACGGTTTTTAATATATATATATAATATATATATAATTAATTATATATTATATTATATTTATATATATAGTTAACTTGTAATTTTTAGTCCGTTGCGTCGAGCGTTAAGAGTTGACTCTGGTCCCGGTTCCGGATTTTCGAACGTCCTCGCGTACAATTTAATATCTTGTACTTTGCGTTTTGAATCTTGTACTCTTGTGATTTCGAGACGTTTCTTATCAATAATTGGAACCTTTTTGATTGTCTTTTGTACTTTTGAGCTTTTTGGTCGTTTGCGTCTTCAATTCGTCGAATCTGTCTTTTGTCTTCACCTTTTATTATTTAAACGAATATCACTTGTAAATAGAACAATTGCAACTAAAAGCTTGTCTTTCTTGAGGAATAATGCTATGAAATATATGTTCGTTTTTAGCATTATCAAATATTCCCACACTTGAGCGTTGCTTGTCCTCAAGCAATATTGTCTTGAAATACCAGAATCACTTCTTTATTCTTCACACTTTGTACATTAGTGATTTCTATACGGCGGTATAAACAATGGTAGTAACGATATGGTTTACAGTCCCACATGACTATAAAAATTTAGATCCATTAAGGAAATTGGATCTTTATGAAAACATTTGATCTTTTGAAAATTAAATCTAGTTTTTACCCTAGATAAGTTTTCCAGGATAACCCTTTACCGGTGTTTGCAAAATATTTTTGTGGGTTTGGTGGGTTTCAGATTTGAAAATTTTAGCTCAAAACTTGCGGTTTTGTGTCACCCACTTGCTAACCTTGTATTTGGAAAGCAACACGTCCAGTTTACTTATCCCGTATATTACCTTTCGGTAAACTACCGTCCGGTTGTAAAGGAAAGCGTTGAACAAGCAACTGTTAAGGCAATGTCCCGTGACATGCTTTTGATTATGGTCTATAACGTGTCGGACGCAATTACTATCCTTGGTAGGAGCAATAGTAAAGCTCACCCTTATAATTTGTCGGTTTGACACAAGGTCCTGTCTTTGACCATGTTATGCAACCACCGTTCTTACGGTTGACACCCGATTTGGTTCAGGTGACCTAATGAATTCCAGGTGAATTCCTAGGATTTTACGTTCAATGGTAATGAACGCATTGAAAATAGGGTTTTCAGAAAACAAATCGGTTTGTAATTTTGATCAAAATATTTTCTCGTTTAAGCTCGAGTTTAGATATCATTGAATTCCATGAGTTTGTAATTCTCAATCTTTAAGGTCAATCTCTAGGATTGAGTAATATCAGTCTTAAAAGCTGATTTTTAATCTTTAAGGAGATTATCCTTTCTGGGGATCTGATTCATTAGTCTTATCCAGCTAATTTGCATGGTGCCCCCCATTGTACGAGATAAATCCTTCTCATGGTTAGGATAAATCTGACCACTTGGCGACCCTGTTTAATGCTGAGGTCCGTGGATTTCCTGCTGATTTTAGTGATGACTTTTCTAGATTTTTCGTCAACCTACAGCTGGTCTGGACGACAACTTCATGACCTAAATCAAGAAGCGCGTTTCTTTTTCGGAAGACTTTACTTCCTTTTAGTGATGGAATTGATTCATCGTGTAGATCCATCTCTTCTTTTCTTTCATTGGGTAAAACAGTTTAGTTTAGTTCAAAGCAAAAGTATTTTCAGTTATTTGTTACAGATATATATGACATATGTTTAAAATAACTTGGTAAATTTTCCCACACTTGGCTTTTATTTTCCTTTTTATCGTCCTCTATTCCATTTTAAATGAATTTTAACATTTTAGTTTGTTTCTTAATTTATGTCCTTTCCGAGGTAACAATAATTTCGGTGTTAAAACCTAGTTTTATCGTTCATAAATATGTATAAACATGATTTTGAATTCATTTAATTGAAAATTTTGAAAAATTTTACTAGAATTGGGTAGTCAGTATATAAGACTAGGGCTGTTCTTTATTATCAGAGAGCACTAGATTCTAATACAACTACTGCTTTACTAGTATTTTTAATGGTAACCAAGTGTATAAAGTAAAAATTTTAAAATCCGAAAGAATTTAACCCCTTCCCACACTTAAGATCTTGCAATGCCCTCATTTGCAAGAAATCAGTAACAATTTAAATTATTGAGGGTGATTTGTGTGAAAATTATTAAATTTTACCAAAGTTTCCAAATATATTGGCGTTTGTTTGCTGAATGATAAATGGTGCACATCATTTGTTCATTCCGTCTTGTTGTTATTTCACATATATTTTGCATCTTGTCGTCAAAATTAGTTGCTTTTGCTGAACTTAATGCCAGTCTTTGAAAATGCGTTGTTTTACCCTGTTGTGTACATAAGATAAACTGCAAACATATATACATATTTTTGGAATTTGGTATATTACCCCACATTCAAAAATTATTAAAATCTAAGAATAAAAGTTAGATAATTATAAAAATGATTACAATATTAACAAAAGTATTAAACGTATCAATAATTACAAATTACAAAATAATAAAAAAATAATAAGTAAACTAAGGATGATATTGGTACCAATAGGGGTTCCAGGCATAACCATAAGTGCTATAGAATGCTTCGGCAGGGTCATACGTAGGATATGGTGGCTGCATCTCTATAGACCAAGGAGGGAAGACGGGTTTCGGTGTAGGAATATAGTTTCTACCTATATGTTGGCAATGAGCTATGATCTGGTTCTGATGAACTTGCCAATCTTCAAATGCTCTCTGTCTAGCATTTTCGTATTCCTGAGAAGCTATAAACCTATGCATTTCTTGCATCTCATTCCCCCCTCCTACATTACCTTGTTGCTGGTTTCTCTCCACCTGTGGATGTCTACCATGGTATCGTACTGCGGCGTTATTTCGCCTCTTCAAAACTTTCGCACCATGGTATACATTTAAACCTATAGTATCGCGGGGTTCCGGCTCTTCTAGTAATAATCCCCCCCGACTTATATCCACACCGAGATATTCACCAATTAAAGTAATAAAAATACCACCTCCTATTATGCTATGTGGACGCATCCCCCGAACCATAGCTGATAAATAATAACCCACACAATATGGTATACTTACAGCGCTTTGTGGGTCTCGAATACACATATGGAAAAACAAATCTTGTTCATTTACTTTTTCTTTGTTCTTACCCCTTTGTGTAATCGAATTAGCTAAAAACCTATGTATCACTCTTAATTCGGCTCTATCTATATCCAAATAAGAGTAGTTTCCCCCTTTGAAACGGTGATGGCTTGTCATTTGACTCCACACACCGTGTGTATCAAAATTCTCATCTATCTTTCTACCGTTTAGTATCAATCCTCTACAATCGGCAGACGCTAACTCCTCAGGCGTATATATACGTAAAGCCTGAGCCATGTCTAGTAAAGACATGTGGCGCATCGAACCGCCTAACAAAAATCTAATAAAAGAACGATCGGTTAAACTAGCTACCCGATCATTCAACTCTATACTACATAACAACTCTTCACACCATACTTTATATACAGGTCTGCGTATGGTGAATAAACATATCCAGTCATTAAAAGAAGAATTACCATACCTCTATACAAGTAATTCCCTAATTGGCCCGGCCAATTCTACAGCTTCTAAGGGTCCCCATTCTATGACCCTCGGTACCTCAACAACCTTGGAATGAAGAGTATGCAAACCCCGTTGATATTTTGGATAATCTATCCAAAGTCTGTCAAATCTTAGGTTCGGGTGCAACTCTTCCAAATGCATATCGGAAAAGGTCATGACTGGATGAGGTACATCCTGTTTGTAGTAGTTATCCACCTCCTGTTGTTCCAAATTCTCAGCAGGAGCATTGCGGGCTTGGGATGAAGATTCACCCCTTTCATTCTGCAAAACACATCAAACACAATTTTTGTGCATCCAAATATGCATTAGTGTCAGCAAAATCATCAATCAAAATAATTACAATGACATTATCAATTTATATCAAACTTAAGCTCATTTTCACATTTTTATCAAATCTACACTTTTTCAAATAAGCATATACGAAAATTTTCGCCAAGTTCATAAGCATTCAACTCAAATAACATATCAAAATAATCATTACTAGCAATCAAACAAGTCTCAAATGGCATTATCTTTCAAAATCAAGTTCATGAATTTTAGACTTGAAAAAGTCCACTTTAATTCTCAAAATCATGTTTAGGCTCAAAGTTTGGATCATTTAACTACCTAGACATGTTACACTACTCAATTTAGCAACAATTCATGACAAAAATCGGCCATAACCTGTTTATATCAAAAAGCCCCAAATTTGCTCAAGAACACAAACCCTAGATTATTCAAAATTTGAAGTTTAAGGCTTCTAATCATGTTAAACAGCATCAATCTAGGTTATACAAGCATAATACATAAACAATTTAAGTCTAATTACACTAAAAAGCATCAAAATCAAATTGGGGAAAAAATAGCTCAAGAACACCAAATTTTGAATTAAATGGTGTTTAGGTGTAGAAATTTACCGTTTTTCTTGAGTAATTCTTAGATAGCATCCTTCTCAACATGATTTTAGCAAAAAATTTGGTGATTAACGGTTAAAAATTGGGATTTTTGGGGGTTTTTTTCGTGTTTTTCGGGTGCAGTTTCGAGCTGTATTTTTGCAGTGTATTTTTGTGGGGAGTAAACTGATCTGTTTTTGCGTTTTATTTTTTTTCTGAGTTTTGGTCCCTCCGCGAGTCGCGGAGGTTTCCCTTTCAAACTCCGCGAGTCGCGGAGTTTGCTCTTTTTTTTTTTTTTATTATATAATCTTTAACTTATAAAACAATTAAGTATTTAATTTTAAAATTTTGTTTCCCTTGTTATTTAGGACGAGGTCGTTTCGGATCGATGTCCTAGTCCGTCTCTCGACAAAATTTTAAAATTTGTCTTTTTGTAGCGATTGTTTTAAAAGCTAAGATTTTTGGGTTTTTTAATGTTTTTGGCATACTTTAAATCAAAAAGATTAAAAATAATGATAATAAAAGTTCTCGTCCCTCCCTCGGGTAAAGCAATTTCGGTTCAAAGACCTAGTCTTCAACTTACGACGAATTTTAAAAATCATATTCTTAACTTAATGAGATAAAGTAAATTTTTGTTTTTAAATTCACACAACTTAAATATAAAATTCAAAATTAATATTAAAAATTCATACCAAACTTAAAATTTGAAATGCATAAAATTAAAAATTAATATTTTAAAAATTAAAAATTCACACCAAACTTAATTTAAAAATTCATATTATATCAAACTTATATTAATTTTTTAAATATTTACAATTTTAAATATATTGTTTTTACAAAGTTTACAATATTAATTTAAGATTTATATTAATTTTAAAAACATGGTAAAAATAAAATTAAAAATCTTTTTGTCTTTTTATCCCACTTTAATCAATCAAATATTATCAAAAATATGCGCCCCTCTTTTCGGTAAAGTAATTTCGGTTTCGAAACCTAATTTAACTCATGACGAATTTTTGAAATATTTTGGGTTGATTGATTAAAGATATTTATACCTTAAGAATAAACGTTAAATTTCGCAGTGATGTAATAAATTTTTGAATGATATCAATAATTTCGGTCGCCAAACCTAATTTTATTCAATACCAATTTAATACTTTTTAGCGAACAAATTAGCGTTTATTATCAAAAGGTTAAAAATAAAAATAAAAACTGTACAGACATACCTGTGAAATAGATTTCTTAGTTATATGATCTATTCCATTCATAAGATAGTCGGTTTAATTGATTTTCCATGGCTACATAGGCGTAACCTCGAGCATTCAGTGTCTTTTCTTCTAAACATATGAACGGTCCGTCTCTGCATAAAGTAACAAATTCGGTATTTGAATAGGTTTGATTATTTGAACATTTACCTCCATGTGACCATTTTCCGCATTTGTGACATCGTTCTAGGTGTCGTGCTCTTCTTTTCGCTGCGGATTTTGATTTTCCTTTACCAAATTGTAACTTATTATCTTCGCATCTGGATTCTTTTCTAACTCCGTCCATTCTTTCTCTGATTACTGATACTAATTCGCTCGGTAGTATGTCATTATTACGTTTAGTGATCAAAGCGTGTAGCATTAGACCATGGTTTAGTTCACAGGCAGTCTTCATTTCGTAGAAACCTAAAAAAATAAAAATTCAGAATGGGGGGAGAAGACTAGTTCTTTAGGGTCTGCTAGGGAAAGACCATACGTGTTCCATTTTCGAGAACTACACGAAAACAGACAATCTAACTCTAACAGAAATACATATTATCCTTTAAAGACTTGATTCTCCCCACACTTAGTTAGTTGTGGTGTCGAAATTGTGATTAACTTCGTTGTCGACTTCCATCGGACCATGTATGTAATGTTTAACTCTGTGACCATTAACTTTAAATTCAATCCCATTTGAATTTATTAATTCTATCGTTCCGTATGGGAAAACTCTTTTGACTATGAATGGTCCAGACCATCTTGATTTCAATTTTCCAGGAAATAGCTTGAATCGTGAATTGAAAAGAAGAACTCTGTCTCCTTCTTTAAATTCTTTTGAACTTCTGATTCTTTTATCATGCCATTTCTTCGTTCTTTCTTTATAGATTAACGAATTTTCGTATGCTTCATGTCTTAATTCTTCTAATTCATTTAGTTGACTTAATCGTAGACGTCCGGCTTCATGTAAATCAAGATTACATGTCTTCAAAGCCCAAAATGCTTTGTGTTCAATTTCTACTGGAAGATGACATGCTTTTCCATAAACAAGTCTAAAAGGTGTGGTTCCAATTGGAGTTTTGTAGGCTGTTCTAAAAGCCCAGAGTGCATCCTCCAATTTAATGGACCATTCCTTCGGATTTGATCCTACGGTTTTCTCTAGAATACGTTTTAAAGCTCGGTTGGTATTTTCAACTTGTCCACTTGTTTATGGATGATATGCGGTGGAGATTTTATGAGTTACTCCATATCTTTTAAGAACTTTCTCAAGTTGATTATTACAGAAATGAGTACCCCGATCACTTATTAAAGCTTTCGGTGTTCCAAACCTTGCAAAAAGACGTTTTAAAAAGTTGACTACAACTCGTGCATCGTTAGTTGGGAGAGATTGTGCTTCCGCCCATTTAGATACATAATCAATGGCTACGAGTATATATAGATTATTATGAGATTTTGGAAATGGACCCATAAAGTCAATACCCCAAATGTCAAATACTTCACATACTTGGATGACATTTTGTGGCATTTCATCACGTTGACTTATTTTTCCGGCCCTTTGACATGCATCACAGGATTTGCAAAGAAGGTGTGCGTCTTTGTAAATTGTAGGCCAATAGAATCCAGCTTCATAAACTTTTCTTGCTGTTAGTTGAGGCCCATAATGCCCTCCTGTTGGTCCTGTGTGACAATGGTTTAAAATTTTACTAGCTTCATCTCCAAATACACATCGGCGTATTATTCCATCGGGACAACTTTTAAACAGATGTGGATCTTCCCAGAAATAGTGTTTTATATCACTGAAGAATTTCTTTCGTCTTTGGTACGATAATCCTTTTTCAAGGAATCCACAAACTAAGTAGTTTGCATAGTCTGCAAACCATGGGATTTCTTTATAATCTATCTTCAATAGATATTCATCAGGAAAGTTGTCTTGTATGGCCGATTCATTTAGAACTTCTAATTCGGGATTTTCAAGACGAGAAAGATGATCAGCGGCGAGATTTTCTGCTCCTCTTTTATCTCGGATTTCAATATCAAACTCTTGTAAGAGTAAGATCTAACGGATTAATCTTGGTTTAGCATCTTGTTTTGAAAATAGGTATCTAAGAGCAGAATGGTCGGTATAGACCACCGTTTTTGCTAGAACGAGATATGATCGAAATTTGTCAAAAGCAAAGACAATAGCAAGGAGTTCTTTTTCAGTAGTTGTATAGTTTGTTTGTGCTCCTTGTAATGTCTTACTAGCATAATATATAGGTTGAAATCGTTTTTCAATCCTTTGTCCTAAAACGGCTCCCATTGCAAAATCACTTGCATCGCACATTAGTTCAAATGGTAGATTCCAATTTGGTGTTATCATGATTGGTGCATTAGTGAGTTTTTCTTTAAGAATATTAAAAGATTTGATACACTCATCTGAAAAGATGAATGGCGCATCCTTTTCTAGGAGTTTATTCATAGGAGTGGCAATTTTAGAAAAATCTTTTATAAAACGTCGGTAAAAACCGGCATGCCCTAGAAAACTCCTAACTCCTCTAACATTGGTGGGATGTGGAAGTTTAGCAATTACATCTACTTTAGCTCTATCCACTTCAATTCCTTCTTTTGAAATTTTATGTCCAAGAACGATGCCTTCTTTAACCATGAAATGGCATTTCTCCCAATTAAGTACTAGATTTGATTTTTCGCATCTAATTAGCATTCGTTCCAGATTAACTAGACATGATTTAAATGTATCACCGAAGACTGAAAAGTCATCCATGAATACTTCCATGCATTCTTCTATCATGTCATGAAAAATCGCCATCATACACCTTTGAAAGGTTGCAGGGGCGTTACAAAGTCCAAATGGCATTCTTTTGTAAGCAAAAGTACCATAAGGGCACGTGAATGTGGTTTTCTCTTGGTCCTCGGGTGCTATTGGAATTTGAAAATATCCGGAAAATCCATCTAGAAAACAATAGTAACTATTTCCGGCTAATCTTTCCAACATTTGATCTATGAAAGGTAAGGGAAAGTGATCTTTTCTGGTGGCGTCATTTAATTTTCTATAATCAATACATACACGCCATCCTGTTACAGTCCTAGTAGGAATAAGCTCATTTTTCTCATTTGTAATGACAGTCATGCCACCCTTCTTAGGTACGCATTGAACTGGGCTTACCCATGGACTATCAGAAATTGGATATATCAAACCTGCATCTAGCAGTTTAATAATCTCTTTCTTAACTACATCTTGCATATTAGGATTTAGTCTTCGTTGGCGTTGCACATACGTTTTATGACCTTCTTCCATAAGGATTTTATGTGTGCAATACGAAGGACTTATTCCTTTAATATCATGAATCTTCCATGCAATGGCTGGTTTATGAGCTTTCAACACAGAAATGAGTTGTGATTTCTCATTTTCAGTAAGAGAAGACGATATTATTACAGGTAATTCAGATTCACCATGTAAATAAGCGTATTCCAAATGGTTTGTAAGTGGCTTTAACTCTAATTTCGGAGGTTCTTCTATCGATGATTTATATCGATATCTGTCTTCTTCTTTTAGCATTTGAATTTCTTCTGTTGTTGGTTCATATCCATTAGCTATAAGTGTAGCTAACATTTCAGCTTCATCAATTGGTTCATTACCTTCTCCTAAAGAACATTCTCCTGTCCCTTGTAATTCTGGAAATTCTTCTAATAATTCTGCATTTGCATCTATAGTTTGAATATAATAACATGTATCATCTGCAGATTGTGGTTGTTGCATTGCTCTATCAACTGAAAAGGTAACACTCTCATCCTCTATACTTAGGGTCAGTTTCTTACCGAACACGTCTATCATTGCTTTAGCCGTGTTTAAGAATGGTCTTCCTAATATGAGAGGAACTTGAGAATCTTCTTCCATGTCCAAAACAACAAAATCTACTGGAAATACTAAAGTACCAACTTTAACTAGCATGTTCTCCATTATCCCTCTAGGATATTTTATTGATCTATCGGCTAGTTGTATGCTTATTCTTGTTGGTTTCAATTCTCCAAGGTCTAGTTTAGCGTATAGTGAATACGGCATTAGATTTTTACTAGCACCTAAGTCTGCCAATGCTTCTATTGAACTAAGACTACCCAGAAAACATGGAATTGTGAAACTTCCTGGATCAGATAATTTTTCTGGTATCTTATTCAACAGCACTGCTGAACAATTTGCATTCATAGTGACAGCCGAGAGTTCTTCCATTTTCTTTCTATTTGAGATTAGATCTTTCAAGAATTTAGCATATCTAGGCATTCCTGAAATCACATCAATGAAAGGAAGATTTACATTTATCTGTTTAAACATATCCAAAAATTTGGATTGCTCGGCTTCAAGTTTTTCTTTCTTCATTTTACTCGGGTAAGGAAGTGGTGGTTGGTATGGTTTAACATAAGGTTTATCCTTAACTGTGTTATCTTCATTAATCTTTTCAACTACCGGTTCTTTTTCCTTATCTTGATCAGGTTGTGGTTCTTGTGGAGTAGGAATAGTTTCATCAGAAGTTACAGGTATTTCAGGTGGTTTAAGTGTTGTACCACTTCTTGTGGTAATAGCTTTAGCTGTTTCATTCCGGGGGTTAGCATTTGTATCGCTAGGTAGACTTCCCGGTTTTCTTTCACCTATTAACCTTGCTAGGTTACTTACTTCTTGTTCCAGATTTTGAATAGAAGCTTGTTGATTTCTAAATGCTTGAGCATTTTGTTCATTGGTTTGTTTCTGAGATGTGAAAAACTGCGTTTGAGTTTCAACTAGCTTCGTCATCATATCTTCTAAATTTGGTTTTTTATCATCGGTTTGTTGTGGTGGTTTGTTTTGAAAATTAGGTCTTTGCTGATTATAAGTATTATTGGATACTTGTTGATTGCTAGGACCTTGTTGGTTGTTGTATGGAATATTTCGGTTATAATTTTGGTTTTGATTGTAAATCGGTCTTGGCGGTTGATAATTATTCTGATAATTATTTCCAGGCCTTTGGTTTATGTATGAAATATTCTCTCTTTGTTCCATTGTTAATTCAATACTGAGACAATCTTTTGTCAAATGTGGTCCTCCACACTGC
This sequence comes from Rutidosis leptorrhynchoides, assembly GCF_046630445.1. Taxonomy (NCBI): domain Eukaryota; kingdom Viridiplantae; phylum Streptophyta; class Magnoliopsida; order Asterales; family Asteraceae; genus Rutidosis; species Rutidosis leptorrhynchoides. The sequence goes on along the minus strand of NC_092334.1, from coordinate 349,839,007 downwards.
TCACAACTAATTCGTATTGAGTGAATATCTTTAGTCATCTTTTCCATTCGTCGTTCCACAGCATCTATCTTTGCGGAAATGGAATCTAAGTCATGGCTAGAATCGGCTCTAGCTGCTTTAGATGATCTAATGATATCTTTTTCTTGGTGCCACTCATGTGAGTGGGAAGCAGTATTATCAATAATTTTGTAAGCATCAGTTTCGGTTTTCTTCATAATAGAACCACCAGCTGCTATATCTATATCTTTCCTTGTAGTGATGTCGCATCCTTGGTAGAATATTTGTACTATTTGACAGGTGTCTAAACCATGTTGCGGACATCCTCTTAACAACTTTCCATATCTTGTCCACGCCTCATATAGAGTTTCATTTGGCTTTTGTGTGAACGTAACAATTTCTGCTTGAAGTCTTACGGCTTTAGATGCAGGAAAGAATTGTTTAAGAAATTTGTCAACTAAAACATCCCATGTATCAATCGCCCCTTCAGGTAACGATTCCAACCAATCTTTGGCTTCTCCCTTTAAAGTCCAGGGAAATAACATGAGATATATCTGTTCATCCTCCACTTCTCGGATTTTAAATAGTGTGCAGATCCTATTAAAGGTACGTAGATGTTCATTTGGATCTTCCTTCGGCGCACCACTAAATTGGCATTGATTAGTCACCATGTGTAAAATTTGTCCTTTGATTTCATAATCTGGCGCATTAATGTCTGGATGAGTAATTGCGTGACCTTGGCCAGTGCGTTTAGCTCTCATTCGGTCTTCCATACTTAAAGGTTCCAGATTCTCCATAATTGAATTTGTTGAATCGGTATCACTAGATGATTCTGATTTAATGGTTCGTTCCTCAACAATCTCTGTTTGAATGATTGGTGGCTCCGGAGGAAAGTTTAGTGGTTCAGGATTTACGAACCGTTCCTGAATATTTTCCGGATTCTCAATTGTGAGGTTGGGTTCAAAAAATGGATTATCGGAAATTTGAACTGAAGTACTTGGTTGACTGGATGACGATTCTAAAGAAAAATCAACGGCGGTTATATTTGTTAAACGATGTCTTGATCGAGTTACAGGTGGTGAACGTACAAAAGGTGATGAACGTCTTGCTCGGTGCATTCACTGAATATCTTATTAGTTTTAAAAAGGAAAGAAAAATTATAATAAGTTATCCAATTAATAGACTTTTCTGATTTTGCCCACGTTTTGAATAGCCAAAAGATGCAGCAGAGGGGCAGGATTCGTTTGGTCTCAATATAATTGAGGACTGTTTGGCTCCAATAACCCGGTCCACGTACAAATCCAACTATTACTACGAACCAGAAAATTTTGATGTCTATTAATTTAACCACTTAAAATAAATTTTCGTAATTTTAAGAAATTTAGATAAGAAGTAGAAAAAATTCTAAGTCCTAAAACTAGAATAGCGAGAAATAAGAAAGAAAAAGAGTTCGTCGCAAAAGGTAGAAAAAGAAAAAAAATGGTTGAAAAATAAAAGGTGACGGAAAAAATAAAATAAAAGAAACTTATAAAAACTTAAAAATACTTAACTAATTTAACCTTATTACTACAACTAACTTAAAATTATAATCGCAAATTGATATTACTAATTGGAATGATAATTGGTACATAGTAAAAGGTCTACAAATATTAAAGCTTACAGGAAAAACTAAATCCCAAATGGAAATAACTTAAAAAGAAACTAAAACTTAAAAAGGCGTCGCAAAATTTTAAAGCACCTAAATCTTAGTCTAAAGAAAAAGCACTTAAGGAATTCTACGGCAAAGCCTAAAAATCTAGGAGTAAAAATAACTATAGCAAAAACTAAGTTTAAAATTAAATATGAGCTAAAAATACAAATATTACGCTACAACGATTAAAAAGGGACAAAATATAAAAATATACAAAAAGTTGTAAAAAGTACAATTTTTATAAAAATATTATTTTTATTTATTTAATAAAACTACTAATTTTACAATTTAATAAAACTAATTAATACTAAATACATAAAGTAAATAAAAAGTAAAAATAAAAATAAAACTAATAATAATAATAATAATTAGGTTTAAATAATAATAATAATTAAAAATAACCCGTAATTAATGCAGATTTAGGGTTTTTGTCCGTGTGTCAGATGGTCTCCGCGAGTCGCGGCATTTATTGCATCAAACCCCGCGAGTCGCGGGGTTCCAGAATTCAGCTGACAGGTTTGAATTTTTACGCGTTTTTCTTTATTTATTTTTTTTTTTTCTGTTTTCTGTTTTTTAAATAAATAAAAGATTTTAAAATAAAACTTATATTTTTATAAACTAAAATAAAAATAAAGAAACTTATAAAACTTAAATATTTAACAAAATCTTAAAAATACATATATTTTTGTTTTTCTTTTTACATTTTTGAATAATTAAAACGTATTTTTACAAAAACGAATTTTAATAAAAGTTAACTAAAAATCTTTTTTTTTTTTTTTTTATATTAGCGTTGCGCTTCCGGCGTTTAAGAGTGTCCCCGGCAGCGGCGCCAAAAATTACTTGATGTCGTACGAGGTGTATATAAAATAGTTTATATTTTTCTAAGAAAAACTATTAAATACGATACAATTTTACACAAGATATTTATTTATTTATAGAATGGATATACTTAAACCTTGCTACAACACTTATAGGCAGTGTACCTAATCGTACAGTAGTGTAGTTTTTAGTAAGTCCGGTTCGTTCCACAGGGAAATCTTTAAACAAAGCTCAACGCTATATTAGTTTACTTTTATAAAAATACAAATATATATATAAGTAATATTATTATTATAAAGGGGGGTTTTTACCGTTTAATGACCGGTTTGTCGATTTTAAGACTTTAGTCGCAGTTAAAACCTAATGTAAAATATAAAATAAATACAAGACTTAAATTAAAGCGTAAAGTAAATAACGATAATGAAATTGCGAATAATAAAAGTGCGATAAAATAAACTTGCGATAATTAAAAAGTACGATAATTAAAAGTGCGATTAAATAACAATAAATAAAAGTGCGATAATTAGAAGTGCAATTAAATATAAAATAAAGGAAATTAAATATGAAATAAAAGAATTATGCTTATTTAAACTTCCGTAATCATGATGTTTGACGTGTTGATTTTAGTTTTATGCCCATGGGTTAATTGTCCTTTGTCCTGGATTATTTAATATGTCCGTCTGGTTTTTGTCCATAACAGTCCATCAGTCATAAATATAAAGTGCGAGTGTCCTCATCAAATTATTCTTATACCCGAAGTTAAATATTCCAACTAATTGGGGATTCGAATTGTAACAAGGTTTTAATACTTTGTTTAATGAATACACCAGGTTATCGACTGCGTGTAAACCAAGGTTTTACTACTTTGTTAACAATTACACCAATTACCCTTGAATGTAATTTCACCCCTGTTTTAATTATTCTAGTGGCTATTAATCCATTCCCGTGTCCGGTTAAATGAACGATTATTCGTACATATAAATACCCCGCCCATCGTGTCCGATCGAGTGTATATGGTAATTTATAGGGACGCCCAATTGTAAATCTTTATATTAACATTAACAAACTTTCATTTAATTAAACAAATATAAAGCCCATTAATAGCCCATAGTCTAATTTCCACAAGTGTCGTTCTTTTGTCCAAACCCCAATTATGGTACAAAGCCCAATTACCCAATTTTAGTAATTAGCCCAACATCATGATTACTTCGTTTTAAATAAGCATAATAATAACTTAGCTACGAGACATTAATATAAAAAGGTTGAACATAACTTACAATGATTAAAAATAGCGTAGCGTTACACGGACAGAATTTCGACTTACACCCTTACAACATTCGCTAACATACCCTTATTATTAGAATTAAAATTAAAATTAAAATATAAATTATATATATATATATAAGTTTTACGTATGAATGAGGAAGAAAAGATGATGATTTTTGATCAGAATTCGGTTGGCTTTATAGCCAGAGTTGAAATTTGGGGCTCCGCGACTCGCGGCAAAATCCCCTTCAAACTCCGCGAGTCGCGGAGATAGAAATTACAGCTCAGTCCTTGGAGTTTTCTCTGCCGACGGTTTTTAATATATATATATATAATATATATATAATTAATATAATTAATTATATATTATATTATATTTATATATATAGTTAACTTGTAATTTTTAGTCCGTTGCGTCGAGCGTTAAGAGTTGACTCTGGTCCCGGTTCCGGATTTTCGAACGTCCTCGCGTACAATTTAATATCTTGTACTTTGCGTTTTGAATCTTGTACTCTTGTGATTTCGAGACGTTTCTTATCAATAATTGGAACCTTTTTGATTGTCTTTTGTACTTTTGAGCTTTTTGGTCGTTTGCGTCTTCAATTCGTCGAATCTGTCTTTTGTCTTCACCTTTTATTATTTAAACGAATATCACTTGTAAATAGAACAATTGCAACTAAAAGCTTGTCTTTCTTGAGGAATAATGCTATGAAATATATGTTCATTTTTAGCATTATCAGTAATCGTACCATCAATCATCTTCTTCATTGTTATATCATGTATTATAATCCCATCATCATAATTGTGAATCATCATCATCTACATCATCTTAATCTTACGCTATCATCATCAATATCATCATCATCATTAATATGTTATATTCATCATAATTTCTTCCCCTATTCATCATCTATTTGCACCATCACCATTCATAATCGATCTTCATCATCAATATTTAGCGTCATCATCGCTATTCAACACAAGTAGGAGCAGCATCATATCAGCAACAGGAGAGTAAGTTATAGTAGCCGTGGACTGTTGTTGTGAACCAAAGCAGGCAGCTACAGTAAAAACTTTAATGGGTTTTTGATTGTTGTTATGATGGTTTGGTGATTTATTCGTAGTATTTCACTGCAACAGAACCCAACAGATAAATATGGTGACAATTGGTCATAACAATAGCGAGAAGAGAGAAAAAAATAATAATAATAATAATAGCCGATGGGGTGATGGTGGTTTACGATTGAAATAGATGTAGAAGTAGTAACAGCAAACACGAGTGGAAAACAAGGGTGGCGGTTTGGGTATGGTCTGGTATCATCGTTACTTATCATTCTCATCGCCATTTATCATCCTACGCATGTAAAATCTAACAAAAAATAGTGATTAGCAGGAGAGTGTTGATGATGGTTCACGTGATGGTAGTGTATAAAGGTGAAGAATGGTGATGGAGAAAGTGGTGATTAATGGTGGCCGACGATTAAGTGACTCGATGTTAGATATGCAGTGGATTTACGAAGGGGGTTAAGAGAGAGAGAGGAGAGAGAAGTGGTGGTTGCCGGTGGTTTTGGAGGTGGAGGTGGCAGTTTGTCCGGTGGTGTATGGTGGATGCCTTCATGGTGGTGGTTACATGATGTGGGTGGTGAAGATTGATGTCGGCAGTGAAGATGGTGATTAGTGATGGGTGAGGGTGTTCTATGAGTTGTTACCATCAAAAACAATATTAATATGATTGAGGATGATTCGATGATGGTTGTAGAGATCGGACTAGAATCATGAACGAGTAGCGAGCAAGTGTAGTAATCGTTGGTGAAGCTCAAAACAGAGACAATCCATAGTATATAGTAAGTTAGTAATAGTACTGGGTTTCATCAAATAATAGTGAAAGTTTGAGCTGGGTGTTTGAAAATGAGAAGTAGAAATAAGGTGGTGGTGTGTTTTCATCCGTAAACATAACTATATATATATATGAGTATATATTTAGATGGTAACATGAAAGAACAAACACAGTAATGCATGTGAATTTAAATTGTCTTGACTCTACCGACAGTTTTCACGGGGTGTGTTCATTGCTAAACAGTTACGGATAATTTAACTCAGAAAAATCACTTATTTTAAAATTAAGTCCATTTATTTATTTCAGTCATTACTTGTTTGAAACCTGTTCAAAAAGATTCGATAATTATTTCTTTTCTGTTCCAATTTATATGTACGGAGTACAAAAACTTAGATTGAAAAGGTAAAAAAAATATTTATCAAAACTACTATCTTTTTAATCAAATTTTGGAACAACTTTTATTTTAAAACTTCATATATATATATATATATATATATATATATATATATATATATATATATATATATATATATATATATATATATATATATATATATATATATATATATATATATATATATATATATATATTAGACCTATTTTAAAAAAAAAAATCAAACGTCAACCGAAAGTTACAGACATTTACCATTTAAGCTCAAAATTAATTATATTTAATATACACTATGTATATATATAAACAGTTTTAAATAACAAAATTTACTACACACATAAATATATATTAAATAATTAAATTAAATATTACAATATATATATACAAGAAATATACATATAAAATAATAGTTTTTATTACAATGTATTTTATTATACATATTTATTTATAACAATAAATGTATATAATAGTTTATTAATGTTCATGTTATTATATATACTATACATATATTTATATATACACATATTTATATATATCCACATATTTACAAGCAATGGTTCGTGAATCATCGGGAGCAGTCGAAGGTCAATTGAATATATGAACATCGTTTCAAAATTTTCTAGACTCAACACTACATACTTTGCTTAACGTATCGAAATCATATAAAGATTAAGTTTAAATTTGGTGGGAAATTTCCGGATCGTCACAGTACCTACCCGTTAAAGCAATTTCGTCCCGAAATTTGATCGTGGTCATCATAACTAACATTAAAAATGTTTTCATGATGACTATGAGTTGATAAATAGAGTTTTATCATTATTGATTAATATAGATAAAACAATTTGATTATTCGAAGAACACGAATGAAGTTATCACAAAAGAGTGAAATGAATAAGTGCAGATTCGTCTTAACTTTTGACGTAGTCATGGTTGAATTCCGGAATTCAAGGAATTTAATTAAAATCTTCGAAATCTATATAAGATTTGATTTTTCGGGATTTAAGGAAATTAGGTTTCGTTTTAAATGTGATCATCCATTTTGATTGCTCTGTCAGATATTTTACTATAAATCTACCCCCTTCGTTTCCTTACAACTCACACCTTCTATTCTTTCTCCCTTAATTCAAACTTTTGTTTTTCTCTTCTCGACTTTAAGTCGAACGAATAATGGTACAGAATTCGTAGGTATAGAGTTTCGAATGAACATGCCCAATGTTCTAAGAGAGATTATAATAGCACGATCTTCATTTGTCAAGTTACCAGAATATCCTGGAAAATATATTTATCAAGAAGATATGTTTTTAATATGTTTGAAGACTAGGTAGAATGTAAGACTCGTGTGACATGGCACATGATGACGTTAAGATCTGTGAATCATCACGTTCCATTAGAAACTCAACATGATTTATTGTAATATAATCACGTTGATCAAGTGTCATTATATTATACTAACTCATGCTTCAGTTCCCAACACTACTTCAGAATTCATTCATAGTTTATACTTAGATTTTACAGAAATTTCCAATATAATGTTTTACAGATAGCACGAAGAGGTATATAATTTCGGACTAGAATATTTATGAAGATATCTTCAGAAATATTGAGGATATTAATAAAGAAAGATACGTTGATATCTTAGAATTTCTAATATCGATGGATGATAAAGAAAATTTGTTCGCAAGAGTTTAGAGTCAGAAGCAAGTTATTCGTTAATGACTTCAGATACTGAATCATTTGGATTCTTTGAGGGCAGGTTTAGTCTTTGTGATTTGTCCACAGCCTTCTTCATGGTTTGCTTAATCTGTTTTCCAGTTCCAACTTTTCTGAGCTTTGCAAACACACTTATTCTTTATCTTTATACCTTCGACTGTTAAGGTTGTGTACAGTTTTTGCTGCTGTATTCAGCTTTTTCAGAATTTGAAGTATTGATTGTAGACTGTGTGCTTTTCAGAATTTCAGAATGGAAGATCATAATTCTAAGAGATAAATATTATATGTATACCTCTAACTGTTGATGTAGAAACGTTGCAAGATTCAAAATACAGATTTGCTGATTCTCGGTAATTGGTAAGGCAATTCTTGTTATCAGATATGGATGAGTACTTGATAGGGTTTCAATGAATATGTATGGTGATTTGTCGAAGGGACTTACACCAGAGAATATTGATGTTGCTGGTACGTTTAATGCTAATATGGTGGAACATAAAAGGTTTTCCGGTAACAATAAAAGAGTATACATATAAATCAAGGTGATAATAAGGTTGTTTCGAACGAAAAGTCGAAGTTGGCTTGTTGGATCTGTGACAAAATTTGCTACCTTGAAAAGGAATTGTGAAGTTATTTTGGGTATTAATAATGCTAAAGGAGCTAACACATATACGGGTTAAATGTTTTACTCAGGTTTCGAGTATTTTCAAGTGCATAACTATATACATCAATCTTTTCTTCCATAGATGAAGTGCGGTTGGTTCATCCTCTCGTTTGAGGTGTTTTCAAGAATCATGAAAGGTTTGAACGCGGATTGTAATCATCAAGATACAAATGAAGTTTAGGATGAAATCAAGTGGCAAACTTGAAGAAATTTTTAGTTTCATATGTTATAATCAATATTTTAATTCATTTTAATTGTCCAACATTATTAGTCCACAGTCGATAGTCCACAGTTAACAGTCCAATAAATTCATATATAATATTCGAATTAATTAATACGTATCGTGACCCTTGTACATGTCTCAGACTCGATCACAACTCAAACTATATATATTATTGTAGAATCAACCTCAACCCTGTATAGCTAACTCCAACATTACTGTATATAGAGTGTCTATGATTATTCTAAATAATATATATAGATGCATCGATATGATAAGTCAAAACCTTGTATACGTGTCCCGATATTTAAATGCGTAAATAACAGTATTTAAATGACGATAAATAAAGTGCGTAAAATAAATAACAGAAATTAAATGATGATAAATAAAATTGAGAGAATATAAATTGCGATAAAAAAAATGCGATAAATAAATTGCGATAAATAAATTGCGATAAATAAAAAGTAATACGGAATTAACAGTTAGCTAGGAACAGTTAGCTAGGATTTTGTTAGCGTGGATTCTTAACAAGATTTCTCATAATTAATTTGTTTGTTTCTAATAAATTTTATTTTGTCCAATGTTTTCTTCATTATGCCACTTGTTGGATTCTGATAGGTCAAAATCCAAATATGAAATTTGAATGAAAATGGTTATTCTGTGGTGAACGAATACGTATGTCTGTGGATGTAAGTAGGATAGTAAATGACCGTTGAATCAGATTCAAAGAATGTACAGTGTAACTTATTAATGTGAAATCTAAATATTCCTCGGGTATTACCTAACCGTTAAATATTTTCACCATTAACAGTTTGTACAAAAGAATTTTTAATTACAATCCTTATGAAAACATATATACATATATATTTTATTCAGATGTAGTCAGGGATTTAATGAGTCAATATGATATTAGAATCATTTGATTTACCGTTAGAATAAGAATATATAATCTCTAAAACATTAGAGATTACATAATCGCCATGTCGAACGAAGATTAAGGATGTAGAATGATTCGTAGAACGATAATTATACTCGAGGTATAGAATGAGATGTTGAGGCATGGATTGTTGATGGAACTGGTGCTGTTACTGATGGTACTGTTGGTGCCGGTGATGTTGCTGAAGCTGGTATGTTTTGCACCATATTTTTTTTTCAAGGCTATAACTCAGGTGCGAAGCTCGTTGACTTATTACTCCGAGATGATTGTCGGTAGGAACGAGTGAGTGAATAAGGTTTTGGATTTGAGATAGTATATAATCGTGGTGAGATACTCTGGAATTGTGTGTGAAAATGGTGTTTCGAATGGTTCGCCGGTAAGTGCTTCAGGTTCATCGCCAAGAGGTGAATTCGATTGGTAGAAAGGATCGCCTTCTTCGCGTCTCCATTGATTAAGTCGACTACGAACCCATCAGATGAATTGGGGATGGCTGATTGATTGATTCATTCTGGTGTCACCGCTTTCGGAGCTTAGGTGAATATCCATATCGGAATAGCTGTCGGAATAACTATCGGAATAGCTATCGAAAACTGAGGGACTCGAACTGGTTGGGGGATTCATCTCGTATGATCAGATGAAGGATTTTCGATAAGAAATAGATTATAGGATGTAAATTAGTACCCTGCAATACATAATTTACATATGCATATATAATCCTAAAATCCCATAAGTTACGGAGGAATCTACGGAAGCTGTCAGACAAAGGTAACAATAACAGATACGCTAAGATATGAATTTATCTATATACTGTCTATGCAATAGAGGCAGTAAGACATGTCTAGACTAAAAATGATAAGCAGGTAATTTCCTAAGGATGATAAGCAGATGATTTCCGACTAGAAATAATAAGCAAAACTTTTGACATGCAGACACAGTCGAAGTCCAGACTCGCTAATGCATCTAAACAACTATCAGTTAGACACACTAATGCAAGACCTGGTTCGCTAAGACCACCGCTCTGATACCAACTGAAAGGACCCGTTCATATACATTATAAACGATTCACAATAGTTGATTTCATTTCGAGGTACTTGACCTCTATATGATACATTTTACAAACATTGCATTCGTTTTTAAAAGACAAACTTTCATTTACATCGAAAGTTGATGGCATGCATACCCTTTCATAATATATCCATCTATAATTGACTTAATAATAATCTTGATGAACTTGACGACTCGAATGCAACGTCTTTTGAAATATGTCATGAATGACTCTAAGTAATGTCTCTAATATGAGCTAATGCACAGCGGAAGATTTCTTTCATACCTGAGAATAAACATGCTTTCAAGTTTCAACCAAAAGGTTGGTGAGTTCATAAGTTTATCATAACAATTATTTCAATATATTAATAGATCACAAGATTTTCGTTTATAAATATATGTACACTCTCAAGTGTATAAAACCGTTCTACTTATGTTGAGGCCTCAGTAACTAACCTTAAAAATAATATAATAAGTCATCTTCACAAAGATGGATACGTACACTCGCAAGTGTTTAAATAATCCTCAAAGTACTAAACATCCGCCCACTAGCTCTTATGTCTAGTGCAGCCTACAGGATGGGGGTGTTACGCCCGATTGATCTATCTTTAGGATTCGCGCTCACATGCTCTTATAACATGTAATTAAATTACCTAGCACATCAATCCACAGAATATCATTTTTAATCACTTGTCTCTATTTCATAAAGCATTTATAAAAACAGCGCATGTATTCTCAGCCCAAAAATATATATTGCAAAAGCAATTAAAAAGGGAGCAAATGAAACTCACCAAATATATTTTGTAGTAAAAATACATATGATTATATTGAACAATACAGGGTTGGCCTTGGATTCACGAACCTATATCAGTTATATATATTAACATATATAATTGTAATCGAATAAATTCATATATAATTACTAGTGATATAAATTATATGTCTCATATATGTATATATTTTATTATAATATATTATTACATTATAACTTAATGTTATGTATATATATAATGTATTAAGTTTAATATTTATATTTATATATGTGTTGATATTATTAAATATATTTATGCACTATATGTAATTTAGTTATCATTATAGTTAACAACGTTTCATATAAAAATATAGTGAGTAATATACTTTTTATATAAAAAATCGGTTTTGTTTGTAAACTTAATAATTATATTAACTCTAAAATAAGGATAATACTACTAATAATTAGATTTAACAATGATAATGAAAATAATAATTTTTTTGTAATAATATTAGTAGTTTTATTTGTAGTAATAATGATAATAATGATGAATATAATAATAAATAGATAAATATATAGAATAGCTACCTCAACAAGCTTTTCCTAAAAAAAATACCCCGGACAGGATTCAAACTCAAGACCTCTCATTCACCTGCTAACATCTCAAACCACCCAGCTACTTCTGCTTATCTGACTTAAACCCATATAAATTATTTATAACCCGAAATAAACTGTTTCCATTTCTTTTCATATTCATGAAATCAATCCACCAGAAACAAAGATAGGATCTCAGTCCAAGAATGATTTCGGCCCAACTACTTAACTAATTACACGGCCCAATAAATTCACAAGTTCATATATCAATTAATGGCCCAACAGATAAATGGTTTGGGGTTTTTGTTTGGTTCCTGCGACAACAGTAGAAGTAAAAAAAAATATATTCGCTATCATCAAACTTATTTTGTAGTAATCGTACCATCAATCATCTTCTTCATTGTTATATCATGTATTATAATCCCATCATCATAATCGTGAATCATCATCATCTACATCATCTTAATCTTACGCTATCATCATCAATATCAATATCATCATCATCATCATTAATATATTATATTCATCATAATTTCTTCCCCTATTCATCATCTATTTGCACCATCACCATTCATAATCGATCTTCATCATCAATATTTAGCGTCATCATCGCTATTCAACAGAAGCAGGAGCAGCATCATAGCAGCAACAGGAGAGTAAGTTGTAGTAGCCGTGGACTGTTGTTGTGAACCAAAGCAGGCAGCTACAGTAAAAACTTTAATGGGTTTTTGATTGTTGTTATGATGGTTTGGTGATTTATTCGTAGTATTTCACTGCAACAGAACCCAACAGATAAATATGGTGACAATTGGTGGTGAGTTACTTCAGTCATAACAATAGCGAGAAGAGAGAAAAAAAATAAATAATAATAGCCGATGGGGTGATGGTGGTTTACGATTGAAACAGATGTAGAAGTAGTAACAGTAAACACGAGTGGAAAACAAGGGTGGCAGTTTGTGTGTGGTCTGATATCATCGTTACTTATCATTCTCATCTCCATTTATCATCCTACGCATGTAAAATCTAACAGAAAATAGTGATTAGCAGGAGAGTGTTGATGATGGTTCACGTGATGGTAGTGTATAAAGGTGAAGAATGGTGATGGAGAAAGTGGTGATTAATGGTGGCCGACGATTAAGTGACTCGATGTAAGATATGCAGTGGATTTACGAAGGGGGTTAAGAGAGAGAGAGGAGAGAGAAGTGGTGGTTGCTGGTGGTTTTGGAGGTGGAGGTGGCAGTTTGTCCGGTGGTGTATGGTGGATGGCTTCATGGTGGTGGTTACATGATGTGGGTGGTGAAGATTGATGTCGGCAGTGAAGATGGTGATTAGCAATGGGTGAGGGTGTTCTATGAGTTGTTACCATCAAAAAAATATTAATATGATTGAGGATGATTCGATGATGGTTGTAGAGATCGGACTAGAATCATGAACGAGTAGCGAGCAAGTGTAGTAATCGTTGGTGAAGCTCAAAACAAAGACAATCCATAGTATGTAGTAAGTTAGTAATAGTACTGGGTTTCATCAAATAATAGTGAAAGTTTGAGCTGGGTGTTTGAAAATGAGAAGTAGAAATAAGGTGGTGGTGTGTTTTCATCCGTAAACATAACTATATATATATAAGTATATAATTAGATGGTAACTTGAAAGAACAAACACAGTAATGCATGTGAATTTAAATTGTCTTGACTCTACCGACAGTTTTCACGGGGTGTGTCCATTGCTAAACAGTTACGGATAATTTAATTCAGAAAAATTACATATTTTAAAATTAAGTCCATTTATTTATTTCAGTCATTACCTGTTTGAAACCTGATAAAAAAGATTCGATAATTATTTCTTTTCTGTTCCAATTTATATGTACGGAGTACAAAAACTTAGATTGAAAAGGTAAAAAAAAATATTTATCAAAACTACTATCTTTTTAATCAAATTTTGGAACAACTTTTATTTTAAAACTTCATATATATATATATATATATATATATTAGACCTATTTTAAAACAAATTAAACGTCAACCGAAAGTTACAGACATTTACCATTTAAGCTCAAAATTAATTATATTTAATATACACTATGTATATATATAAACAGTTTTAAATAACAAAATTTACTACGCACATAAATATATATTAAATAATTAAATTAAATATTACAATATATATATACAAGAAATATACATATAAAATAATAGTTCTTATTACAATGTATTTTATTATACATATTTATTTATAACAATAAATGTATATAATAGTTTATTAATGTTCATGTTATTATATATATTATACATATATTTATATATACACATATTTATATATATCCACATATTTACAAGCAATGGTTCGTGAATCATCGGGAGCAGTCGAAGGTCAATTGAATATATGAACATCGTTTCAAAATTTTCTAGACTCAACATTACATACTTTGCTTAACGTATCGAAATCATATAAAGATTAAGTTTAAATTTGGTCGGAAATTTCCGGGTCGTCACAGTACCTACCCGAAATTTGATCGTGGTCATCATAACTAACATTAAAAATGTTTTCATGATGACTATGAGTTGATAAATAGAGTTTTATCATTATTGATTAATATAGATAAAACAATTTGATTATTCGAAGAACGCGAATGAAGCTATCACAAAAGAGTGAAATGAATAAGTGCAGATTCGTCTTAACTTTTGACGTAGTCATGGTTGAATTCCGGAATTCAAGGAATTTAATTAAAATCTTCGAAATCTATATAAGATTTGATTTTTCGGGATTTAAGGAAATTAGGTTTCGTTGTAAATGCCATCATCCGTTTTGATTGCTCTGTTAGATATTTTACTATAAATCTACCCCCTTCGTTTCCTTACAACTCGCACCTTCTATTCTTTCTCCCTTAATTCAAACTTTTGTTTTTCTCTTCTCGACTTTAAGTCGAACGAATAATGGTACAGAATTCGTAGGTATGGAGTTTCGAATGAACATGCCCAATGTTCTAAGAGAAATTATAATAGCACGATCTTCATTTGTCAAGTTACCAGAATATCCTGGAAAATATATTTATCAAGAAGATATGTTCTTAATATGTTTAGAGACTAGGTAGAATGTAAGAGTCGTGTGACATGGTACATGATGACGTTAAGATCTGTGAATCATCACGTTCCATTAGAAACTCAACATGACTTACTGTAATATAATCACATTGATCAAGTGTCATTATATTATACTAACTCATGCTTCAGTTCCCAACACTACTTCAGAATTCATTCATAGTTTATACTTAGATTTTACAGAAATTTCCAATATAATGTATTACAGATAGCACGAAGAGGTATATAATTTCGGACTAGAATATTTATGAAGATATCTTCAGAAATATTGAGGACATTAATAAAGAAAGATACGTTGATATCTTAGAATTTCTAATATCGATGGATGATGAAGAAAATTTGTCTGCAAGAGTTTAGAGTCAGAAGCAAGGTATTCGTTAATGACTTCCGCAGATACTGAATCATTTGGATTCTTTGAGGGCAGGTTTAGTCTTTGTGATTTGTCCACAGCCTTCTTCATGGTTTGCTTAATCTGTTTTCCAGTTCCAACTTTTCCGAGCTTTGCAAACACACTTATTCTTTATCTTTATACCTTTAACTGTTAAGGTCGTGTACAGTTTTTGCTGCTGTATTCAGCTTTTTCAGAATTTGAAGTATTGATTGTAGACTGTGTGCTTTTTAGAATTTCAGAATGGAAGATCATAATTCTAAGAGATAAATGTTATATGTATACCTCTAACTGTTGATGTAGAAACGTTGTGAGATTCAAAATACAGATTTGCTGATTCTCGGTAATTGGTAAGGCAATTCTTGTTATCAGATACGGATGAGTACTTGATAGGGTTTCGATGAATATGTATGGTGATTTGTCGGAGTGACTTACACCAGAGAATACTGATGTTGCTGGTACGTTTAATGCTAATATGGTGGAACATAAAAGGTTTTACGGTAACAATAAAAGAGTATACATATAAATCAAGGTGATAATAAGGTTGTTTCGAACAAAAAGTCGAAGTTGGCTTGCTGGATCTGTGACAAAATTTGCTACCTTGAAAAGGATTGTGAAGTTATTTTGGGTATTAATAATGCTAAAGGAGCTAACACAGATACGGGTTAAATGTTTTACTCAGGTTTCGAGTATTTTCAAGTGCATAACTATATACATCAATCTTTTCTTCCATAGATGAAGTGCGGTTGGTTCATCCTCTCGTTTGAGGTGTTTTCAAGAATCATGAAAGGTTTGAACGTGGATTGTAATCATCAAGATACAAATGAAGTTTAGGATGAAATCAAGTGGAAAACTTGAAGAAATTTTTAGTTTCATATGTTATAATCAATATTTTAATTCATTTTAATTGTCCAACATTATTAGTCCACAGTCGATAGTCCACAGTTAACAGTCCAATAAATTCATATATAATATTCGGATTAATTAATACGTATCGTGACCCTTGTACATGTCTCAGACTCGATCACAACTCAAACTATATATATTATTGTAGAATCAACCTCAACCCTGTATAGCTAACTCCAACATTACTGCATATAGAGTGTCTATGATTATTCTAAATAATATATATAGATGCGTCGATATGATATGTCAAAACCTTGTATACGTGTCCCGATATTTAAATGCGTAAATAACAGTATTTAAATGACGATAAATAAAGTGCGTAAAATAAATAATTCACTGACACTATTTAAATGAGTATATATTTAGATGGTAACATGAAAGAATAAACACAGTAATGCATGTGAATTTAAATTGTGTTGACTCTACCGACAATTTTTCACGGGGTGTGTCCATTGCTAAACAGTTACGGATAATTTAATTTAGAAAAATCACATATTTTAAAATTTAGTCCATTTATTTATTTTAGTCATTACCTGTTTGAAAAATGATCAAAAAGATTCGATAATTATTTCTTTTCTGTTCCAATTTATATGTACGGAGTACAAAAACTTAGATTGAAAAGGTAAAAAAAAATATTTATCAAAACTACTATCTTTTTAATCAAATTTTGGAACAACTTTTATTTTAAAACTTCATATATATATATATATTAGACCTATTTAAAAAAAAAATTAAACGTCAGCCGAAAGTTACAGGCATTTACCATTTAAGCTCAAAATTAATTATATTTAATATACACTATGTATATATAAACAATTTTAAATAACAAAATTTACTACGCGCATAAATATATATTAAATAATTAAATTAAATATTACAATATATATATACAAGAAATATACATATAAAATAATAGTTTTTATTACAATGTATTTTATTGTACATATTTATTTATAACAATAAATGTATATAATAGTTTATTAATGTTCATGTTATTATATATATTATACATATATTTATATATACACATATTTATATATATCCACATATTTACAAGCAATGGTTCGTGAATCATCAGGAGCAGTCGAAGGTCAATTGAATATATGAACATCGTTTCAAAATTTTCTAGAATCAACATTACATACTTTGCTTATCGTATCGAAATCATATAAAGATTAAGTTTAAATTTGGTCGGAAATTTCCGGGTCGTCACATGATAGAAGAATGCATGGAAGTATTCATGGATGACTTTTCAGTCTTCAGTGATACATTTGAATCATGTCTAGTTAATCTTGAACGAATGCTTATTAGATGCGAGCAAGCAAATCTAGTTCTTAATTGGGAGAAATGCCATTTCATGGTTAAAGAAGGCATCATTCTTGGTCATAAGATTTCAAAGGAAGGAATTGAAGTGGATAGAGCTAAAGTAGATGTAATTGCTAAACTTCCACATCTCACCAATGTTAGAGGAGTTAGGAGTTTTCTAGGGCATGCCGGTTTTTACTGACGTTTCATAAAAGATTTTTCTAAAATTGCCACTCCTATGAATAAACTCGTAGAAAAGGATGCTCCATTCATCTTTTTGGATGAATGTATCAAATCTTTTAATATTCATAAAGAAAAACTCACTAATGCACCGATCATGATAACTCCAAATTGGAATTTACCATTTAAACTCATGTGCGATGCAAGTGATTTTGCAATGGGAGTCGTTTTAGGACAAAGGATTGAAAAACGATTTCAACCTATTTATTACGCTAGTAAGACATTACAAGGAGCACAAACGAATTACACAACTACTGAAAAAGAACTCCTTGCCATTGTCTTTGCATTTGACAAATTTCGTTCATATATCGTTCTAGCTAAAACGGTAGTCTATACCGACCATTCTGCTCTTAGATACCTATTTTCAAAATAAGATGCTAAACCACGATTAATCCGTTGGATCTTACTCTTACAAGAGTTCGATATTAAAATCCGAGATAAAAAGGGAGCAGAAAATCTCGCCGCTGATCATCTTTCTCGTCTTGAAAATCCTGAATTAGAAGTTCTAAATGAATCGGCTATACAAGATAACTTTCCTGATGAATATCTTTTGAAGATCGATTATAATGAAATTCCATGGTTTGCAGACTATGCAAACTATTTAGTATGTGGATTCCTTGAAAAAGAGTTGTCATACCAAAAACGAAAGAAATTCTTTAGTGATATAAAACACTATTTCTGGGAAGATCCACATTTGTTTAAAAGTTATCCCGATGGAATAATACGCCGATGTGTATTCAGAGATGAAGCTAGTTAAATCTTAAATCATTGTCACATAGGACCAACAGGGGGGCATTATGGGCCTCAACTTACAGCAAGAAAAGTCTATGACTCTGGATTCTATTGGCCTACAAGTTTTAAAGACGCACACCTTCTTTGTAAATCTTGTGATGCTTGTCAAAGGGCCGGAAAAATAAGTCAACGTGATGAAATGCCACAAAATGTCATTCAAGTATGTGAAGTATTTGACGTTTGGGGTATTGACTTTATGGGTCCATTTCCAAAATCTCATAATAATCTCTATATTTTTGTTGCCATTGATTATGTATCTAAATGGGCGGAAGCACGAGCTTTCCCAACTAACGATGCACGAGTTGTAGTCAACTTCTTAAAACGTCTTTTTGCTAGGTTCGGAACACCGAAAGCTTTAATAAGTGATCGGGGTACTCATTTTTTAATAATCAACTTGAGAAAGTTCTCAAAAGATATGGAGTAACTCATAAAATCTCAACCGCTTATCATCCACAAACAAGTGGACAAGTTGAAAATACCAACCGAGCATTAAAACGTATTCTAGAGAAAACTGTAGGATCGAATCCAAAGGAATGGTCCATGAAATTGGAGGATGCACTCTGGGCTTTTAGAACAGCCTACAAAACTCCAATTGGAACCACACCTTTTAAACTCGTTTACGGAAAAGCATGTCACCTTCCAGTAGAAATTGAGCACAAAGCATTTTGGGCTTTGAAGACATGTAATCTTGATTTACATGAAGCTGGACGTCTACGGTTAAGTCAACTAAACGAATTAGAAGAACTAAGACATGAAGCATATGAAAATTCATTAATCTATAAGGAAAAAACGAAGAAATGGCATGATAAAAGAATCAGAAGTTCAAAAGAATTTAAAGAAGGAGACAGAGTTATTCTTTTCAATTCACGATTCAAGCTATTTCCTGGAAAATTGAAATCAAGATGGTCTGGACCATTCATAGTCAAAAGAGTTTTCCCATACGGAACAGTAGAATTAATAAATTCAAATGGGATTGAATTTAAAGTTAATGGTCACAGAGTTAAACATTACATAGATAATCCAATGGAAGTTGAAGATGAAGTTAATCACAATTTCGACACCACAGCTAACTAAGTTTGGGAAGATTCGAATCTTTTTAGGGTAATATGTATTTCTGTTAGAGTTAGATATTCTGTTTTCGTGTAGTTTTCGAGAATGGAATCCGAATGGTCTTTCCCTAGCAGACCCTAAAGAACTAGTCTTCTAACTCCATTCTGAATTTTTATTTCTTTTAGGTTTTACGAGATGAAGAATTCCTTTGATCTAAACCATGGTCTAATGCTACACGCTATGATTACTAAACGTAATAATGACACACTTCCGAGTGAACTTGTATCATTCATAAGAAAAAAAATGGACGAAGTGAGAAAAGAACTCATGAAAGATCATCATAAGACACATTTTAGTAAAGGAAAATCAAAATCCGCAACAAAAAGAAGAGCACGACACATTGAAAGATGTCATAAATGCGGAAAATGGTCACACGAAGGTAAATGTTCAAACAATCAAACATATTCAAACACCGAATTTGTTACTCTATACAGAGAAGGACCGTTTATATGTTTAGAAGAAAAGTTATTGAAGAATCGAGGTTACGCTTATGTAGCTATGGAAAACCAAATCACACGACTCTCCTATGAGTCGGCTAAAGCAGGTCTCTGAGAATTCTTTCTCACAGGTAAGTATGTACATTTTTATTTTTATTTTTATTTATTGCTTTTAACCTTTTGATAATAAACGCTGAATCGTTCGCTATAAAGTATTAAATTGATATTCAATAAAATTACGTATGCGAAACCGAAATTATTGATATCATACAAAAATTTATTACACTACTGAGTAATTTACCGTTTATTCTTAAGGTATAAATATCTTTAATCAATCAATCCAAAGTATTTCAGAAATTCGTCAGGAGTAAAACTAGGTAATATAGCCGAAATTACTTTACCCAAAAGAGGGGCGTATATTTTTGATAATATTTGATTGATTAAAGTGGGATAAAAGACCAAAAAGATTTTTAATTTTAATTTTTACCTTGTTTTTATATTAATATTATATTAATATTGTAATTTTTTTTTAATATTTTAAAAATTAATATTTTCAATAAAAGTTTGTAAAATTAATGTATAAAAATATGAATATGAATTTTTAATTTTATGCATTTTAAATTTAAGTTTGGTGTTAATTTCAAAACAAAAATTTACTTTATTTCATTAAGTTAAAAATATGATTTCTAAAATTCGTCGTGAGTTGAAGACTAGGTCGTTGAACCGAAATTGCTTTATCCAAGGGAGGGACAAGAAATTTTATTATCATTATTTTTAATCTTATTGATTTAAAGTATGCCAAAAACATTTAAAAAACCCAAAAATCTTTGCTTTTAAAACAAACGCTTTAAAATGACAAATTTTAAAATTTTGTCGAGGGACGGACTAGGTAAACGTACGGAAACAACCTCGTCCTAAATAAAAAGGAAATCAAATTTTTAAAATTTATTAATTTTTGTTTTATTAGTTAAAGGTTTTTATAAAAAAAAAAAAGTAAATCCGCACTCGCGGAAAAATAAAAATTCAGAAGGGGTTAACTGGTCGAACAGACCAGTCCCCAACACACCACACCCAATTTTCTGCGAAAAACACACACAAAACGCTCTCAAATTCGAAATTTTTCACCGTTAAACATCAAATTTTTTGCTAAAATCATGTTGAGAAGGATCCTACCAAGAAGTTACTCAAGGAGATCGGTAATTTCTACATCTAAACACTCTTTAATTCAGATTTTTAGTGTTCTTGAATAAATTTATACCTAATTTGATTTTGATGATTTCTAGTTTAATTATGCTTAAATCGTTTGTGTATCATGCTTGTATAACCTAGATTGATGCTATTTAACATGATTAGAAGCCTTAAACTTCAAATTTTGAGTAATCTAGGGTTTGTGTTCTTGTGCAAAATTGGGGCTTTTTGATATAAACGGGTTATGGCCGAATTTTTGTAGTTAGTTTATACTAAATTGAGTAGTGTAACATGTTTAGGTTGCTAAATGATCAAAACTTTGATCCTAAACATGATTTTTAAGTATTAAAGTGGACTTTTTGAGTCCAAAATGCATGAACTCGATTTAATTGATATGAATGCCATTTGAAACTTGTTTAATTGCTAGTAATGATTATTTTGACATGTTATTTGAGATAAAAGCTAAAGAACATTGTATACATTTTCATATATGTTTATTTGTAAAAGTGTAGAATTGTTAATTTTGTGAAAATGCGTATAAAGTTTAATATGGATTAAACATGTCATTATGATTGTTTTGATTTATGATTTTGCTAACACTAATGCATATTTGGATGCACAAAAATTGTGTTTAATGTGTTTTGCAGACTGAAAGGGGTGAATCTTCATCCGCATCTCAGGCTCACAATGCTCCTCCTGAGAATGCAGAAGAACAGGAGATTAACAACCAATATAGACAAAATCTACCGCATCAATTCATTTCATATTCAAATATAGAATTGGTAGATTTACAACCTAATTTAAGGTTTGACCGACATTGGATAAATTATCTAAAATGTCAGAGGATCTTGCACACCCTTCAGTCTAATGTTGTTGAAGTACCTAGGGTAATAGATTGGGAACCGTTAGAAATAGTGGGATTGGCCGATCCAATCAGATAATTACTTACACAAAGGTATGGTAATTCTACTTTTAATGATTGGGAATGTTTGTTTAATATACGTAGGTGTGTATATAGAGAATGGTGTGTGAAATTATTATGTAGTGTTGAAATAAATGATCGGGTAGCTACCTTAACCCATCGTAGTTTTATTAGATTTTAATTAGGAGGTGTGATGCGTCATATGTCTCTACTAGACATGGCTCAGGCTTTGTGTATATATATGCCTGAGGAACTAGCATCTACTGATTGTCAAAGTTTGATAGTTAATGGTAGGAGGGTTGATGAAAATTTTGATATGAATGGAATATGGAGTAGAATGACTAGGCATAACCGATTTTGTGGGGGGAGTAACTCATATACTGATATTGATAGAGCTGAGCTAAGAGTAATCCATAGGTTCTTAGCAAACTCGATTACACAGCGAGGTAAGAACAAAGAGAAAGTAAATGAGAATGATTTATTTTATCTCATGTGTATTCGAGACCCACAGAGCGTTGTGAGTATACCTTATTGTGTGGGTTATTATTTATCGGCTATGGTTAAGAGTATACGGCCTAATGGTATAATAGGAAGTGGTATCTTTGTTACTTTAATTGCTGAGTATCTCGGTGTCGATAGAAGTCAGGGGGATTAATAATTACAGCAGCAGAACCCCGTGATACAATTGGTTGGAAAGTATATCATGGTGCTAAGGTTTTATATAAACAACATAACGCTGCAGCACGATATGATGGCCAGCATCCACAGGTCGAAAGAGATCAGTAGCAAGGTAATGCGGGAGGGGGGAATCAGATGACAAAAATGCAAATTTTTATGGCTCAACATAAGTATGAAATGGCTAGACAACGAGCATTTCAAGATTGGCAGTATCATCAAAACCAAATCATAAGTCATTGTGCACACATAAATACAAACTATATTCCTACTCCAATGCCCGTATTTCCTCCCTGGACTATACAGACCCGACCACCGTACCCTACATATGACCCAGCTCAAGCATTCTACAGCACATACGGCTATGAATGGGATCCCTACTGGCACCATCCTCATCAACCCTAATTTTCTTTTATACTTATTTTTATTTATTTGGTAACTTGTAATTTTATACTTTTAATATTTCTTTTGATACTATAATAGTTTTTTATAATTTTGTAACTTTTATTATTAGATTTTTAATACTTTTTGAA
Source organism: Rutidosis leptorrhynchoides (assembly GCF_046630445.1). Classification (NCBI taxonomy): domain Eukaryota; kingdom Viridiplantae; phylum Streptophyta; class Magnoliopsida; order Asterales; family Asteraceae; genus Rutidosis; species Rutidosis leptorrhynchoides. Next base: position 349,815,496 of record NC_092334.1, on the reverse strand, counting down.
TGTGGGTTGATATACCCAACTTCAAAAATATGTATATATATGTTTGTAGTTTATCTCATGTATAAAACAGGGTAAAACAGCGCATTTTCAAAGACTGACATTAAGTTCAGCAAAAGCAACTAATTTTGACGACAAGATGCAAAATATATGTGAAATAACAACTGCGGGAATAAACAAATGATGTGCACCATTTATCATTCAACAAACAAACGCCAATATGTTTCGAAACTTTGGTAAAATTTAATCATTTTTCTACGCTAATCACCCTTTGCAAGATCTTAAGTGTGAGAAGGGGTTAAATTCTTTCGAATTTTTAAAATCTCTGACTTATACACTTGGTTACCATTAAAAATACTAGTAATACAGTAGTTGTATTAGAATCTAGTGCTCTCTGATAATAAAGAATAGCCCTAGTCTTAGATACTGACTACCCAATTCTAGTAAAATTTTTAAAATTTTTAACTAAATGAACTCAAAATTATGTTTATACATATTTATGAACGATAAAACTAGGTGTTAACACCGAAATTATTGTTACCTCGAAAAGGACATAAATTGAGAAACAACTCAAAATGCTTGAATTCATTTAAAATGGAATAGAGGAAAATAAAAAGGCAAAGAAAGGAAAATAAAAGCTAAGTGTGGGAAAAATTTACCAAGTTATTTAGAACATATATCACATATTTTTGTACAAATAATTGAAGATATACTTTTGTTTTGGACAATTTTATCAGTTTTACCCGATTTCTTATAATATATTTGAAAGAAATGTGCCACTTGATTTAAAAGGAAGTAAAGTCTTTCGAGAGAAAAATACACGCGCTTCTTAATTTAGGTCAGGAAGTTGTTGTCCAGACCAGTTGTAGAGTCTACGAAAAACCTTGAAAAGTTTTCGTACAATGGGGGGGCACCATGCAAATTAGCTTATAAGACTAATGAATCAGATCCCCAGAAAGGATAATCTCCTTAAAGATCAAAAATAAGCTTTTAAGACTGATATTACTCAATCTTTGAGATTGACCTTAAAGATTGAGAATTCAAACTCATGGAATTCGATGATATCTAAACTCGAGCTTGAACGAGAAAATATTTTGATCAAAATTACAAACCGATTTGTTTTCTGAAAACCCATTTTCAATGCGTTCATTACCATTGAACGTAAAATCCTAGAAATTCACCTAGAATTCATTAGGTCACCTGAACCAAATCGGGTGTCAACCGTAAGAACGGTGGTTGCATAGCATGGTCGAAGACAGGACCTTGTGCCAGACCAAAAATTTATAGGGTGATCTTTACTATTGCTCCTACAAAGGATAGTAATTGCATCCGACACGATATAGACCATAATCAAAAGCATGTCACGGGACATTGCCTTAACAGTTGCTTGTTCAACACTTTCTTTTACAACCGTACGGTAGTTTACTGAAAGGTAATATACGGAGCAAGTAAACTGGACGTGTTGCTTTCCCAGTACAAGGTTAGCAAGTGGGTGACACAAAACCGCAAGTTTTGAGCTAAAATTTTCGAATCTGAAACCCACAAAACCCACAAAAACATTTTGCAAACACCGGTGAAGGGTTATTCAGGAAAACTTATCTAGGGTAAAAGCTAGATTGAATTTTCAAAAAGATCAAATGTTTTCATAGAGATCCAATTTCCTTAAAGGATCTAAATTTTCATAGTCATGTGAGACTGCAAACCACAATGTTACTACCATTGTTCATACCGCCATATAGAAATCACTGATGTACAAAGTGTGAAGAATAAAGAAGTGATTCTAGTATTTTTATTTCAAGAATATATTGCGTGAGGACAAGCAACGCTCAAATGTGGGAATATTTGATAATGCTAAAAACGAACATATATTTCATAACATTATCCCTCAAGAAAGACAAGCTTTTAGTTGCAATTGTTCTATTTACAAGTTATATTCGTTTAAATAATAAAAGGTGAAGACAAAAGACAGATTTGACAATTTGAAGACGCAAACGACCAAAAAGCTAAAAAGTACAAAGTACAATCCAAGTGGTTCAAATTATTGATGAGAAACGTCTAAAAATTACAAGAGTACAAGCCGTGAAACATAAAGTACAAAATATTAAATTGTACGAAAAGGCGTTCGAAAATCCGGAACCGAGACATGAACCAACTTTCAGCGCGCGACGCAACAGACCAAAAATTACAAGTCAACTATGCACAAGAATATAATATTATATATAATTAATTATATATATATATATATTATATATTATTTTAATCAAAGCAGCCCACGTTAAATTCATTTGGTGAGCTGGATTCCAGACCTCCGCACTCGCGGAGGTGTAAAGCATAAAAGCTCAGCACTCGCGGAGCTCTACAGTGAAACGTGGGCCTATAAAAGGCCGCGCATTCTGATCGATTTCATCATCCTTTTTCTATCTATCTATCTACGATATATTTATATTTATATTTTATAATTATAATTTTAATTTAAGTTTAATAATAAATAGGTTATAGTGGGGAATATTGTAAGTTTGTAAGTCGAAATTCTGTCCGTGTAACGCTAAGCTATTATTACTCATTGTAAGTTATGTTCAACCTTTTTAAATTAATGTCTCGTAGCTAAGTTATTATTATGATTATTTAAATCAAAGTAATCATGATGTTGGGCTAAATATTAAAGACGGGGTTATTGGACTTTGTACCATAATTGGGGTTTGGACAAAAGACCGACACTTGTGGAAATTGGACTATGGGCTATTAATGTGCTTTATATTGGTTTAATTGAATGATAGTTCGTTAATTTAATATAAAGATTTACAATTGGACGTATCTATAAATAAGCACATACACTCGATCGGACACAATGGGCGGGATATTTATAAGTACTAATAATCATTCATTTAACCGGACACGGGAATGGATTAATAGTCAATGGACTCATTAAAACAGGGGTGGATTACATGCAAGGACACTTGGTTTAATTGATAATAAAGTATTAAAACCTTATTACAGTTTAAGTCCCCAATTAGTTGGAATATTTGACTTCGGATATAAGGATAATTTGACGAGGACACTCGCACTTTATATTTATGACTGATGGACTATTATGGACAAAAACCAGATGGACATATCGAATAATTCAGGATAAAGGACAATTAACCCATGGTAATAAATTAAAATCAACACGTCAAACATCATGATTACGGAAGTTTAAATAAGCATAATTCCTTTATTTTATATCTCGTCGTAACTTTTATTTACTGTCATTTTATTTATCGCACTTTTAATTATCGTACTTTTTAATTATCGCAACTTTTATTTACTGTCATTTTATTTATCGCACTTTTAATTATTGCAATTTTATTATCGTCATTTACTTTACGCTTTAAATTAAGTTATATTTATTTTTAATATTTTACATTAGGTTTTAATTGTGACTTAAGACATAAAATTGACAAACCGATCATTAAACGGTAAAAACCCCCTTTTATAATAAAAATACTACTTATATATATATATATATATATATATATATATATATATATATATATATATATATATATATATACAAATATAGTTTTAAAAATATAGTGCTAAACTTGGCTAGTTCCCTGTGGACGAACCAGACTTACTAAAAACTACACTACTGTACAATTAGGTACACTGCCTATAAGTGTTGTAGCAAGGTTTAGGTATATCCACCCTATAAATAAATAAATAACTTGTGTAAAATTGTATCGTATTTAATAGTATTTTGCAACAAAAATATAACTATTTTGTACCCCTCTGCGTTAGCATCACTTACTCCTTCAGGAATTCGATATTGAAATCAAGGATAAGAGAGAGCAGAGAACGTCGCAGTAGATTATCTTAGTCGTTTGGAGAACCCAGCGATGGAAAAACTTGCTGAACAAGATATCAGAGATAAATTTCTGGAGGAACAGCTTATGAGCTAAAGACAAGCTAACATAGGATCACAATTCACTGATACTCCTTGTTACGCTGACATAGCCAACTACCTAGTTGCTGGAGTAGTACTAAAAGGAATAAGCACATCCCAAAGATGGAAGTTCTTTAGGGACACTAAGTACTACTACTGGGAAGATCCGTACCTATTCAGAATTTGCCCTGATCAGATAATTAGTAGGTGCATAGATGATAAACAAGCAACATGAATTCTTCACCAATGTCGCCACAGACCAACTGGAGGTCATCATGGAGCAAACTTAACCGCAAGAAAAGTCAACGAGTCAGGATTTTATTGGCCGTCTATATTCTGAGATGCGCAAGAACTTGTAAAGCGTTACAACACATGCCAAAGACAAGGTATTATCTCTATGAAGAATGAGATGCCTCGGACTAATATCCAAGCTTGCGAGATCTTCGATATATGAGGATTAAACTTTATGGGGCCATTCCCTAAGTCTAATGGGAAAGAATACGTCCTCGTAGCAGTAGATTACGTCTCCAGATAGGTCGAAGCCCAAGCATTTCCAACCAATGATGCCAAGGTCGTCACCAACTTCCTGAAGAGACTCTTCTGCCGATTCGGAGCTCCCCGCTCTATAATAAGTGATAGAGGCACACACTTCTGTAATACCCAATTTATGAAGGTGATGCAACAATACGGAGTTACCCACAAAATGTCCACTGCCTATCATCCGCAGACTAACGGAGAGGCAGAAGGTACTAACAGAGCACTCAAGAGAATTCTAGAATGCACCGTCGGCCATCATGGGAATAAATGGGCCGAGAAACTAGACGATGCTCTGTGGGCATTCGAGACTGCTTACAAGAATCCTCTAGGAATTACACCCTACCGCATGATCTATGGAAAAGCCTTTCACCTTTCGCTAGAACTACAGTATAAAGCTCTCTGCGCATTGAAAACCTGTAACCTTGATCCTTCAGTAACCGCTAGGCATTGGAAAATGCAGATGAATGAACTCGCTGAATTAAGAGACCAAGATTACGAGACGTCATATATCTACAAGGAACGAACAAAGCTGACACACGATGCAAAACTGATACCTACAAAGTTCGCTCCTGGGGATAAAGTTCTACTCTTTAATTCTCAATTCAAGAAATTCGCTGAAAAATTCCGATCAAGATGGAGTGGGCCATATAAAGTAATACACGCTTTTCCACACTGAGCTGTAGAATTAGAAGGACCCACTAGCAACTTCAAAGTCAACGGTCACCGATCGAAAGCTTACCTTGAAGACCACGACAAGCAGGAGCATCTCTTCTCCTTTGATCCATCCTGAACTCATACCAGGAGAAGTCGAGCTATAACGACTTGATAAACAAAGCGCTCTTGGGAGGCACCCCTTGCTTATCCTTTTATTTTCTGATTTTTATTTCAAATTATTTTCAGTCTACAAAATATTTTACTGTGCACTAACCCTAAGCGCCGTACTTGCGCTTACTACTTACTAGTTTGTTGAATGTATTCAGGCAAAATTCCAAGTTCAGGAGCTTACTATTGCATTCCAGTTTGCAAGAGAAGGACTCCCAGAGTTTACCTATCAGAGAGCAGTACAGATCATCACAGGCTTTGAACAGGACAGTTAGGTCCAAGGCGTTTGATCCTTGATAGTGTTGAGGAGGACATCAGTACGGCACCGCCAGCTCCTTCAGTATGACGCTCTAGGCGTTTAGCTTCGAGTCCCGCTAAGCATCCAGAGACATTAGAGACATGTGAGCCGCATACTGTGATTCATTATGGAGCCACCTGGAATGACCCAGATGTTACGTGGGCGTTACTTAGAGACCAGCAGAGACTTTATCAAGCTCTCAGTGCATACCCTCAGCGTGAAGGAATGCCCCGGAGCACTCTAAGCCCTTCGTCATTCAGACTAGTACGCCGTGTTCCGCCAACACGACAAGCTACTCCCAGGCACTCCACTCCGGTCTCAGTTCATTCAGTAGCCTCAGTCGTCATTCCAGCTCGCGCTACTCCCAACACGCCGCCTGTATTAGCTGTTTCGCCTACTCCAGTCATTGAGACAGCACCTCTTCATGAGCTACCTGAGGGTTGCCATCTAGTCACAGTCCCTATCTCAGTAAAGCCACCCATGGCCCATGTTTTTGAGATTACCGGGAGCATCCCTGATGAGGAGCCATTCCCGAGCCTGTCACACCTGGAGTTTCCATCGAACCTTTATCTAGACACACTTTTGAGCCCTGAGTTGGATGCAGGACAACCGCTTGAGTATTTGCCGAGACTTGAGGATGACGATGATCTCTTCGGATTTAATGGATACTTCGCAGACACCGCTCGACAAAATGGCCAGGAGTGTATTTCATAGACTACTTTATTTTGTTTTAGTTTTATCTTTTAAAAGCATTGTATAAAAAGTTATATATCTAGTGGAAATGCTACTCCCTTCTGTTCTTCATGCAGAATTTTATCAAAGAGACTAGTCCTTTCCAGCATTAGGAGCTTGACTGTAGGAAAGCCCAACATTAGGAGAGTAACCTGATCGTAGGGAAGTAATCTTTCCTCAAACCTCTTTCAATTATTACACATTAAAATATCTAAAGTGTGGGGTCATCCCCGCAACCAACTTAGAGATTCTAGAAGATAATGTCCTTAATTTATAAAATATTAAAAGGATCTATTTCAGAGAACATTCGGGACAATGTTCTTCTAAGTATGGGGTATTGGGTAAAGGTTTAAGGGCAAGTAGCCATTAAAACGCCAAATTTTGAAAAATTCTTTTGTCTAAAAAGTGATTAGCCAAGAATATTTAGGTAATTTCGAAAAATTCTTACCTTGTTTTACCCAACAGATTCTATAAAATTGCTAGAAATCAGTTTTCGGAACATTCACTAAAACGGAACGATTAAGCTAAACTCATGATTTATGTCAAATGATTTCTTTCGGAAAAATATGTAAAAGGCTGCGCATGACCAAGCACGACCCCTACTCCCAAAAAGTGAGGACTCTTGGATCCAAAGTATCTGTTTGTCCCATCAAATCTGCAGTACTTTGTCAATTCAATTGATGAGCGTGCCGGTGTACGGTTTAAGTTAGAACTTGGTTTTGACATACGTTTCGAGGCCAATGGTTAGTAAGCGCCATACATGGTGCAGGTGCGATACTCCTTCCGAAATCATTATGAATAAAGAAGACTAAAGCCATCCGTTTCCATTTCAACTCTACGCATTTAAAACCGACCAACTCGCACAAAGAGTTGATGAATCAGAAAATATTCACCCCAAATTTACCCCCCAAAATACACTACCCATTCACCTTTATTCCCTTTCCGCTTATCAAAAAGATCCAAAGATTAATTAAGAGATAGATTGATCAATTCGCTTCAAAAGCACTTGTTAAAAGATTCCAAACCCTGAGTGTTTTTGATAGGTCAAAGACCTATTTTTGGTGAATTACCACTTCCTCTCTGGGAACGACGAATAGAGGACAAAAGTTATTAAGAAAGAGTATGCTAAAAAAATGATTATGAAACCGCAAAGTCTCTAAATAAAGGCAAGAAAAACCCGAGAAGTTGCCCGAAGAAGGATTGCCGGAAGAGCCAAGAAAAATTCTAGACAAAAGTCTTAGCGAAATCCGTATCTTCCAAAGAAATTTTTTATGGAATTTAAGTCGTTCTCTATCCAAAATGGATACTCTGAAGAATCAAAATCTATCAATTCTATTTAGGAATCAATAGATCTAGACACCTTTCACCTTTCCAAAAACTCCTCAACCAACCCTACAACCCGTCTTCCTCTTGAAAGAATGCCTAGGAAGAAGATCAGTGTCATCCTTACTTAACCGGTGGAGATATCAATGCTTTACCAAGCCTATGATGAGAACTGTTACACGACTGGCTTCTGAGCGAAAATACAACTAGATTAGGGCACCCTAAACACTTGAGTGATATGAGTGATCCGCTAGTAAGAAGCCTGGTCATGTACACTCTACATCCGAGAGTTGGAAAGTACGCCTTTTTCACTATGGACGCAATTGAAATCTAGCGACTAAAATCATCGAAGTTCGAAACTTTCTCTAATACTTTCGAAAGATGTGACAACTTCTGATAAAGGCATAATAAAAGGATCCAAGGGAGAATGAGTAAGAATCTATTAGAAAGAACCTTATATTCTCACTTTTTGCTTGAGGACAAGCAAAGCTAAGTGTGGGGTATTTGATATCGGCCAAAAAGTCACGTTTTTACCCCCAATATTAAGCCCTAAATCCATAAAGTTTCAAACTTTATCGCCAAAATTATCGCTTTGTCGGTTAATTTTGTTGATTAAGTAATTACAAAGGCGATGCAAAAAGAATCAAGTAAAATGGAGTTAAAACGAAGAATCAAGAGCGAAAATGGTGAAAGACAAGTTACGACCAAGAAAATCATGTTACGATCCAGAAAACAAGCTGACCAGGGCAGGCCAAACGGCTTGCCCAACGGCATGTCACAATGGGAAACGGCCTGCCAAACGGGCCATACAAGCGGGCATCAAAAATGGGCCACCTCAGAAACGGGCCTTGCAAATGGCTTGCCAGCCGTTTGCAGGCAAAAATCAAGTATATTTAAAGGGCTTCTTCCATTCATTTTTTAGACACACTCAAATTGTAATTCACTTTATATTTTCAAGCTTTTTAGTTAGTTTTTAGTAGTAGCTAGCTTAGCTTTTATTTTCCGGAGAATATCCCGGTGAGTCCCTGCAATCTCAGGAAGATTTCTTCAGCTTTTTTAGGTTTTTATCCGAAACGCTTGTCTTTTGTATTAAACATGTATTATTACCAATATTACCATGTTAGCTTAATTAATCTGTACGTTGCCATGATAGAAGTTTGGTTTAGCGTAGTTATGTTAAATTAGTACGGTAACTATTGTTATACTGAACTTGTGAGTCTGATAGATTTGTATACTAGCATCTTAAGGATTGACCAACCTGGGTTGTGATCAGGACTTACCACCTATATGAACTTAGCTACTTCATAGGATTAAGACCCCTGGTTATACTATACCTGAAGATTCAATGAACTCGGTATGGCCGGAGTTCCCGAAAGGCATCTAATGCGCTTTTAGGACACAGAACTTAGGAATTGAGACATGAATGACCTAGTATGCCTATTGACTATTCTAAAGAGACCTCTTAGGAGCTGTTAAGATCTAGCTAGTACCTTGACTGTATGATCTAAACCTATTTCATGTTCTTGTTTGATTTTTGCCCTATGACTAAGTCATATCAACCGTTTAGCTACCTGTTAGGTTTCTATCCGCTTTACTTTCAGTATATCAACTGTAATGCTGTATAATGTTTTGATTGGTATGATCTCATTAATATGATGAAATGGTTGTTAGTTTTCATTTAAGGTTTTATCAACTTAACCCGATGGAATCCTTCTGTTTGTGATCAGTGTTCAATCGACACAGCACGTTGTCATTCAGTTAACTAAACTAGTAACGAGGGTTAGGATTAGAGCTCAAATCACTAATAAACCTAGTGCTTTAATGAGGATAACCTCCGACGTATAGTTACCTTTCAATTATACAACCAAGTGACATACTTTTCACTACTCAACGAGAATTCTGAGAGTCTAGAGATAAGTAGGTCTGTGTAATTAACTCATCCAACCAGATCTATACCATTCCAATCATAGCCTTAACATAAACATAATTACCTTTCCCTTGCCCAAACTAATATCTTGGTCAACGTTTCCCTGATCTGCATACTCCGAATATCCTTCCACTTTTGTTACTTTTCCGCAATTAGGACCATTAGCTTAAAACCAACTACTATCCTTTATCTAGGTAATTTAACCAAAGACAATTATCCACCTGATCTTCAATTCGTTAAACCATTCAAAAGTACGACCCTAGGTTAACTTACACCTTCTACCATTAAAAAGTTAAAAGTAAATTTAGACCCCGCAAAATATAAATAATAAACCACTATTCGTTACTCTGATCAGCTGATTCTGACGCCTTGCGGCCTAACGACACCGCACAAATAAAACCGTCTGTTTCAGTCATATCACTTGCTCCCAAAATAAAAATAGATGGAGACAAATGAGTGAAAAATGATGGAGACAAATGAGTGAAAAATGCCCAAAATACTCAGCTTATACGGTTATAACCTGAAATTATGTTTTTACCCTTAAAATCCGTTAACTTTTACAACACTTGCCCATTAGCACTGAAATGTCCCGTTCATATCGATTATAAACATTTCATATTAATTGATTTTGTTGCGAGGTTTTGACCTCTATATGAGACGTTTATCAAAGATTGCATTCGTTTTTAAAACAAACCATAACCTTTATTTTATCGATAAAGGTTTAAAACCATAACGTAGATTATCAAGTAATGATAATCTAAAAGATAACATTTTACACACGACCATTACATAATGGTTTACAATAATATTACACATCGATTTAAATCTCCGAATGCAGTTTTTAAACAATATATTACAAGCATGCTGACTCCAATTCTTGTCCTTAAATTAGCATGCAACAGCGGAAGCTCTTAATAATCACCTGAGAATAAACATGCTTTAAACATCAACAAAAATGTTGGTGAGTTATAGGTTTAGCTTATATATTTATCAAATCGTAATAATAGACCACAAGATTTCATATTTCCATTTCTCATAAAAATCATGCATGCATATAGCCATCTGCATAAATATCATTCATATGGATTGAACACCTGGTAACCGACATTAACCATAATGCATAGAATATCCCCACAGAAATCTTCATCTGTATAATAATAATCTCGAAGTACTAAAGCCATCCATAGACATGAATGGGAGTTTTTAGGCTGAATAGATCTATCTTTAGGATTCGCGTCAATTAGGGGCCATTTCCCTGATTCTTAGGTTACCAGACTTGAAGGGCGATATTCGATTTTGATAATCTAACCATAGAATGTAGTTTCATGTACTTGTGTCTATTTTGTAAAACATTTATAAAACTGCATGTATTCTCATCCCAAAAATATTAGATTTCAAAAGTGGGACTATAACTCACTTTCACAGATTTTCAAATCGTCGGAAATAAGACTTGGCCACGGGTCGATTCACGAACCTATAATAAATATATATACATATATATATATATATATATATATATATATATATATATATATATATATATATATATATATATATATATATATATATATATATATATATATATATATATATATCAAAGTATGATCGAAATATATACACAACATTTTTATTACTTGTTGATGTTTTAAGTTATTAAGTTAGCAGTCTAACGTTAGTAGTCCGCAATTAGTAGTCCACAGTTAGTAGTACATAAATGAATCAATATATTTTCTCGAATCAATCCAGGGCCCAGTGTATACAAGTCTCAGACTCGATCACAACTCAAAGTATATATATTATTTTTGGAATCAACCTCAACCCTGTATAGCTAACTTGAGCATTACCGCATATAGAGTGTCTATGGTTATTCCAAATAATATATATAGATGACGTCAATATGATATGTCAAAATATTGTATACGTGTCTATGGTCTATCAAGATTACATAATATATGTTAGACTACATGTATAATACAATATAAGTTAGTTAAGTTATGGTTAGTATAAATTTGTTATAAAATTTTCGTAGCTAAAACTAGCAAATTTATCCAATTTTGTTTTACCCATCATTTCTTCGTTACAAATCCATTTTGAGTGAATCAAATTGCTATGGTTTCATAATGAATTGAAATTTATGAAACTAAACAGAAAAAGTATAAGTTTGTAGTTGTAAATATAGGTTACAAGTCGTTTTTGAAAGAAGTAGTCATTTCCGTCGAAAGAACGACATCTTGATGACCATTTTGAAAAACATACTTCCACCTTGAGTTTAACCATGATTTTTGGATATAGTTTCATGTTCATAAGAAATATCATTTTCCCAGAAGAACAAATTTTAAATCAAAGATTATCATAGTTTTTAATTATCCAACCCAAAACAGCCCCCGGTTTAACTATGACGGCGTATGTCTGGTTTTACGGTGTTCATCGTGTTTCCAGGTTTAAAATAATTAAGTTAGCATATCATATAGATATAGAACATGTATTTAGTTGATTTTAAAAGTTAAGTTAGAAGGATTAACTTTTTTTGCAAACAAGTTTAGAATCAACTAAACTATGTTCTAGTGATTACAAGTTTAAATCTTCGAATAAGATAGTTTTATATATATGAATCGAATGCTGTTATGAACATCATTACTACCTAAAGTATAGTAGGTAAACCTACTGGAAGTGACAAGAAATGATCTAGCTTCAAAGGATCTTGGATAGCTTGGAAGTTCTTGAAGTAGAATCATGACACGAAAACAATTTCAAGTAAGATTACTACTCGAATTAAGATAGTTATGTTTACAGAAATTGAACCAAATCTTGAATATGATTCTTACCTTTGATTTAGAATGAAAACCTACTGAGATTAACAAAAGTTTCTTGATCTTGGATGATTACTTGGAATGGATTTGAAAGCTTGGAAGTAATCTAGCAAGTTTGAAAGATTTCTTGAAGTGTTCTTGAATGGTTGTTTTTATGATGATTAAAGCTTGCAATTGAAGCTAAAAGATGGTGAAAATGCTTGGAGATGATCAAGTATGATGTTAGGAGTATTTTGATGGAGAATTTGGAGTGTAAGTATGAGAAAATGGAATGGGAAAATGAGGTGAAATCATAAAAACGGGATTACATGTTATAAAGAAAAAAAATCCTTAAGTTTGTTTCTAGCTCATTAGTCATACTAGATGTTAAATGGTTGGTTCCCACATGTTTCTTAATTATTTAAGGCTGCTAAGGAGCAGATTTTTATGTGTATATATGAATAGTATATACATCTAGAAGCTGGGTATAATACGAGTACAATACTTGAATGAATACGAGTAGAATTGTTGATGAAAACGAATGGGAATGTAAGTGTAAGCATTTTTGTTAAATAGAAGTACTTTTATATGTGTCTTGAATTCTTTCAAAAGTGTATTGATACATCTTAATACACTACATGTATATACATTTTAACTGAGTCGTTAAGTCATCGTTAGTCGTTACATGTAAGTGTTGTTTTGAAACATTTAAGTTAACGATCTTGTTAAATGTAATTAATCCAATGTTATAATACTTATAGAGATGTTAAATTGTTACATTATCATGGTAACATGATGTATTAATATATCTTAATATAATATACAAATAGTAAGACGTTATTACAACGATAATCATTACATATAGATATCGTTTTGAATTCCTTAAGTTAGTAGTCTTGTTTTATGTATATAGTTTGTTGTTAATATACATAATGAGATACTTAAATATCATTTCATCATGTTAAACATATCTATATGTCCATATATATATATATATATATATATATATATATATATATATATATATATATATATATATATATATATATATATATATATATATATATATATATATATATATATATATATATATATATATATATATTAACATGTCATATACGAGTTATAACGTTCGTGAATTATCGAACAAACTGGGTGGTCAAACGTTAACACAAAATTCGTTTCAAGTAAACAAGTCTTAACAAGTTTGATTGCTTAACATGTTGGAAACATTTATTCATGTAAATATTAATCTCATATAATATATAATCATGGAAAAGTTCGGGTTACTACAAGCACATCTGCGCGGTGCGCAGTATTTTACGCCGCGCTCGAACGTATTCACAGACCAAAAGGCAGGATGTCACAAGTCTCCACCATGTTAAGATGTTCCCCACGAACTTCCCTTAATACTCTAAAGCAACATAATTCTCTTACACCACACTACATTCTTTCCATTTCAATCACACTCTTCACCCGTCATAGAAACCACAACATAAATTAGGCCCTAAATCTCTCATTCCTCATACTGAACCACTTAGACCGTGACTCTCCTGCATCTAATTCTCCATCCTCTCACACGTGAGTAACAACACATAAGTTACCTTTCTCCTCCAGAGTTTCTCCCCGTAAGTAAGTTATGATTTACATTTATCACCGTGAAAAGGCAATCTACATTACATCTTTTTCATACAACGAGTTGGGGAACTCATATATCACTTATTCGTTAGTTCACACTTGTGGAAGCGTATAACTCCTCTTTCATGCCTACCCACTCTTTCACAAGATTTTATCCCTTAAATAGTAGATTTATAAACTTAGACCCCATCCCCTTTATTTCCTTCTGAGTCAATATCCTAAAGATCCCAAGTTCTACACTGTTACAAGATCCCGTCATACCTTAGAATGCCCATCCATAGTTCTTAGTTCTGAATAAATAAAGTTTCATGTATGCGATTTCTTTTTTTTTTTATAGCATAAACGTCCCAACCATCACACTTGTATAAACGTCCCCCTATAACTTTGTATAAATGTCCCAGCTATCACACTTCCCCTTCTAATTACAATTGTTGGAAGATAAGTTTTACATCAGTCATTTCCCACACCGTTAAATCTTGTTGCATTCTGTCTACAAAACAAATATGGCTTTAAGCCCCCCGTTTCACACGATAACGTGGTGATTAATATCACCATTTTGTACTCATAGGCCCGGCACCACAGTTAATAGTTCATCTGTTACCTGCTCATAGTAACACCTCATCCACAGTGATATATGCCCTTAGTAAAATTCCCTAAACATGTAATAGTTCCTTAATTAAGCCCTTATGGAAGCGGTCAGGCTTCAAGAAATACCAACACAAATTACTTAGAAACCCAGCGACAGACAATAAGAATTGCTACCATTCTATGGGCATTCTCTTTAGACCCATATAGAATTTTCCCTCGATAAAAACACCCTGGTCCCACACTTTCAACTTCTCCCAAGCATAAACAATTACGACCTACGATTTGGTTCTTAAAACCAAAACTTCCCTCCATCTATAGATTAGGTTCTAAATCATAGTAACATAAATCACTGCCACTTGATTGATTTTCAACCCCTAATCATTGACCATGAGACACTCCCCTTGTCGTCTTTACATAATGCAAGCACGACTTTTATCTGCGTCAAAGTATATGTCACGATCCTACGTAGTCCATTACTTTAGATACTCTTTCCTTCATACATATATAGAAGGTATCCCTTCCCGGAGGATACCAAAATGTTTCGATACTACCATACCCTAAGGACACCTTGTCAATCCATCATATTCATGTTATCCCAATAACACTCCTTACATAATCTCGGATTTACTCATAGTAAATTACTTTCCTCAAGCAAGGTAAGAGATTTCATTACCCAATTGCTTATTCCCATACTAAGCTATATAAATTCATCCCATGTTGTTAGTATGCTTAATCTCGTGCTAAGTTCACACCTCACTATCACTAGGTCGCTTAGCCCCGTTCTAAATCTCACACCTTACCATCATTAATTTGCTTAGTCCCACGCTAAGTCTTACATCTCACTGTCTTTATTCCCGCAACCAATTTACCAAATCCGCAAAACGAAGCACCACAACACATACTGAACCCTAGATATCATAATCCTGAGTCCACATTTGAAGATTCGTCTTACACTCATACACCCCCATATAATTGTTGACAATAATTTGCCTTATCCTTATACCCCAGTATTGTACATAAACGTAGACTCGCCCCTAAATTATAAACGATATATATATATATATATATATATATATATATATATATATATATATATATATATATATATATATACACAACACTTCAACACTTCACACATTGCTCTCAACATAATGGGTTATATGAATCCTCTTATACGGATGTAATCTGGATTCGTATAAAACTCCCATCTGTTTTATCTCCCAAGGCTTACTCATTACTATACGATCCTTCTAACACCCTCGGTAAATTGTAACTAATCATGCACACCACAATAATATCAGGAAATAAAATCCCTATAGCCACATGTTGGCCCTTCACTAATCATAGTTTAAACCAGAAGGCCACCCCTTCACTCTTCCCACTTGACATCTCTCTATCACACCAAAGAATAACCCGCATCTATATACGATCAGAATTGATAACGGCAAAATGACATGTTTTTATATCCAATATCAAGCCTTAAAAACAATAAAGTAATCGACTTTATCGAAGAATATGGCGGTTATTCACTTTATTTGGTAGATCAAGTAATTACAAGGGCATTTCAAAAAGAATCAAAGAAAACG
Source organism: Rutidosis leptorrhynchoides (assembly GCF_046630445.1). Lineage (NCBI taxonomy): Eukaryota > Viridiplantae > Streptophyta > Magnoliopsida > Asterales > Asteraceae > Rutidosis > Rutidosis leptorrhynchoides. The sequence goes on along the minus strand of NC_092334.1, from coordinate 349,799,334 downwards.
GACTTAAAACGAAGAATCTAGAGCGAAAACGACGAAATCAAGTTACGACGTCGGAAACAAACCAAACCAGCAAAAGTTCTCGGATACACTGTAACAGCCTCGTTTTGGTCCTAGCAGTAATGACCCATTTACCCTTGTGGGTTGGTATTGTAATTTTAATAATTATGTGTTTTATAATTATTGTGTATGGGATAATGTGCATTTTATGGCAAGGTCGTAGAACATATTTCCTTTTGTGAATTGGACTTAGAATAAATAAGTTATTAAAGATTTTGGATTTAAGATAACTGGTAAATACCCGTGTATTAGACGGAAGATGTTACCTATATGTGAAGGAACCTAAATTAGTGAATATGTATCTGTACGTTCATTCATTTCTTTTTTTTTAGAAACTAAACAACCCTAAAACATAACTCGCTCTTTAATTCCTTAAAATCAACAAATGCATATCCAAGATTGTGAAGTTTTGTATCTGATTCTATTAGCTTCAAGGATCAAAACAAGGTAAGTATCTTCAATTTTGATGAATTGGAATGGGTTTTATATGGGTTTGGTTAAAATGGGTTTATAGTGATTGATTCTTGCTTTGAATGTGTTTGTTATCCTTGATTGAGGCTAGAAATAAGTTATATATGTATTATGTGTTATTCTTGATCCTTTGGATTGGTCAAAACAAGTAGAAATTGAGTTTTATGTGTAAAAAACTCAAAAACAGCGAGCTGAGGCTGTTCTTCAGCATCCACACGAGTAACAGCTCAACCACGCTGTTGAGCACACTTTTGAGGTTTCTTTAGCATCCACATGAGTGACAGCTCAACCACACTATTGAGCACACTTTTGAGGTCTCAACCACGTGGTTGAGGGCTCAACCGTACGGTTGAGGGCTCAACCACGCGGTTGAGCAGTGGTCAGCTTTTGGTAAATTTGAAAAGGGTGTAACTTTCAAACCGTAACTCCGTTTTTGACAAATAAACTATCGTTAGAATCGCCCTGAGGTCTACTTTCCAATGATAAGGTTTTAAAACTTTAAATCAAATTTGAGTTAGGTTTAAAAAGCTCAAATTGCAGGTCTGCTACTGTTCTTGCTCAACCGTGTGTTTGAGGCACTCACCCATACGAGTGAAGTGTCCATCCGTGTGAGTGAGATACTAAACTGTGTGAGTGATTTTTAAAATCACTTGTACAAGTGATAGGTCAGTCGTGCGAATGACGATACTCACCCGTACGAGTGAGCATAATCAGTCGCACGAGTGAGACCTTATCCTTGCGAGTGACAGTGTTTGTATGTTTGGGTCCAGTGTAATTCTGACCCATTTACTGTATTGTTGTGATATTTATTCTAATGTATAATTTGATTGAAAAGTGTACTAACTAGAGAATTTATATTCTCAGGTGATAAACGGAAAGGTGAAGACACAGTGATATAAGACAACTGAGTACTTGTGCTTCCAAGTGAGTAGGACTATCTTTATGGATGTGATTATACAGTGACAAGTATAGTGATCTGTGCCATGCTTATGACTAGACTGTTTAGGAGTATGTGACCAGTGCAGTGACTATATGTGATTATGTACAGACCCAGTGCTAACGTCGAGGGTGAATTCTGACGTAACGTCGATAATGTTCCCGACGTAAGAGGTCATGTCATACCCCCAAATAGAGCCGGGGGTAAATTTGACTTCACAATATCACAACACAAGTATATAAGTGAGAACGACTCTAAATGAGACGTTTTATTAAAAACCATAATAGTATTGCAGCGGAAATGAAATAAAGTTTTACATGGTAAACCCAAATGTAATTAACAAATGCTAAATTATAAATATGTGAACTCCAATGCATCAGCTAGCTAAGCGTCATAGGGCAGCACATAAGCTAATCTTCACCTGAGACAAACATGCTTAAAATCGTCAACACAATGGTTGAGTGAACATCATAGGTTTATATAATAAATAAAGTTTTAGACCACAAGATTTAATTCGAAACAAAAATATTCAATATGCCATGAGTTATAATATCGAGCTAAACATTCACCCCTGACACTGTACGGGTGTCGGTAATCATTATTATGTACCCCATTGATGATCGGTCAATGGGTAGAGACGTCGCTCTCAATAGGCCTACTCACAATAATTAAGCTTGCAACATTTTAATTCCAGCAATTAACGATATTATAGCAGGGATTTGCATGTAAGAATACAAGTCAACAATAATCTCATGAAGTTGCATATCAAAAAGTTAAGTACTTGTGTCTAAAGTGTAAATCATTTAAATACAAGCATGTGTCTCACCCCAAGATTTATAAAATCAATAGATATGAAAAAGCGGGGCTATGAAGTGCACCTTAAATAGCACAGAAGAGATATTCCACAAATGAGAGGATTGAACGGACGAACGTGATCGACATCTCAACCTAGAGATAGAATGCACGATCAGATATTGTCTAATAGACATAAGTATAGTAACTATACTAATGATAATGGTTTTCTAAAAGAGTTCTATTTTTGAAAAGTTACTATTTTTGGAAAGTTTCCATTTATAGTAAGTTTCCAAACTTAGGAAGTTCGGGTTATAATCTTTCTTAAGATGTTATACAACTTTACTCAAACTTCGTTGCTATCAAATAAGTCAGGAATGACCAGATGTACTCGGGAGCCCAGGACTCTTGACCAGAATCTAAGTCATGGCATTCGAGATCCACAAGCTTACCCATAAATGGCAACCTAGACATCATTCACTTACGACCGTAAGTAGCGGTGAAATTCGCATGACTTGTACGTTATCTTTTGATTAACCTTCACTTTAGGTTTAAGTCATAATATTATATTATAAGTTATATTATACTTATTTATTAATGACTTCTTATTCATTTTTAAATCATACTTATAATAAAGTATTAATAGTTACATTATAATTATTCATTATTAACGTATTACTATGGTTAGTATCAGTGTTGTAAAAAACGGAAAAAACGGGGGTGTAGACGGGGGTGTAGACGGATTTTGGGGTGCCCCATCCAGTTTATACATAAAACGTTTGAATAAACGGAAATCGGCCAAAAAACGGTCAAAAGACGGTCAAACACGGTCCGAGACGGGGAAAAACGGGTTTTTCTGATTTTTTTCAAGTTTTTTTTTTATATAAAAAAAATTAAACGCTGTGCTATTACTTAGGGTTTCTTTTTTTATGTTTGAAATGTTGAAGTATTTAAACATGTGTGAAATGCTTATGTTTGGAATAATGTAATGTACAATATATATATATATATATATATATATATATATATATATATATATATATAATATATATAATATTTTTATTTAAAAGTCAACGTTAGTCAACATCCGTTTAGACCTACGTCTCGACCCCGTCTCGACCGTCTCGACCATTTTAGGACCCGACCGTCTCGACCCCGTCTCGCGTCTTTTGCAACCTTGGTTAGTATTATTAATTACTATTAACTTTTAATTATTATATAATAACTAAAGTATTTTAATAAGTCATAATATAAGTATTTATTAATAATGTATTATTATTATTATTATTATTATTAACTTATATTATAAACATTATACTTATTATTTATTTCCTTAAATTCATTTTTTAATTAAAATAAATACCAAATAAATATAAATAAAATTTTTATAAGTTTATTTAAATATTATAAACTGTGTAAAATTTTATAAATATAAATATAGCTCATTTTTATATTTCTTTCGTATTTTCTTTATATATACATATTCGATTCATTTTAATCAAGGTTAATTAGTTATTAATTATTAATTCGACCTAATTAAAAACTTTTATATTTTTTATAGGTTCTATATTCTGCAAAAATATTACAAAAATTATAAATACGAATTTTATATAAATATATTATTTATTTAATATTATCTTATCATTTAACCATTAAATTAGGTTTATAATTTAATAAATAAGATAAATTAATTTAAAATAAATTTTTATAATTTTTACAGTACCTATACATCCTAATGATTATATAAAAATTTTATATTATCATATTTAATATACTTTTTTATTTATATTTGTATTTCTTTTTCTTTTCCTCTCGGTTAACAATTAAACACAAACAAATATACATTAAATACTAAACGACCGATTTATTTATTTTTTTATAATTTTCGCAGCTTTATACAATTATAATAATCTCATAAAAAATATTTATAATTATTTTTATTTATATTTTATATTTATTACAAATTTCACTCTGTATTTGTGTTTAATCACTATCTAATTCGTATTTAAATATAAATAATATTACAAAACTTATTATAATTATTTTTATGAATTTTACTACTGTTATAAACACTTTCTAAGCAAAAATAACTGATATGAATATTTTTTACCTAAATTAAATTAGTTTTTACATATTTAATCAATTCAAAACAACTAATTATTGAATAAATGTATAAGTTGTTATATTAAATAATTTTTCTTATCCAATAATTTTTATATTTCATCTAACCACTATAAAAATTATTATAACATTTTATAAGTATTTATAACATTTAATTTCAATTTTCACAAAGTGTTTGATATATATATTCATTAAATACATAATAATTCGAATTTAGATACTTATAAAATCTACAAAATTATTTTTGGTTACTATTATATCCTATTAATATTTAAGAACCTGTAAAAATTATTATTATCAATTATATATATTTATTTACTATTTAATTCGGGTATATACCCATATATATAATAATTTCATTTTTAATTGTATTATAAATAAAATCCGAATATATAATTCATAAAAATAATTTTAATACATACTATAATACTTATTGTTAATTATAGTATGTTCACATGAATTTTTAACACGGCATTATAATTTATTAACAATAAAAAAAACAAATCGGCTAAAAAAAAATTAAGGAACGAAGCAAATAAAAAAAAATAGATAGGTAGAGATATACCTCAAATATGCTGCGTGTTTTCTTGAGGGAAAGATTAGTGAATTTTTTAGTGATAAAAATAAATTAGGAGTGTGAGAAAAAAAAATCTTAGAAGTGTAGTATTTATAGGATAGATTTAGGAAAAAAAAAAAGTAAAATAAAATATACCGTAGGACTAGCAAGATTTTTGGGGATACATTTTTTTTTTTGTATTTATTTGACTAAGTAAGTTTTATCCATTCGCAAAAAGAAAATAAAAATTTTGTGTTATCGCTTTTTTTTAAACCGGCCGAGTGATACACATATACATATTTATATTTTTTTTTTTTTTTTTTAGATAAGATGAAGATCATTCTAGATTTTTTAGGATTTCCTTTTTATTTTTAATTACGAAATTAATATATATTTATCTATACTTTTGGTATTTAATAATATTAAACTTTTATTTTTAAATTACTAACTTATAGTTTTTATTATTTATAGTTGTGACACATTACCTATCATATAATTATTTTTGTTACTAAGTTAGTTATATAGTACTTTAGTTATTAAAACAATTAATATAAGTTACATATATATATATATATATATATATATATATATATATATATATATATATATATATACACATATATATGCACTATGAATACTTCATGTACCCAATTAATACTAGAGTTAGGGTTTATATTAGAAATTACTATTTAGGTTAGGGTTTATATTAGTAATTACTATTTAGGTTAGGGTTTATTTATTACGAACATTTATTATCTGAATAACAACCCTAATGACAGTGTACCGGATCAGAAAATAAAACCCTAAGGGTAATATAGTAAATTCAGAATGGAAAAGTGAGGGTTGCTATAGTACCTCCCCGTTAATTTAAACTTCCTCCCGAAGTTTCAAGTGGATTTTTCTGATGCATCATCGGTTGAGAAAAGATGGGGATATTTCCGCTTCATCTAGTCTTCATGTTCCCAGGTATACTCGGGGCCTCTTCGTGAATTCCAATGGATTTTAATAATAGGAATAGTACTCTGTTTCAAGCCTTTAACCTCACGATCCATAACCTCTATCGGTTCTTCAACGAAATGCATTTTATCATCAATGCGGATATCTTTCAATGGAATAACAAGTGTGTCATCAGCAAGACACTTTTTAAGATTCGAGACATGAAATACATCATGTACATTATTAAGTTCAGAGGGTAATTCCAATCGATACGCCACATGACCAATTCTTTCAGTAATCTTGAAAGGTCCAACAAATCGTGGGCTAAGTTTACTTCTCTTGCCAAAACGAACAACGCCCTTCCAAGGAGATACTTTCAACATGACTTTATCACCGATTTGGAATTCTGAATCTTTCCGATGAATATTAGCATAGCTTTTCTGTCAGCTACGGGCAGTTTCTAATCTTTTCTTAATCTGAACGATCTTTTCTGTAGTTTCATGTATGATTTCAGAACCAGTTAACTGTCTGTCCTCAAGTTCATCCCAGCACAGTGGAGATCTACATTTTTGTCCGTATAAAGCCTCAAAAGGTGCAGCCTTAATGCTTGAGTGATAGCTGTTGTCGTAAGAAAATTCAGCCAAAGGCAAATGTCTATCCCATCCTTTGCCAAAATCGATAACACAAGCACGTAGCATATCTTACAATGTTTGAATGGTTCGTTCACTTTGACCATCAGTTTGCGGATGATAAGTAGTACTCATGTCGAGTTGAGTTCCAAGTGCAGATTGTAGAGATTTCCAGAATCTAGAAATGAATCGACTGTCACGATCAGAAATGATAGAGATAGGAACTCCATGACGAGAGACAATATCTTTGATGTATAGCTGTGACAATTTTTCCATTCTATCAGTTTCTTTGATCGGTAAGAAGTGTGCAGACTTAGTAAGACGATCAACTATGACCCAAATAGTATCATTGCCACTAGAAGTCTTGGGCAATTTAGTAATAAAATCCATAGTGATACACTCCCACTTCCACTGCAGAATATCCAGTTGTTGAAGTAAACTAGATGGCTTTTGATGTTCGGCCTTAACTTTCAAACAAGTAAGACACTTGCTTACATACTCAGCGATATCAGATTTCAGATTAGGACGCCAATAAAACTTCTTCACATCGTGATACATTTTACTAGAGCCTGGGTGAATAGAATACCTAGTCTTATGTGCTTCATCCAAGACTAGTCCTCGTAGATTTCCGAAGATTAGGACCCAGATTCGATTATTAAAATACCTTGTTCCATTTCCCTTAAGTTTAAGTTGCCTTACAAGACCTCTAAGTCCCTCGAGTTGGACATTCTCTTCCTTCAATGCCTCAAGTTGTGCCTCACGGATTTGAGATGTAAGATTAGTACGAATGCGCAAATTCAAAGCTCGGACTCGGATTGGTGTGGCACGATCCTTTCTACTAAGGGTGATGTCAAAGCTAAGGGGTATAAAATACTATTAAATTTTAGCAGGAAATACTATTAAATACGATACAATTTTACTCAAGATATTTATTTATTTATTGAATGGATATACTTAAACCTTGCTACAACACTTATAGGCAGTGTACCTAATCGTACAGTAGTGTAGTTTTTAGTAAGTCCGGTTCGTTCCACAGGGAAAATCTTTTAATCAAAGCTTAACGCTATATTAGTTTAATTTATAAAAATACGAATATATATATAAGTAATATTATTATTTTAAAGGGGGGTTTTTTACCGTTTAATGACCGGTTTGTCGATTTTAAAACTTTAGTCGCAGTTAAAACCAAATGTAAAATATTAAATAAATAAAAGACTTAATTTAAAGCGTAAAGTAAATAACGATAATGAAATTGCAAATAATAAAAGTGCGATAAAATAAACTTGCGATAATTAAAAAGTACGATAATTAAAAGTGCAATTAAATACAATAACAATAAATAAAAATGCGATAATTAGAAGTGCAATTAAATATAAAATAAAGGAAATTAAATATGAAATAAAAGAATTATGCTTATTTAAACTTCCGTAATCATGATGTTTGACGTGTTGATTTTAGTTTTATGCACATGGGTTAATTGTCCTTTGTCCCGGATTATTTAATATGTCCGTCTGGTTTTTGTCCATAACAGTCCATCAGTCATAAATATAAAGTGCGAGTGTCCTCATCAAATTATCCTTATACCCAAAGTCAAATATTCCAACTAATTGGGGACTTAAACTGTAACAAAATTTTAATACTTTGTTTAATAATTACACCAGGATGTCGACTGAGTGTAACCCAAGATTTTAATACTTTGTTAACAATTATGCCAAGTGTCCTTGTACATAATTTCACCCCTGTTTTAATAATTCTAGTGGCTATTAATCCATTCCCGTGTCCGGTTAAATGAACGATTATTCGTACATATAAATACCCCGCCCATCGTGTCCGATCGGGTGTAAATGGTTATTTATAGGGACGCCCAATTGTAAATCTTTATATTAACATTAACAAACTATCATTTAGTTAAACAAATATAAAGCCCATTAATAGCCCATAGTCTAATTTCCACAAGTGTCGTTCTTTTGTCCAAACCCCAATTATGGTACAAAGCCCAATTACCCAATTTTAGTAATTAGCCCAACATCATGATTACTTCGTTTTAAATAAGCATAATAATAACTTAGCTACGAGGCATTAAATTAAAAAGGTTGAACATAACTTACAATGATTAAAAATAGCGTAGCGTTACACGGACAGAATTTCGACTTACACCCTTACAACATTCGCTAACATACCCTTATTATTAGAATTAAAATTAAAATTAAAATTAATATATATATATATATATATATATATATATATATATATATATATATATATATATATATATATTACGTATATATTGAGAGAGAGAGATAGATTATTGATTTTTACGATCAGAATTCGCTGGCTTTTATAGGCAGTTTCATTTTTTGGGGCTCCGCGAGTCGCGGCCCAGTTGGTCTTCGAACTCCGCAAGTCGCGAAGTTCCATTTTACAGCTCACTCAACTTTGGCTCTTTGTTTGCCGACGATTATATAAATAAATATAATATATAAATAATTTTAGTAATTATTTAAATATTATATTATATTTATGTGCATAGTTGACTTGAAATTTTTAGTCCGTTGCGTCGAGCGTTGAGAGTTGACTCTGGTCCCGGTTCCGGATTTTCGAACGTCCTTGCGAATAATTTAATATCTTGTACTTTGCATTTTGAATCTTCTACTCGTGTAATTTCGAGACGTTTCTTATCAATAATTGGAATCTCATTGATTGTATTTTGTACTTTTGAGCTTTTTGGTCGTTTGCGTCTTCAATTCGTCGAATCTATCTTTTGTCTTCACCTTTTATTATTTAAACTAATATCACTTGTAAATAGAACAATTGCAACTAAAAGCTTATCTTTCTTGAGGAATAATGCTATGAAATATATGTTCGTTTTTAGCATTATCAAATATTTCCACACTTGAGCGTTGCTTGTCCTCAAGCAATATAGTCTTGAAATACTAGAATCACTTCTTTATTCTTCACACTTTGTACATCAGTGATTTCTATATGGCGGTATAAACAATGGTAGTAACGATATGGTTTACAGTCCCACATGACTTATGAAAATTTAGATCCATTAAGGAAATTGGATCTTTATGAAAACATTTGATCTTTTGAAAATTAAATCTAGCTTTTACCCTAGATAAGTTTTCCGGAATAACCCTTCACCGGTGTTTGCAATTTTTTTTGTGGGTTTGGTGGGTTTCAGATTTGAAAACTTTAGCTCAAAACTTGTGGTTTTGTGTCACCCACTTGCTAACCTTGTATTGGGAAAGCAACACGTCCAGTATACTTGCTCCGAATATTACCTTTCGATAAACTACCGTCTGGTTGTAAAGGAAAGCGTTGAACAAGCAACTGTTAAGGCAATGTCCCCTGACATGCTTTTAATTATGGTCTATAATGTGTCGGACGCAATTACTATCCTTGGTAGGAGCAATAGTAAAGCTCACCCTTATGATTTTTCGGTCTGGCACAAGGTCCTGTCTTTGACCATGCTATGCAACCACCGTTCTTACGGTTTACACCCGATTTGGTTCAGGTGACCTAATGAATTCCAGGTGAATTCCTAGGATTTTACGTTCACTGGTAATGAACGCACTGAAAATGGGTTTTCAGAAAACAAATCGGTTTGTAATTTTGATCAAAATATTTTCTCGTTCAAGCTCGAGTTTAGATATCATTGAATTCAATGAGTTTTTAATTCTCAATCTTTAAGGTCAATCTCTAGGATTGAGTAATATCAGTCTTAAAAGCTGATTTTTAATCTTTAAGGAGATTATCCTTTCAGGGGATCTGATTCATTAGTCTTATCCAGCTAATTTGCACGGTGCCCCCCCATTTTACGAGATAAATCCTTCTCATGGTTAGGATAAATCTGACCACTTGGCGACCCTGTTTTATGCTGAGGTCCGTGGATTTCCTGCTGATTTTAGTGATGACTTTTCTAGATTTTTCGTCAACCTACAGCTGGTCTGGACGACAACTTCCTGACCTAAATCAAGAAGCGCGTTTCTTTTTTGGAAGACTTTACTTCCTTTTAATGATGGAATTGATTCATCGTGTAGAACCATCTCTTCTTTTCTTTCATCGGGTAAAACAGTTTAGTTTAGTCCAAAGCAAAAGTATTTTCAGTTATTTGTTACAGAAATATGTGACATATGTTTAAAATATCTTGGTAAATTTTCCCACACTTGGCTTTTATTTTCCTTTTTATTGTCCTCTATTCCATTTTAAATGAATTTTAACATTTTGGTTTGTTTCTCAATTTATGTCCTTTCCGAGGTAACAATAATTTCGGTGTTAAAACCTAGTTTTATCGTTCATAAATATGTATAAACATGATTTTGAGTTCATTTAATTGAAAATTTTGAAAAATTTTACTAGAATTGGGTAGTCAGTATATAAGACTAGGGATGTTCTTTATTATCAGAGAGCACTAGATTCTAATACAACTACTACTTTACTAGTATTTCTAATGGTAACCAAGTGTATAAAGTAAAAATTTTAAAATCCGAAAGAATTTAACCCCTTCCCACACTTAAGATCTTGGAATGCCCTCATTTGCAAGAAATCAGTAACAATTTAAATTATTGAGGGTGATTTGTGTGAAAATGATTAAATTTTACCAAAGTTTCCAAACATATTGGCGTTTGTTTGCTGAATGATAAATGGTGCATATCATTTGTTCATTCTGTCTTGTTGTTATATCAGATTTATTTTGCATCTTGTCTTCAAAATTAGTTGCTTTTGCTGAACTTAATGCCAGTCTTTGAAAATGTGTTGTTTTACCCTGTTGTGTACATAAGATAAACTGCAAACATATATACATATTTTTGAAGTTTGGTATTTTACCCCACATTCAAACATTATTAAAATCTAAAAATAAAAATTTGTAAATTATAAAAACTAATACAATTCCAACATAAGTATTAAATGTATCAACATTACAAATTATAAAATAAATAAAACTAAGTAGACTAGGGATGATACTGATACCAGTAGGGGTTCCATGCATAACCATATGTGTTATAAAATGCTTCGGCTGGGTTATACGTAGGATACGGTGGTTGGATCTCTATAGACCAGGGAGGAAATACGGGCAATGGAGTAGGAATATAGTTTCTACCTATTTGTTGGCAATAAGCTATGATTTGGTTTTGATGAACTTGCCAATCTTCAAATGCTCGATGTCTAGCATTTTCGTACTCTTGTGAAGCTATAAACCTTTGCATTTCTGTCATTTCATTTCCCCCTCCCACATTACCTTGCTGTTGGTTTCTCTCAACCTGTGGATGTCTACCATGGTATTGTACTGCGGCGTTATTTCGCCTCTTCAAAACCTTCGCACCATGGTATACATTTAAACCTATTGTATCGCGGGGTTCTGGTTCTTCGACTAATAATCCCCCCCGACTTATATCCACACCGAGATATTCATCAATCAAAGTAATAAATATACCACCTCCTATTATGCTATGCGGTCTCATCCCCCTAACCATAGCTGATAAATAATAACCCACACAATAAGGTATACTTACAGCGCTTTGTGGGTCTCGAATACACATGTGGTAAAACAAATCCTGTTCATTTACCTTTTCCTTGTTCTTACCTCGTTGTGTAATCGAATTGGCTAAAAACCTATGAATTACTCTTAACTCTGCTCTATCTATATCCAAATAAGAGTAATTTCCCCCTTTAAATCGGTTATGGCTAGTCATTTGACTCCATACACCATGCGTATCAAAATTTTCGTCTATCTTTCTACCATTTAGTATCAACCCTCTACAATCGGCAGATGCTAACTCCTCAGGCGTATATATACGTAAAGCCTGAGCCATGTCTAGTAAAGACATGTGGCGCATCGAACCTCCTAACAAAAATCTAATAAAAGATTGATCGGTTAAACTAACTACTCGATCATTTATTTCTATATACTACACAATAATTCTTCACACCATACTTTATATACAGGTCTACGCATGTTGAATAAACGTACCCAATCGTTAAAAGTAGAATTACCATACCTCTGTGTAAGTAATTCTCTAATTGGCCGGGCTAATTCTACAGCTTCTAACGGTGCCCATTCTATTACCCTAGGTACTTCAACAACTTTAGAATGAAGAGTATGCAAACCCCTTTGGTATTTTGGATAATCTATCCAACGTCTGTCAAATCTCAAGTTCGGGTGCAAATCTTCCAAGTGCATATCTGAAAATGTCATGACTGGATGAGGTATATCTTGTTTGTAGTAGTTATCCACCTCCTGTTGTTCCGTATTCTCAGCAGGAGCATTGCGAGCTTGAGATGAAGATTCACCCCTTTCAGTCTGCAAAACACATCAAACACAATTTTTGTGCATCCAAATATGCATTAGTGTCAGCAAAATCATCAATCAAAATAATTACAATGACATGATCAATTTATATCAAACTTATGCTCATTTTCATATTTTTATCAAATCTACATTTTTTCAAATAAGCATATACGAAAATGTTCGCCAAGTTCATAAGCATTCAACTCAAATAACATGTCAAAATAATCATTACTAGCAATTAAACAAGTTTCAAATGGCATTATCTCTCAAATATCAAGTTCATGAATTTTAGACTTGAAAAAGTCCACTTTAATTCTCAAAATTATGTTTAGGCTCAAGGTTTGGATCATTTAACTACCTAAACATGTTACACTACTTAATTTAGCAATAATTCATGACAAAAATCGGCCATAACCTGTTTATATCAAAAAGCCCCAAATTTGCTCAAGAACACAAACCCTAGATTACTCAAAATTTGAAGTTTAAGGCTTCTAATCATGTTAAATAGCATCAATCTAGGTTATACAAGCATAATACACAAGCAATTTAAGCATAATTACACTAAAAAGCATTAAAATCGAATTGGGAAAAAAAATTGATCAAGAACACTAATTTTTGGATTAAATGGTGTTTAGGTGTAGAAATTTACCGTTTTTCTTGAGTAATTCCTTGATAGCATCCTTCTCAACATGATTTTAGTAAAAAATTTGATGAAAAACGGTGAAAAATTGTGAATTTGGAAGTGTTTTTTCGTGTATTTTCGCAGTATTTTGTGGAGTGGGTGTGTGCAACTGAGCTGTTCAGCTCGTTTTATTTTTTTTCTGGGTTTTGGTCTCTCCGCGAGTCGCGGCATTTGACTCTTTCAAACTCCGCGAGTCGCGGCGTTTTTTTTTTTTTTTTTTTTTAATAAGCCTTAACTTATAAAACAAATATAAAATAAATTTAAAATTTTATTTTCCTTTGTTTTAGGATGAGGTCGTTTTGGATCGATGTCCTAGTCCGTCCTTCGACAAAATTTTAAAATTTGTCTTTTTCAAGCGATTGTTTTAAAAGCTTAGATTTTTGGGTTTTTTTTAATGTTTTTGGCATACTTTAATTCAATAAGATTAAAAATAATGATAATAAAAGTTCTCGTCCCTCCCTCGAGTAAAGCAATTTCGGTTCAAAGACCTAGTCTTCAACTTACGACGAATTTTAAAAATCATATTTTTAACTTAGCAAAATATAGTAAATTTTTTTTTTAAATTCACACAACTTAAATTTAAAAATGCATAAAATTAAAAATTTACACCAAACTTAATTAAAAATGCATAATATTAAAAATTCACACCAAACTTATATTATATTTTTGTTTTTATACATACAAACTTGTATTAAAAATATTAATTTTTCAAATATTGACAAACTTAAATATATTGATTTTACAGAGTTCACTATATTAATTTAAGATTTATATATTAATTTTAAAAATATGGTAAAAATAAAATTAAAAATCTTTTTGGTCTTTTATTCCACTTTAATCAATCAAATATTATCAAAAATATGCGCCCCTCTTTTCGGTAAAGTAATTTCGGTTCCATGACCTAATTTAACTCATGACGAATTTTTGAAATATTTTGGGTTGATTGATTAAAGATATTTATACCTTAAGAATAAACGTTAAATTTCGCAGTGATGTAATAAATTTTTGAATGATATCAATAATTTCTGTCGCCAAACCTAATTTTATTCAATACCAATTTAATACTTTATAGCGAACAAATTAGCGTTTATTATCAAAAGGTTAAAAATGAAAATAAAAAAAATAAAAACTGTACAGACTTACCTGTGAGATAGTATTCTTAGTTATATGATCTATCCCATTCATAAGATAGTCGGTTTAATTGGTTTTCCATGGCTACATAGGCGTAACCTCGAGCATTCAGTGTTTTTTCTTCTAAACATATGAACGGTCCGTCTCTGCATAAAGTAACAAATTCGGTGTTTGAATAGGTTTGATTATTTGAACATTTACCTCCATGTGACCATTTTCCGCATTTGTGACATCTTTCTAGGCGTCGTGCTCTTCTTTTCGCTGCGGATTTTGATTTTCCTTTACCAAATTGTAACTTATTATCTTCGCATCTGGATTCTTTTCTTACTCCGTCCAATCTTTCTCTGATTACTGATACTATTTCACTCGAAAGTGTGTCATTATTACGCTTAGTGATCAAAGCGTGTAGCATTAGACCATGGTTTAGTTCACAGGAAGTCTTCATTTCGTAAAAACCTAAAAAAAATAAAAATTCAGAATGGGGGGAGAAGACTAGTTCTTTAGGGTCTGCTAGGGAAAGACCATTCGGGTTCCATTTTTGAGAACTACACGAAAACAGACAATCTAACTCTAACATAAATACATAAAATCCTTTAAAAAACTTGATTCTCCCCACAATTAGTTAGCTGTGGTATCGAAATTGTGATTAACTTCATTGTCAACTTCCATTGGACTATCTATGTACTGTTTAACTCTGTGACCATTAACCTTAAATTCAATCCCATTTGAATTTATTAATTCTATCGTTCTGTATGGGAAAACTCTTTTGACTATGAATGGTCCAGACCATCTTGATTTCAATTTTCCAGGAAATAGCTTGAATCGTGAATTGAAAAGAAGAACTCTGTCTCCTTCTTTAAATTCTTTTAAACTTCTGATTCTTTTATCATGCCATTTCTTCGTTCTTTCCTTATAGATTAACGAATTTTTGTATGCTTCATGTCTTAATTCTTCTAATTCGTTTAATTGACTTAACCGTAGACGTCCAGCTTCATGTAAATCAAGATTACATGTCTTCAAAGCCCAAAATGCTTTGTGTTCAATTTCTACTGGAAGATGACATGCTTTTCCATAAACAATTCTAAAAGGTGTGGTTCCAATTGGAGTTTTGTAGGCTGTTCTAAAAGCCCAGAGTGCATCCTCCAATTTAATGGACCATTCCTTCGGATTTGATCCTACGGTTTTCTCTAGAATACGTTTTAAAGCTCGATTGGTATTTTCAACTTGTCCACTTGTTTGTGGATGATATGCGGTGGAGATTTTATGAGTTACTCCATATCTTTTGAGAACTTTCTCAAGTTGATTATTACAAAAATGAGTTCCCCGATCACTTATTAAAGCTTTCGGTGTTCCAAACCTTGCAAAAAGACGTTTTAAAAAGTTGACTACAACTCATGCATCGTTAGTTGGGAGAGCTTGTGCTTCCGCCCATTTAGATACATAATCAATGGCTACGAGAATATAGAGATTATTATGAGATTTTGGAAATGGACCCATAAAGTCAATACCCCAAATGTCAAATACTTCACATACTTGGATGACATTTTGTGGCATTTCATCACGTTGACTTATTTTTCCGGCCCTTTGACAAGCATCACAGGATTTGCAAAGAAGGTGTGCATCTTTGTAAATTGTAGGCCAATAGAATCCAGCATCATAAACTTTTCTTGCTGTTAGTTGAGGCCCATAATGCCCTCCTGTTGGTCCTGTGTGACAATGGTTTAAAATTTTACTAGCTTCATCTCCGAATACACATCGGCGTATTATTCCATCGGGACAACTTTTAAACATATGTGGATCTTCCCAAAAATAGTGTTTTATATCACTGAAGAATTTCTTTCGTTTTTGGTACGATAATCCTTTTTCAAGGAATCCACATACTAAGTAGTTTGCATAGTCTGCAAACCATGGTATTTCATTATAATCTATCTTCAATAGATATTCATCAGGAAAGTTGTCTTGTGTGGCCGATTCATTTAGAACTTCTAATTCAGGATTTTCAAGACGAGAAAGATGATCAGCGGCGAGATTTTCTGCTCCTCTTTTATCTCGAATTTCAATATCAAACTCTTGTAAGAGTAAGATCCAACGGATTAATCTTGGTTTAGCATCTTGTTTCGAAAATAGGTATCTAAGAGCAGAATGGTCGGTATAGACCACCGTTTTTGCTAGAACGAGATATGAACGAAATTTGTCAAAAGCAAAGACAATAGCAAGGAGTTATTTTTCAGTAGTTGTATAGTTCGTTTGTGCTCCTTGTAACGTCTTACTAGCATAATATATAGGTTGAAATCGTTTTTCAATCCTTTGTCCTAAAACGGCTCCCATTGCAAAATCACTTGCATCGCACATTAGTTCAAACGGTAGATTCCAATTTGATGTTATCATGATCGGTGCATTAGTAAGTTTCTCTTTAAGAATATTAAAAGATTTGATACATTCATCTGAAAAGATGAATGGAGCATCCTATTCTAGGAGTTTATTCATAGGAGTGGCAATTTTAGAAAAATCTTTTATGAAACGTCGGTAAAAACCGGCATGCCCTAGAAAACTCCTAACTCCTATAACATTGGTGGGATGTGGAAGTTTAGCAATTACATCTACTTTAGCTCTATCCACTTCAATTCCTTCTTTTGAAATTTTATGACCAAGAACGATGCCTTCTTTAACCATGAAATGGCATTTCTCCCAATTAAGTACTAGATTTGATTGTTCGCATCTAATAAGCATTCGTTCAAGATTAGCTAGACATGATTCAAATGTATCACCGAAGAATGAAAAGTCATCCATGAAAACTTCCATGCATTCTTCTATCATGTCGTGAAAAATCGCCATCATACACCTTTGAAAGGTTACAGGGGCATTGCAAAGTCCAAATGGCATGCGTTTGTAAGCAAAAGTACCATAAGGGCATGTGAATGTGGTTTTCTCTTGGTCTTCGGGTGCTATTGGAATTTGAAAATATCCGGAAAATCCATCAAGAAAGCAATAGTAACTATTTCTGGCAAATCTTTCCAACATTTGATCAATGAAAGGTAAGGGAAAGTGATCTTTTCTGGTGGCGTCATTTAATTTTCTATAATCAATACATACACGCCATCCTGTTACAGTCCTAGTAAGAATAAGCTCATTTTTCTCATTTGTAATGACAGTCATGCCACCCTTCTTAGGCACGCATTGAACTGGGCTTACCCATGGATTATCAGAAATTGGATAAATTAAACCTGCATCTAGCAGTTTAATTATTTCTTTTTTAACTACATCTTGCATATTAGGATTTAGTCTTCGTTGGCGTTGCACATACGTTTTATGAACTTCTTCCATAAGGATTTTATGTGTGCAATACGAAGGAATTATTCCTTTAATATCATGAATCTTCCATGCAATAGCTGGTTTATGAGCTTTCAACACAGAAATGAGTTGTGATTTCTCATTTTCAGTAAGAGAAGACGATATTATTACAGGTAATTCAGATTCACCATGTAAATAAGCGTATTCCAAATGGTTTGGAAGTAGCTTTAACTCTAATTTCGGTGGTTCTTCTATTGATGATTTATATCGATATCTGTCTTCTTCTTTTAGCATTTGAATTTCTTCTGTTGTTGGTTCATATCCATTAGCCATTAGTGTAGCTAATATTTCAACTTCATCAATTGGTTCAGTTCCTTCTCCTAAAGAACATTCTCCTGTTCCTTGTAATTCTGGAAATTCTTCTAACAATTCTGCATGTGAGTCTATAGTTTGAATATAATAGCATGTATCATCTGCAGATTAGGGTTGTTGCATTGCTCTATCAACTGAAAAGGTAACACTCTCGTCCTCTATACTTAGGGTCAATTTCTTACCAAACACGTCTATCATTGCTTTAGCCGTGTTTAAGAATGGTCTTCCTAATATGAGAGGAACTTGAGAATCTTCTTCCATGTCCAGAACAACAAAATCTACTGGAAATACTAAAGTACCAACTTTAACTAGCATGTTCTCCATTATCCCTCTAGGATATTTTATTGATCTATCGGCTAGTTGTATGCTTATTCTTGTTGGTTTCAATTCTCCAAGGTCTAGTTTAGCGTATAGTGAATACGGTATTAAATTTATACTAGCACCTAAGTCTGCCAATGCTTCTATTGAACTAAGACTACCCAGAAAACATGGAATTGTGAAACTTCCTGGATCAGATAGTTTTTCGGGTATCTTATTCAACAGCACTGCTGAACAATTAGCATTCATAGTAACGGTCGAGAGTTCTTCCATTTTCTTTCTATTTGTGATTAGATCTTTCAAGAATTTAGCATATCTAGGCATTCCCGAAATCACATCAATGAAAGGAAGATTTACATTTATCTGTTTAAACATATCCAAGAATTTGGATTGCTCGGCTTCAAGTTTCTCTTTCTTCATTTTACTCGGGTAAGGAAGTGGTGGTTGGTATGGTTTAACATAAGGTTTATCCTTAGCTGTGTTATCTTCATTAACCTTTTCAACTACCGGTTCTTTTTCCTTATCTTGTTCAGGTTGTGGTTCTTGTGGAGTAGGAATAGCTTCATCAGAAGTTACAGGTATTTCAGGTGGTTTAAGTGTTGTACCACTTCTTGTGGTAATGGCTTTAGCTGTTTCATTCCGGGGGTTTGCATTTGTATCACTAGGTAAACTTCCCGGTTTTCTTTCACCTATTAACCTTGCTAGGTTACTTACTTCTTGTTCCAAGTTTTGAATAGAAGCTTGTTGATTTCTAAATGCTTGAGCATTTTGTTCATTAGTTTGTTTTTGAGATGTGAAAAACTGCGTTTGAGTTTCAACTAGCTTCGTCATCATATCTTCTAAATTCGGCTTTTTATCATCGGTTTGTGGTGGTTTGTTTTGAAAATTAGGTCTTTGCTGGTTGTAAGTATTATTGGATACTTGTTGATTGCAACGACCTTGTTGGTTGTTGTATGGAATATTTCGGTTATAATTCTGATTTTGATTGTAAATCGGTCTTGGCGGTTGATAATTATTCTGATAATTATTTCCAGGCCTTTGATTTATGTATGAAATATTCTCTCTTTGTTCCATTGTTAATTCAACACTGAGACAATCTTTTGTCAAATGTGGTCCTCCACACTGCTCACAACTAATTCGTATTGAGTGGATATCTTTAGTCATCTTTTCCATTCGTCTCTCGACAGCATCTATCTTTGCGGAAATGGAATCTAAGTCATGGCTAGAATCGGCTCTAGCTGCTTTAGATGATCTAACGATATCTTTTTCTTGGTGCCACTCATGTGAGTGGGAATCAGTGTTATCAATAATTTTGTAAGCATCAGTTTCGGTTTTCTTCATAATGGAACCACCAGCTGCTATATCGATGTCTTTCCTTGTAGTGATGTCGCATCCTTGGTAGAATATTTGTACTATTTGACAGGTGTCTAAACCATGTTGCAGACATCCTCTTAATAACTTTCCAAATCTTGTCCACGCCTCATATAGAGTTTTATTCGGTTTCTGTGTGAACGTAACAATTTCTCCTTGAAGTCTTACGGCTTTAGATGCCGGAAAGAATTGTCTAAGAAATTTTTCAACTAAAACGTCCCATGTATCAATCGCCCCTTCAGGTAACGATTCCAACCAATCTTTGGCTTCTCCCTTTAAAGTCCAGGGAAATAACATGAGATATATTTGTTCATCTTCCACTTCTCTTATTTTAAATAGTGTGCAGATCCTATTAAAGGTACGAAGATGTTCATTTGGATCTTCCTTCGGCGCACCACTAAATTGGCATTGATTAGTCACCATGTGTAGAATTTCTCCTTTGATTTCATAATCTGGCGCATTAATGTATGGATGAGTAATTGCGTGACCTTGGCCAGTACGTTTAGCTCTCATTCGGTCTTCCATACTTAAAGGTTCTAGATTCTCCATAATTGAATTTGTTGAATCGGAATCACTAGAGGATTCTGATTTAGTGGTTCGTTCCTCAACAATTTCTGTTTGAATGATTGGTGGTTCCGGAGGAAAATTTAATGGTTCAGGATATATAAATCGTCCCTGAATATTCTCCGGATTCTCAATTGTGAGGTCGGGTTCAAAAAAATGGATTATCGGAAATTTGAATTGGAGTACTTGGTCGACTGGATAACGATTCTAAAGAAAAATCAATGGCGGTAATATTTGCTAAATGTCTTGATCTAGTTACAGGTGGTGAACGTATAAAAGGTGGTGAACGTCTTGCTCGGTGCATTCACTGAATATCCTATTAGTTTTTAAAAAGGAAAGAAAAATTATATAAGTTATCCAATTAATAGACTTTTCTGATTTTGCCCACGTTTCGAATAGCCAAAAGATGCAGCAGAGGGGCAGGATTCGTTTGGTCTCAATATAATTGAGGACTGTTTGACTCCAATAACCCGGTCCACGTACAAATCCAACTATTACTATGAACCAGAAAATTTTGATGTCTATCAATTTAACCACTTAAAATAAATTTTCGTAATTTTAAGAAATTTAGATAAGAAGTAGAAAAAATTCTAAGTCCTAAAAACTAGAATGACGAGAAATAAGAAAGAAAAAGAGTGCGTCGAAAAAGAAAAGGGTTGAAAAATAAAAGGCGTCGAAAAATAAGAAATTAAAAAAAATGACTTATAGAACTTAAAAACACTAGACTAACCCAACCTTATTACTATCACTAACTTAAAATTATAATCGCAAATTGAGATTACTAATTGGAGTGATAATTGATACATAGGTAAAAGGCGTCGAAAAATAAAAATAAGAAAGTAGCGCGTTGAAACTTAAAAAGGCACTAAAAACTAAAAATTAAAAGTTGCTTCTAAAAATATTAAAGCTTACAAGTAAAACTATATCCCAAATGGCAATAACTTAAAAAGAAACTAAAACTTAAAAAGGCGTCGCAAAATTCTAAAGCACCTAAATCTTAGTCTAAAGAAAAAGCACTTAAGGAATTTTACGACAAAACCTAAAAATCTATAAATAAAAATAACTATGGCAAAAATTAAGTTTAAAACTAAAAACTAGGGAAAACACAAATATTACGCTAAAACAATTAAAAAGGGACAAAATATAAAAATATACTAAAAGTTGTAAAAAGTACAATTTTTATAAAAATATTATTTTTATATTATTTATTTTATAAAAGTGTAAATTTTATAATTTATTTAAATTAATTAAACTAAATATACAAAATAATAATAACTTAAATTAAGTAATTAAAAACTAAAAAACTAATTAGGGTTTTAATTAAAATAATAATAATAATAATTACACCGTAATGATGCAGTTAGGGTTTCTGGTCACCTGTGTCAGGGCTGCTCCGCGAGTTGCGGTTCCCGAAGCTGGAAAATTCTGCGAGTCGCGGGGTTCCAAATTTCAGATGACAGGCTGATTTAAATTCAACGCGTTTTTGTTTTTTTTTTATTTTCTGTTTTAATAATTAAATAAAATATTTATAAAAACTAAATAAAAAATTATAAAAATAGAAATACTTTATAATTTTATAAAAATCTTAAAAATAGATTTATATATATATATATATATATATATATATATATATATATATATATATATATATATATATATATATATATATATATATATATATATATATATATATATATATATATATATATATATATATATATATATAATTAGCGTTGCGCTTCCGGCTTTTAAGCTAGATTGTTCCCCGGCAGCGGCGCCAAAAATACTTGATGTCAAAGCTAAGGGGTATAAAATACTATTAAATTTTAGCAGGAAATACTATTAAATACGATACAATTTTACTCAAGATATTTATTTATTTATTGAATGGATATACTTAAACCTTGCTACAACACTTATAGGCAGTGTACCTAATCGTACAGTAGTGTAGTTTTTAGTAAGTCCGGTTCGTTCCGCAGGGAAAATCTTTTAATCAAAGTTTAACGCTATATTAGTTTAATTTATAAAAATACGAATATATATATAAGTAATATTATTATTTTAAAGGGGGTTTTTTACCGTTTAATGACCGGTTTGTCGATTTTAAAACTTTAGTCGCAGTTAAAAACAAATGTAAAATATTAAATAAATAAAAGACTTAATTTAAAGCGTAAAGTAAATAACGATAATGCAATTGCGAATAATAAAAGTGCGATAAAATAAACTTGCGATAATTAAAAAGTACGATAATTAAAAGTGCAATTAAATACAATAACAATAAATAAAAATGCGATAATTAGAAGTGCAATTAAACATAAAATAAAGTAAATTAAATATGAAATAAAAGAATTATGCTTATTTAAACTTCCGTAATCATGATGTTTGACGTGTTGATTTTAGTTTTATGCCCATGGGTTAATTGTCCTTTGTCCTGGATTATTTAATATGTCCGTCTGGTTTTTGTCCATAACAGTCCATCAGTTATAAATATAAAGTGCGAGTGTCCTCGTCCAATTATCCTTATACCCGAAGTCAAATATTCCAACTAACTGGGGACTTAAACTGTAACAAGATTTTAATACTTTGTTTAATAATTACACCAGGATGTCGACTGAGTGTAACCCAAGGTTTTAATACTTTGTTAACAATTATGCCAAGTGTCCTTGTACATAAGTTAAACATTCACCCCTGACACTGTACGGGTGTCGGTAATCATTATTATGTACCCCATTGATGATCGGTCAATGGGTAGAGACGTCGCTCTCAATAGGCCTACTCACAATAATTAAGCTTGCAACATTTTAATTCCAGCAATTAACGATATTATAGCAGGGATTTGCATGTAAGAATACAAGTCAACAATAATCTCATGAAGTTGCATATCAAAAAGTTAAGTACTTGTGTCTAAAGTGTAAATCATTTAAATACAAGCATGTGTCTCACCCCAAGATTTATAAAATCAATAGATATGAAAAAGCGGGGCTATGAAGTGCACCTTAAATAGCACAGAAGAGATATTCCACAAATGAGAGGATTGAACGGACGAACGTGATCGAGATCTCAACCTAGAGATAGAATGCACGATCAGATATTGTCTAATAGACATAAGTATAGTAACTATACTAATGATAATGGTTTTCTAAAAGAGTTCTATTTTTGAAAAGTTACTATTTTTGGAAAGTTTCCATTTATAGTAAGTTTCCAAACTTAGGAAGTTCGGGTTATAATCTTTCTTAAGATGTTATACAACTTTACTCAAACTTCGTTGCTATCAAATAAGTCAGGAATGACCAGATGTACTCGGGAGCCCAGGACTCTTGACCAGAATCTAAGTCATGGCATTCGAGATCCACAAGCTTACCCATAAATGGCAACCTAGACATCATTCACTTACGACCGTAAGTAGCGGTGAAATTCGCATGACTTGTACGTTATCTTTTGATTAACCTTCACTTTAGGTTTAAGTCATAATATTATATTATAAGTTATATTATACTTATTTATTAATGACATCTTATTCATTTTTAAATCATACTTATAATAAAGTATTAATAGTTACATTATAATTATTCATTATTAACGTATTACTATGGTTAGTATCAGTGTTGTAAAAAACGGAAAAAACGGGGGTGTAGACGGGGGTGTAGACGGATTTTGGGGTGCCCCATCCCGTTTATACATCAAACGTTTGAAAAAACGGAAATCGGCCAAAAAACGGTCAAAAGACGGTCAAACACGGTCCGAGACGGGGAAAAACGGGTTTTTCTGATTTTTTCAAGTTTTTTTTTTTTTATATATAAAAAAAATTAAACGTTGTGCTATTACTTAGGGTTTCTTTTTTTATGTTTGAAATGTTGAAGTATTTAAACATGTGTGAAATGCTTATGTTTGGAATAATGTAATGTACAATATATATATATATATATAATATATAATATTTTTATTTAAAAGTCAACGTTAGTCAACATCCGTTTAGACCTACGTCTCGACCCCGTCTCGACCGTCTCGACCCTTTTAGGACCCGACCGTCTCGACCCCGTCTCGCGTCTTTTGCAACCTTGGTTAGTATTATTAATTACTATTAACTTTTAATTATTATATAATAACTAAAGTATTTTAATAAGTCATAATATAAGTATTTATTAAGAATGTATTATTATTATTATTATTATTAACTTATATTATAAACATTATACTTATTATTTATTTCCTTAAATTCATTTTTTAATTACAATAAATACCAAATAAATATAAATAAAATTTTTATAAGTTTATTTAAATATTATAAACTGTGTAAAATTTTATAAATATAAATATAGCTCATTTTTATATTTCTTTCGTATTTTCTTTATATATACATATTCGATTCATTTTAATCAAGGTTAATTAGTTATTAATTATTAATTCGACCTAATTAAAAACTTTTATATTTTTTATAGGTTCTATATTCTGCAAAAATATTACAAAAATTATAAATACGAATTTTATATAAATATATTATTTATTTAATATTATCTTATCATTTAACCATTAAATTAGGTTTATAATTTAATAAATAAGATAAATTAATTTAAAATAAATTTTTATAATTTTTACAGTACCTATACATCCTAATGATTATATAAAAATTTTATATTATCATATTTAATATACTTTTTTATTTATATTTGTATTTCTTTTTCTTTTCCTCTCGGTTAACAATTAAACACAAACAAATATACATTAAATACTAAACGACCGATTTATTTATTTTTTTATAATTTTCGCAGCTTTATACAATTATAATAATCTCATAAAAAATATTTATAATTATTTTTATTTATATTTTATATTTATTACAAATTTCACTCTGTATTTGTGTTTAATCACTATCTAATTCGTATTTAAATATAAATAATATTACAAAACTTATTATAATTATTTTTATGAATTTTACTACTGTTATAAACACTTTCTAAGCAAAAATAACTGATATGAATATTTTTTACCTAAATTAAATTCGTTTTTACATATTTAATCAATTCAAAACAACTAATTATTGAATAAATGTATAAGTTGTTATATTAAATAATTTTTCTTATCCAATAATTTTTATATTTCATCTAACCACTATAAAAATTATTATAACATTTTATAAGTATTTATAACATTTAATTTCAATTTTCACAAAGTGTTTGATATATATATTAATTAAATACATAATAATTCGAATTTAGATACTTATAAAATCTACAAAATTATTTTTGGTTACAATTATATCCTATTAATATTTAAGAACCTGTAAAAATTATTATTATCAATTATATATATTTATTTGCTATTTAATTCGGGTATATACCCATATATATAATAATTTCATTTTTAATTGTATTATAAATAAAATCCGAATATATAATTCATAAAAATAATTTTAATACATACTATAATACTTATTGTTAATTATAGTATGTTCACATGAATTTTTAACACGGCATTATAATTTATTAACAATAAAAAAAACAAATCGGCTAAAAAAAAAATTAAGGAACGAAGCAAATAAAAAAAATAGATAGGTAGAGATATACCTCAAATATGCTGCGTGTTTTCTTGAGGGAAAGATTAGTGAATTTTTGAGTGATAAAAATAAATTAGGAGTGTGAGAAAAAAAAATCTTAGAAGTGTAGTATTTATAGGATAGATTTAGGAAAAAAAAAAAGTAAAATAAAATATACCGTAGGACTAGCAAGATTTTTGGGGATACATTTTTTTTTTTGTATTTATTTGACTAAGTAAGTTTTATCCATTCGCAAAAAGAAAATAAAAATTTTGTGTTATCGCTTTTTTTTTTAACCGGCCGAGTGATACACATATACATATTTATATTTTTTTTTATTTTTTTTAGATAAGATGAAGATCATTCTAGATTTTTTAGGATTTCCTTTTTATTTTTAATTACGAAATTAATATATATTTATCTATACTTTTGGTATTTAATAATATTAAACTTTTATTTTTAAATTACTAACTTATAGTTTTTATTATTTATAGTTGTGACACATTACCTATCATATAATTATTTTTGTTACTAAGTTAGTTATATAATACTTTAGTTATTAAAACAATTAATATAAGTTACATATATATATATATATATATATATATATATATATATATATATATATATATATATATATATATATATACATATATATGCACTATGAATACTTCATGTACCCAATTAATACTAGAGTTAGGGTTTATATTAGAAATTACTATTTAGGTTAGGGTTTATATTAGTAATTACTATTTAGGTTAGGGTTTATTTATTACGAACATTTATTATCTGAATAACAACCCTAATGACAGTGTACCGGATCAGAAAATAAAACCCTAAGGGTAATATAGTAAATTCAGAATGGAAAAGTGAGGGTTGCTATAGTACCTCCCCGTTAATTTAAACTTCCTCCCGAAGTTTCAAGTGGATTTTTCTGATGCATCATCGGTTGAGAAAAGATGGGGATATTTCTGCTTCATCTAGTCTTCACGTTCCCAGGTATACTCGGGGCCTCTTCGTGAATTCCAATGGATTTTAATAATAGGAGTAGTACTCTGTTTCAAGCCTTTAACCTCACGATCCATAACCTCTATCGGTTCTTCAACGAAATGCATTTTATCATCAATGCGGATATCTTTCAATGGAATAACAAGTGTGTCATCAGCAAGACACTTTTTAAGATTCGAGACATGAAATACATCATGTACATTATTAAGTTCAGAGGGTAATTCCAATCGATACGCCACATGACCAATTCTTTCAGTAATCTTGAAAGGTCCAACAAATCGTGGGCTAAGTTTACTTCTCTTGCCAAAACGAACAACGCCCTTCCAAGGAGATACTTTCAACATGACTTTATCACCGATTTGGAATTCTGAATCTTTCCGATGAATATTAGCATAGCTTTTCTGCCAGCTACGGGCAGTTTCTAATCTTTTCTTAATCTGAACGATCTTTTCTGTAGTTTCATGTATGATTTCAGAACCAGTTAACTGTCTGTCCTCAAGTTCATCCCAGCACAGTGGAGATCTACATTTTTGTCCGTATAAAGCCTCAAAAGGTGCAGCCTTAATGCTTGAGTGATAGCTGTTGTCGTAAGAAAATTCAGCCAAAGGCAAATGTCTATCCCATCCTTTGCCAAAATCGATAACACAAGCACGTAGCATATCTTACAATGTTTGAATGGTTCGTTCACTTTGACCATCAGTTTGCGGATGATAAGTAGTACTCATGTCGAGTTGAGTTCCAAGTGCAGATTGTAGAGATTTCCAGAATCTAGAAATGAATCGACTGTCACGATCAGAAATGATAGAGATAGGAACTCCATGACGAGAGACAATATCTTTGATGTATAGCTGTGACAATTTTTCCATTCTATCAGTTTCTTTGATCGGTAAGAAGTGTGCAGACTTAGTAAGACGATCAACTATGACCCAAATAGTATCATTGCCACTAGAAGTCTTGGGCAATTTAGTAATAAAATCCATAGTGATACACTCCCACTTCCACTGCAGAATATCCAGTTGTTGAAGTAAACTAGATGGCTTTTGATGTTCGGCCTTAACTTTCAAACAAGTAAGACACTTGCTTACATACTCAGCGATATCAGATTTCAGATTAGGACGCCAATAAAACTTCTTCACATCGTGATACATTTTACTAGAGCCTGGGTGAATAGAATACCTAGTCTTATGTGCTTCATCCAAGACTAGTCCTCGTAGATTTCCGAAGATTAGGACCCAGATTCGGTTATTAAAATACCTTGTTCCATTTCCCTTGAGTTTAAGTTGCCTTACAAGACCTCTAAGTCCCTCGAGTTGGACATTCTCTTCCTTCAATGCCTCAAGTTGTGCCTCACGGATTTGAGATGTAAGATTAGTACGAATGCGCAAATTCAAAGCTCGGACTCGGATTGGTGTGGCACGATCCTTTCTACTAAGGGTGATGTCAAAGCTAAGGGGTATAAAATACTATTAAATTTTAGCAGGAAATACTATTAAATACGATACAATTTTACTCAAGATATTTATTTATTTATTGAATGGATATACTTAAACCTTGCTACAACACTTATAGGCAGTGTACCTAATCGTACAGTAGTGTAGTTTTTAGTAAGTCCGGTTCGTTCCACAGGGAAAATCTTTTAATCAAAGCTTAACGCTATATTAGTTTAATTTATAAAAATACGAATATATATATAAGTAATATTATTATTTTAAAGGGGGGTATTTTACCGTTTAATGACCGGTTTGTTGATTTTAAAACTTTAGTCGCAGTTAAAACCAAATGTAAAATATTAAATAAATAAAAGACTTAATTTAAAGCGTAAAGTAAATAACGATAATGAAATTGCGAATAATAAAAGTGCGATAAAATAAACTTGTGATAATTAAAAAGTACGATAATTAAAAGTGCAATTAAATACAATAACAATAAATAAAAATGCGATAATTAGAAGTGCAATTAAATATAAAATAAAGGAAATTAAATATGAAATAAAAGAATTATGCTTATTTAAACTTCCGTAATCATGATGTTTGACGTGTTGATTTTAGTTTTATGCACATGGGTTAGTTGTCCTTTGTCCCGGATTATTTAATATGTCCATCTGGTTTTTTTCCATAACAGTCCATCAGTCATAAATATAAAGTGCGAGTGTCCTCATCAAATTATCCTTATACCCGAAGTCAAGTATTCCAACTAATTGGGGACTTAAACTGTAACAAGATTTTAATACTTTGTTTAATAATTACACCAGGATGTCGACTGAGTGTAACCCAAGGTTTTAATACTTTGTTAACAATTATGCCAAGTGTCCTTGTACATAATTTCACCCCTGTTTTAATAATTCTAGTGGCTATTAATCCATTCCCGTGTCCGGTTAAATGAACGATTATTCGTACATATAAATACCCAGCCCATCGTGTCCGATCGGGTGTAAATGGTTATTTATAGGGACGCCCAATTGTAAATCTTTATATTAACATTAACAAACTATCATTTAGTTAAACAAATATAAAGCCTATTAATAGCCCATAGTCTAATTTCCACAAGTGTCGTTCTTTTGTCCAAACCCCAATTATGGTACAAAGCCCAATTACCCAATTTTAGTAATTAGCCCAACATCATGATTACTTCGTTTTAAATAAGCATAATAATAACTTAGCTACGAGGCATTAAATTAAAAAGGTTGAACATAACTTACAATGATTAAAAATAGCGTAGCATTACACGGACAGAATTTCGACTTACACCCTTACAACATTCGCTAACATACCCTTATTATTAGAATTAAAATTAAAATTAAAATTAAAATTAAAATATAATATATATATATATATATATATATATATATATATATATATATATATATATATATATATATATATATATTACGTATATATTGAGAGAGAGAGATAGATTATTGATTTTTACGATCAGAATTCGCTGGCTTTTATAGGCAGTTTCATTTTTTGGGGCTCCGCGAGTCGCGGCCCAGTTGGTCTTCGAACTCCGCAAGTCGCGGAGTTCCATTTTACAGCTCACTCAACTTTGGCTCTTTGTTTGCCGACGATTATATATATAAATATAATATATAAATAATTTTAGTAATTATTTAAATATTATATTATATTTATGTGCATAGTTGACTTGTAATTTTTAGTCCGTTGCGTCGAGCGTTGAGAGTTGACTCTGGTCCCGGTTCCGGATTTTCGAACGTCCTTGCGAATAATTTAATATCTTGTACTTTGCGTTTTGAATCTTGTACTCTTGTAATTTCGAGACGTTTCTTATCAATAATTGGAACCTCATTGATTGTATTTTGTACTTTTGAGCTTTTTGGTCATTTGCGTCTTCAATTCGTCGAATCTATCTTTTGTCTTCACCTTTTATTATTTAAACGAATATCACTTGTAAATAGAACAATTGCAACTAAAAGCTTGTCTTTCTTGAGGAATAATGCTATGAAATATATGTTCGTTTTTAGCATTATCAAAGGGCGTCGACTACTACATTCGCCTTTCCAGGATGATACCTAAGCTCACAGTCGTAGTCATTTAATATCTCGATCCGACGCCTTTGTCTCATATTTAATTGCTTCTGGTCAAAGATATGCTGAAGACTTTTATGATCGGTAAACACCGTGATTCTAACCCCATAGAGGTAATGTCTCCACATCTTCAATGCAAATATGACAGCTCCTAACTCCAAGTCATGTGTGGTATAGTTCTTCTCATGTTTCTTCAGCTGTCTAGATGCATAGGCGATAACCTTTTTACGTTGCATCAAAACACATTCGAAACCTTGATTCGAGGCATTACAATAGACTACAAAATCGTCAGTGCCTTCCGGTAATGATAGAATCGGGGCTATGGTCAATTTATCCTTTAGAATCTTGAAAGCAGATTCCTGTTCTTCGGACCACTTGAATTTCTTCCCTTTATGAGTTAGCTTGGTGAGAGGTTTAGCTATAAGAAAAAAGTCCTTGATAAACCTTCGGTAATAACCAGCAAGTCCCAAAAATTGGCGAATATGCTTCGCACTTCTAGGTACTTCCCAGTTCTGGATAGCGGTGATTTTTGCAGGATCGACATGTATTCCCTTACTATCAACTACATGCCCGAGAAATTGTACGGTTCGCAGCCAAAATTCACACTTGGAAAACTTGGCATACAGTTGTCCCTTCTTTAAGAGCTCTAGAATCAATCGCAGATGTTGTTCATTCTCTTTCTCGCTCTTGGAATAGATTAAGATATCATCGATGAAAACGATCACGAATTTGTCAAGATAAGGTTTGCATACACGGTTCATAAGATCCATGAATACAGCAGGAGCATTGGTTAAACCAAAAGGCATGACAAGAAACTCATAATGTCCATAACGAGTTCGAAAAGCAGTCTTAGAAACATCAACTTCCTTGACCTTCAGTTGATGATAACCCGACCTAAGATCAATCTTCGAATAAACACTTGACCCTTGCAGTTGGTCAAATAGGTCATCAATACGCGGGAGTGGATAACGATTTTTTAATGGTTAACTTGTTGAGTTCTCAGTAATCAATACACATTCTTAATGTGCCATCTTTCTTTTTGACAAATAGAACAGGTGCACCCCACGGAGAAGAGCTAGGACGAATGAATCCTTTGTCTAAAAGTTCCTGGAGTTGGTTGGACAATTCCTTCATCTCTGATGGAGCTAATTGGTATGGTGCCTTTGCGATAGGTGCAGCACCGGGAGTTAAATCAATATGAAACTCAACCTGTCGTTGGGGAGGGAGACCAGGGAGTTCTTCAGGAAACACTTCAGGAAAGTCTCTAACCACCGGTATGTCTTCAATGCGTTTTTCTTCTGATTTGACTTCCTTAACATGAGCCAAGATGGCTTGATATCCCTTCATTAGATACTTGCGGGTCTTGATGCAAGAGATGATATTGAGTTTGGAACCACTCATCTCCCCTTGAACAATTAAGGTTTCACCATTTTCAAGAGGTATGTTAATAGTTTTCTCATAGCACATGATTGCAGCTCTTAATGGGCGTAACCAATCCATCCCTACGACTACATCAAAGCTTCCTAACTCGACTGGCAATAGGTCGATCTTAAAGTGTTTGTCGGCTAGAATCAGATCACAGTTTTTATACACATTGTCAACTTTCATAACCTTACCATTTGCTACTTCTACAAGACGCTTAATTTCTAAGGCTTGTGGTTTTTTAGTGAATAAGGCACAAAACTCAATAGACACATAACTTCTATCAGCACCAGAATCGAATAAAACAGTAGCATAGAAGTTTTTAACAAGAAACGTACCCGTTATCACTTCATCATCATCACGGGCTTCTTCAGAAGTTATCACAAATGGTCGGCTTTTAGCATTTCCCGTGTTACCCTTTTTCTTTGGACACTGGTTGCAGAAATGCCCTTTTTCACCACAGTCATAGCATGTAGGAACGATTGCGTTAGCTTTTGTTGCAGGTGTATCTGTTGAAGGAACTGCAACTCTACAAGTTTTGGCTATATGGCCAATCTTCTTACACTTGGTGCACTCAGCCTTGCACCACCCTGAATGGTGTTTCTCACTACGCTTACAAAAAGGTTGTTTCCCAGAATAACCTCCTCTTGAGTTATCAGCAACTCTCTTGTTTGAACCTTGGTTTGATCCCTGAGCAGGCTCAAATTTCCTTTTGCCTTCACTAGTCTTAGCCTCGGCTTGTTTATTTGCCGCGGCCTTTCTCCTCTTGGCCATCATGAGGTTATGGGCCATTAGTATCACCCCATCTAAGGTCTCCTTACTTGCAGCAATGACATTTCCCTGAATCTCGTCAGGAAGACCTTCCATGTATCGCTCTATCTTCTTCTGTACGGTTGGTACCATGTCCGGGCACAATGAAACCAACTCTATAAACCTGTTGGTGTAAGCTTCAATATCAGTACCTTTGACCTTTAGTTCCCAAAACTCAACCTCTAGCTTTTGAATTTGATTTCTTGGACAGAACTTTTCAGTCATCATCCGCTTTACGACGGCCCATAGAATGGCATTAGCAGCATCTAGCCCTACAGTTTGGGCATAAGCGTTCCACCAAGTCAAAGCAAGACCACTTAGTGTCTGAGTGGCGTATTTTACTCGGTCGACATCTGCACAGTTATAGATGCAAAAGATTGATTCAAGCTTTTCAAACCAACGGGTCAGTTCGATAGCTTCCTCACTTCCTTTAAAAGATGGAGGCTTGCAATTCATAAACTCCTTGTAGCTGCAAGAAGTAGGGGGATTCTGGTTTCCCTGGTTGTTCCCTTGATTATTATTATGGTTGCCTTGAGCGGCAGCCAACAGTTGTTGGAATTATGCAGGGGTCAGAGTGACATTCGGGAGATTGTTGGTAGCACCTCGAGTTGATTGAGCCATCGTTCTTCAATACATAAATACAGTATTAGTTGAAAAGTTCATGGTGCTAATAAGTTATAATTTTGATAAATGCACAAGATCCACACAACATACACAAGCATATATAAGAGAAACCACAAGATATAACCAAACATACACGAATAAGGTAATATAGATGATAGAAGTAACAAGATGTAATCAAAATACTTGAATTAAACCATAAAAACCACTAGTTTAACAAGAATCAAAAACCAATGTAACTTAGGCATATACCTTTACATAAATAACGGAAATGGAAATAAATGAGAATCCTAAGAACTAATCTTTCTTAGGTGACGGAGGCTTGAAATGATCCTTAATGTACACTTTGAAATACATTACAAACTTTTCTAATTCCTCAAGTGCATAATGCTGACGGTCGAGCTCTCTCTCCTGCCTAGCAAACATCACGGAGAACTTGTCATAGATCCTTTTCACATCGCTGTCTGTATAGTCCATGCGCTGCTCCATTTTAGCCAAACATTCGTGGAACGTATCCCTTAAAGTTACAGTGCAATTCTGTAGGTTCATGATATCACACCGAACTAAGGCATGATCATAATCGGAGTAAGCAAACTCAGAAGCTTTCGGCTTCTTGGACGAACTAGCAACGTTAGCATCAGGGGCTTCAGGCTCCTTCCTCTTAGGTGAGGAAGTCTTAACAGTGGGAGGTTCAATTTCCTCCTCAGAATCATCTTCTAAACTGCAGATCACCCCAAGACCATCATAATTTAGCTTAGCCTCCTCAGTAGCTGGCTCCCAAACTACGTCTTCGTTTTCGGGTTCGGACTCTTCCTCGGGTTCCCCCTCGGAATCATCTTCCCCTTCAATATTTTCTTCAACCTCTTCATCATCACCCTCATCATCCCCATCATAGTCATTATGAGGTTCCACCGGTGGGGTAGCAGGATGGTACTCCGGAGATTCCGGTGGAGTAGCTGGCTGATAAATGGGTGAGGTCGGGGGAGAAGCTGGTGCATAAGCTGGAGTGTGAACGAATCCCTCCACATCAGAATCTTCAGAGTCAGAAATGATAATCGGATTGTGGCTCGACATCCTAAAGAAGAGAAAGAAAGAAAGTTAGAATGGTTCTAAGGTTGTCGTAAAGGCATGAAATAAGATATAAAGGAAAATCACTAAAATCTTAAATCAGGAAAGGTTATAGTCCTATGGACTGCTAAGGCACCTAACTAACATGTAAGGCACACTTAATATGCAATCCTGGTTCTCTATAACTAAATTGGCTCTGATACCACTCTGTCATACCCCCAAATAGAGCCGGGGGTAAATATGACTTCACAATATCACAACACAAGTATATAAGCGAGAACGACTCTAAATGAGACGTTTTATTAAAAACAATAATAGTATTGCAGCGGAAACGAAATAAAGTTTTACATGGTAAATCCAAATGTAATTAACAAATGCTAAATTATAAATATGTGGACTCCAATGCATCAGCTAGCTAAGCGTCATAGAGCAGCACATAAGCTATTCTTCACTTGAGACAAACATGCTTAAAATCGTCAACACAATGGTTGAGTGAACATCATAGGTTTATATAATCAATAAAGTTTTAGACCACAAGATTTAATTCGAAACAAAAATATTCAATATGCCATGAGTTATAATATCGAGCTAAACATTCACCCCTGACACTATACGGGTGTCGATAATCATTAATATGTACCCCATTGACGATCGGCCAATGGGTAGAGACGTCGCTCTCAATAGGCCAACTCACAATAATTAAGCTTGCAACATTTTAATTCCAGCAATTAACGATATTATAGCGGGGATTTGCATGTAAGAATACAAGTTAACAATAATTTCATGAAGTTGCATATCAAAAAGTTAAGTACTTGTGTCTAAAATGTAAATCATTTAAATACAAGCATGTGTCTCACCCCAAGATTTATAAAATCAATAAATATGAAAAAGTGGGGCTATGAAGTTCACCTTAAATAGCACAGAAGAGATATTCCACAAATGAGAGGATTGAACGGACGAACGTGATCGAGATCTCAACCTAGAGATAGAATGCACGATCAGATATTGTCTAATAGACATAAGTATAGTAACTATACTAATGATAATGGTTTTCTAAAAGAGTTCTATTTTCAAAAAGTTACTATTTTTGGAAAGTTTCCATTTATAGTAAGTTTCCAAACTTAGGAAGTTCAGGTTATAATCTTTCTTAAGATGTTGTACAACTTTACTCAAACTTCGTTGCTATCAAATAAGTCAGGAATGACCAGATGTGACCGGGAGCCCAGGACTCTTGACCAGAATCTAAGTCATGGCATTCGAGATCCACAAGCTTACCCATAAATGGCAACCTAGACATCATTCACTTACGACCGTAAGTAGCGGTGAAATTCGCATGACTTGTACGTTATCTTTTGATTAACCTTCACTTTAGGTTTAAGTCATATTATTATATTATAATTTATATTATACTTATTTATTAATGACTTGTTATTCATTTTTAAATCATACTTATAATAAAGTATTAATAGTTACATTATAATTATTCATTATTAATGTATTACTATGGTTAGTATTGTTAATCATTATTAACTTTTAATTATTATATAATAACTAAAGTATTTTAATAAGTCATAATATAAGTATTTATTAATAATGTATTATTATTATTATTAACTTATATTATAAACATTATACTTATTATTTATTTCCTTAAATTCATTTTCTAATTACATTAAATACCAAATAAATATAAATAAAATGTTTATAAGTTTATTTAAGTATTATAAACTGTGTAAAATTTTATAAATATAAATATAGCTCATTTTTATATTTCTTTCGTATTTTCTTTATATATACATATTCGATTCATTTTAATCAAGGTTAATTAGTTATTAATTATTAATTCGAACTAATTAAAAAAATTTATATTTTTTATAGGTTATATATTCTGCAAATATATTACAAAAATTATAAATGCGAATTTTATATAAATATATTATTTATTTAATATTATCTTATCATTTAACCATTAAATTAGGCTTATAATTGAATAAATAAGATAAATTAATTTAAAATAAAGTTTTATAATTTTTACAGTACCTATACATCCTAATGATTATATAAAATTTTTATATTATCAGATTTAATATACTTTTGTATTCCTTTTTCTTTTCCTCTCTGTTAACAATTAAACACAAACAAATATTCATTAAATACTAAACGACCTATTTATTTATTTTTTTATAATTTTCACAGCTTTATACAATTATAATAATCTCATAGAAAATATTTATAATTATTTTTATTTATGTTTTATATTTATTACGAATTTCCCTCAGTATTTGTGTTTAATCACTATTTAATTCATATTTAAATATAAATAATATTCCAAAACTTATTATAATTAATTTTATGAATGTTACTATTGTTATAAACACTTTCTAAGAAAAAATAACTGATATGAATATTTTTTACCTAAGTTAAATTCGTTGTTACATATTTAATCAATTCAAAACAACTAATTATTGAATAAATGTATAAATTGTTATATTAAATAATTTTTCTTATCCAATAATTTTTATATTTCATCTAACCACTATAAAAATTATTATAACATTTTATAAGTATTTATAACATTTAATTTCTATTTTCACAAAGTGTTCGATATATATATTCATTAAATACATAATAATTTGAATTTAGATACTTATAAAATCTACAAAATTATTTTTGGTTACTATTATATCATATTAATATTTAAGAACCTGTAAAAATTATTATTATCAATTATATATATTTATTTACTATTTAATTTCGGTATATACCCATATATATAATAATTTTGTTTTTAATTGTATTATAAATAAAATCTGAATATATAATTCATAAAAATAATTTTAATACATACTATAATACTTATTATTAATTATAGTATGTTCACATGAATTTTTAACACTGCATTATAATTTATTAACAATAAAAAAACAAATCGGCTAAAAAAATAGATAGGTAGAGATATACCTCAAATATGCTGCGTGTTTTCTTGAGGGAAATATTAGTGAATTTTTGAGTGATAAAAATAAATTAGGAGTGTGAGTAAAAAAAATCTTAGAAGTGTAGTATTTATAGGATAGATTTAGGAAATAAAAAAAATAAAATAAAATATACCGTAGGACTAGCAAGATTTTTGGGGATACATTTTTTTTTTTTGAATTTATTTAACTAAGTAAGTTTTATCCATTCGCAAAAAGAAAATAAAAATTTTGTGTTATCTCTTTTTTTTTTTTTAAACCGGCCGAGTGATACACATATACATATTTATATTTTTTTTATTTTTTTTAGATAAGATGAAGAGATCATTCTAGAATTTTTAGGATTTCCTTTTTATTTTTAATTAATTTTTAATTACGAAATTAATATATATTTATCTATACTTTTGGTATTTAATAATATTAAACTTTTATTTTTAAATTACTAACTTATAGTTTTTATTATTTATAGTTGTGACACATTACCTATCATATAATTATTTTTGTTACTAAGTTAATTATATAGTACTTTAGTTATTAAAAAAATTAATATAAGTTACATGTATATATACATATATATCCACTATGAATACTTCATGTACCCAATTAATACTAGAGTTAGGGTTTATATTAGAAATTACTATTTAGGTTAGGGTTTATATTAGTAATTACTATTTAGGTTAGGGTTTATTTATTACGAACATTTATTATCTGAATAACAACCCTAATAACAGTGTACCGGATCAGAAAATGAAACCCTAAGGGTAATATAGTAAATTCAGAATGGGAAAGTGAGGGTTGTTATAGGTCAACCCTATTTACCTTGGTTTCGGGTAATAGTGTTGGGTCCACAAATTACTGATTGGTGGTATACTGTGAACGACGAGTGCATCACGTCTAGAAGACTATACCAGTGATGGGGCTATCGGTGGATTCTAGCTTGATCAGCTACGGGTTGCCGGTCCTCTTGTTTATGGCTTTAAGTGATTTAGTGACCAGTACCTTTAAGTTGTGCTTGATGTTTGTAGTGATGAGCGTTATGCAAATTCCACCACAGTGTTTTGCCATGCAGGTGTGTATTAGCAGCTTTTGGTGGGTTATGCGGGGTTGTTGAAGATGTTTGACCTGTGTGACTCTGATGTTTTACGTAAAAATTTTTATAATATGGTCTGTAATTAAGTAACACCGGTGATTATATGTCACTAATATATGTATGTAACTTCCGCTGTGTATTTAAAAAAAAAGAAGAAAAAGAAAACTCAGGGGTGTTAAATACACGGGCTGCCAAGCAAGGCTACACGGGCTGCCATCTAGCCTGCCACGGGCTGCCACCAAGATCACACAGGCTGCCTAAAGACCAAGTGCACGGGCACTCTCCACGGGCACAAGGCTCAAACAGACGCTCTACACAGGCCGCCATGAGGTTTCCACGAGCACTCTCCACGGGCTGCCCATATTTACACGGGCACTCATAGGCTCATTTGTCATTCATTTCAACACAAACTTTAACACACAATTTACTCTCAATCTCACTCCGTTCTCTAATTTCTCTCTCTAGGATTATGATAATAATTATCGATTAGCGATAATTACCTAGAGTAGGCGTTAAACGGAGTCTGTTAACGATTGGAGGTGCATCCGAAGTTGTCACTTTTGTACTTTCAGATCTCGATTAATCAACGGTACTCTTATCTGTTTATACTATCTTTTATAATGTCTTTATTTATTATATCGATAGATGATATTGTTGCCGTGATTAGCGAGTAGTTATCTTTTTGTTTATGATATGCCGTAGTTAGTTACGATGTTTAAATATTAAATGTGTAATGTGATGTTGTTACGATGCTCTCTGATTATGACTAAACTCAATCGCTTTTCCAACTAATAGAACGTGGTTATACGCTCTGTTATTTAGAAGTCGTGATCCTCGATTCTGAGTAAACTATTTGTGTTTACCCCTTGGCACGAAAACTCTGCCAGATACATAGTGCGCTTGATAGAGGCACACCGGTTATAGTACGTAAACCGACACTATGGATTCCGGTAGGTGGTCTTTTGTGAATGGAAACTCTGATTGACTCTTGGAGTACACGGTTGGCCTCAGGCTATGCCATTGTAGTCAGTACCATTTAAACATCACATGTATATGAGGAGGCACACCGGTTGTAGCACTCTATGCCTCTGTCATATATGGCCATGTGTAACACCCTCAAACTGGGATTAGTAGTAAATGACCTTTTTATCCTTAGTTAATATTAATTTATTAATATTAGTGATTTTAATAATTATGTGTTTATAATTATTGGTGTATGGGATAAAGTGTGTTTTGTGATAAGGGTCACAGAACAAGTTTTCTTATGTGAATTGGACCTCGTTAGGACCTCCTAATGAGGTACATTGTATTTTAGATAACTGGTAAATACCCGTGTGACATGGGGATTGGATTTCCTCATAGTGAAGAAACCCCTAATTAGATATATACATTGTACGTTCCTTTTACTTACCATTTTTGGTAAATATAAGCCCTAAACACCTCCTTGCTCTCCCTAAATCATAAAATCAAAGTGTTAAGATCAAAGCTTGTGATTTCGTTTATCTGATTCTAATGTTTACAGGGATCAAAACAAGGTAAAAATCTCTGAATTTGATGAATAAAATTGGGTTTTGAGTGGGTTTTGTAAAAATGAGTTTTTGATGCTTGAATCTTGTTGAAATGTGTTTGTTAGTGTTAATAGATGTTAGAATTATGTTCTATAGTTATTAAATGATGTTTTTAAAGTGGTTTTGTGATCAGAACAAGCAAAAATCATGATTTGGGGTCTAAAAACGCGAAAATAGCGAGATGGAGCTGTCCTATAGCTTCGACACTTTTGACAACTCAACCACGCGGTTGAGTACACTTTTGAGGGCTCAACCACGCGGTTGAGGGCTCAACCACGCGGTTGAGGGCTCAACCACGCAGTTGAGCAGTGGTCAGCTTTTAGTAAAATTTAAAAGGGTGTAACTTTCAAACCGTAACTCCATTTTTGACAAATAAACTATCATTGGAATCGTCTTAAGGTCTAATTTCCAATGATAAGGTTTTAAGAAGCATGATCAAACTTTATTTTGATCAGAAAAAGGGGTTTTAGAGTGTATGTCGTGTTTTGCACACATCGAGTGTCGTTATTGATTGAATTTATGATGTAGAATTATCATATAGTGAATGCATGATTGTATGTATTGGTTAGAGTATGTAATAATGTTTTATTGTGCATTTTGGGTTGAAACCCGTCTAAATAGTTGTTGTTACTGTTCTTCATCACTCGCACGAGTGAGCATTCATTCGTACGGTTGAGGTAGTCAACTGTGTGGTGAACTGTGCGAGTGAGTGGTGATTAGGAACTTATTTTTTGATTATGATGATATGTACGATTGAGACGTGTCCTGTACGAGTCACTGGTCACTCATGTGATGAACCGTACGAATCAGGTGATTCACTATAGGATGTTTGTCAACCGCACGGTTAAGTGTTCTCAAACGTGCATGTGATGGTGTTACTTGTACGGTTGGCCGACCACTTATAAAGTGATTAAGTATTGGTATTGGTGTTTTTGTCTTGTTGTCGGGTTGTTATCAAGATATGATTACTGACTCGGATTGTATCATTCTCAGGTGATAAAGGAACGGAGAAGACTCTGTAACATTAGACCACTGAGTTCTTGCTGGTAATCGGTGAGTGGGACTATCCTTAAGAATATTGGTATTTTGTAACAAGTGTAGTTACTACCCGTTGTTATGCTTAATACAGATTATGATAATCTATGTATGCATGTTAGTTACTGTTTTAATGATAAGTAGTAGGTTATACTACTGTTACCAGGTTTCCCGATTAGATTGAATCATGAGGATATCTGATTAGTGTCCTGTTGCTAATAACGATGTTACCTACGATGCGATTGTAGGTGGTTTATGTGCACATTTGGGAACTGGTCGTGTATAGAAGGGTCAGTACCGTCCGTGTATAGAAGGGACAGAAGAGGTCAACCGTGTATAGAAGGGTTGGGCTCGGGGGTTATTGTACGGGCAGTATATTGTAATTGACGTATGTTAACATCAGGAGAGGTATACTGTGGGATAATAACTGGAGCTACCGGTACGGCTCTAGCTTGATCAACTAGTAGCTGTAGACCTGGCTGGGTCAACGATCCTCTTGGGGTTTATAGCCATTAGTGCTATGAGAGTGAGTAGGTATGTATAGCTATGGATACCTTTATTGTATAGCTATGTAAGGCTATGTTAGTATAGTGCCTTTGGTGCCTTTACTGAATAGCTTGTTGATGCTATTGCTACTTTGGTAATTGAATCACTGCCTACCTCTCTACGATATGGATGTGTTGTAATACTATATTATGCGATAGCTATATAACGCTATGTCCACATGCCCGTGACCAGATGCATGCTCCCTAAAACCTAGGCTTGGTACTTTGTATTAGTATCTATTGGGATATCTCACTCACTTAGCGTTGTGCTAATCCCTCACATTTTCTCCCCTGCAAGTTATATGGTTTACATGCTAGGGACGGGAGAAGATATACTTTGGTTATGTTTGACACATTGAAGAACTCTGATGTTTGACATTACTATACTTAACTGTTTTAAAAGGTAACACCAGTTGAACTGTAATGAGTAGTAACATATATGTTTAACATATGCTTATAACCATGATTTGATAAACTGATATTCCACAGTGTAAAAAAAAATAAGGTGTTACAACTTGGTATTAGAGCATAGATTTGGCAACATGTACATTGTGATGAATGTCATATTCCCAAATCATGATTGAATTTGTGTCAAACATACTAGTGGGGGAAGGGAAAGTGAATATGGGTGGTATACATGTTAGTTGATAGTTACTAACCGATAATCCACTAAGCTTTTGTGAGATGTTGTGATTAGACAGGTATGGCTGATCAAACTTAGGACCTCGATAACCCCTTGATCTGCAGACTATCAAGAGCGTCCTCAGAGAAGCTTAATGCAGAAGATGATTTACAAAAGTATAATTTTCAATTACCAAGTCAACTGAATGAAATGAGGGATAGAATACGAGAGTTGGAACAACAAAACTCGTAAGCTGATAATACTATTGTTGCTCCATTCACAACTATTCCATATACACCTCCAGAATTTGTAACTTCGCAAAGTGCGTCTATGCCTATTAGAGGCGCATTACCACAACAATCGCAACCAAAATCTCAAATTCCACTCCAGCCTAATTATTCAAACACAGCGCAGACATTGTATCCATATCAGATCTTTTAACAATATTCAATTGAAACCAAGAAGAAGTGTACCTATAAACAGTTCTTAAATTGTAATCCTCCTACATATTCGGGTAGTGCTAACCTAAATGACACATTAAATTGGTTGAGAGAAGTGGATCGGGCATTTGAAACGTGTCAATGTGAACCAGAACTCAAAGTTACTTTTTCTTGTCGGTTATTGAAGAATAAAGCTATGGTATGGTAGGATTCTTTCATTACCCATATAACAAAGGAAGAATTTGGTCAAATCACTTGGGAGCAATTTTATGAAAAAATGTGCGAACAGTATTATACCCCGTACGAGATAGGAAAGTTAAGGAGAGAGTTTATGGAATTGAAAATGACCGAGCAAATGTATGTGGACGATGCTATTGATCAATATACTGACAAACTAAGGTTTTCGCATCAATGGGTTCTGGATGAACGATCAAAAATTGATCATTTTGTGGAAATGTTATTGCCAGAATATCGAACTTTGGCAAGAACTGCTAACACTTTATCTCAAGCTTTTGTTATGGCAAAAATGGCTGAGAGTGATAATAATGCTAAAATTAACCATAGAAAAGGGAATGTAAGCCTTCAGTAGCAAAGTCAAACAATAAGTCAATCTAGTTCTAAGTCAAAGAAGTCTTTTTGGAATAAGATGAAAAGAAATCAGACTCAGGATGTATCTAAGTCAAAATTTAAAACGTGGTGTGTTCATTGTCGAGCAAGTCATGATGGAGATTGTTCTGAAAGAACGCGCAGATGTTACCGATGTGGTTTAATAGGACATGATGTCCAGTCTTGTTCATTTAAGGATAATGTATGTTGGAATTGTCAGAATGAAGGTCATCGATCTGATCAGTGTCCGAGAAAGTCATATTCTGAATCAAGGTCTGGGACAAGGTCAGGATCAATCGGGGGTTCGACAGGAGGATCGTCAGTTTTAGTGATGGGGCAGAAGAGGAAGAAATCCTCTTGAATCCAAAATGTATGTTCTTGATTAATTGTTATATATATATAAGTGTGCTTGTAGTCAGTGGGGATTCAATGAGATTATTTATGATACAGTTACTTCCTTCTTAAAGGCTGAAGTAATTAGAGGTTTAGTGGTTCCAACCACAATGATTGTGACTGGAAGTACTTTTGGTGAATTAGGGAACTTAGTCCCTGTGACATGTCTGTGTGATATTTATAGATTGTTTCCCCGACCCTTTTGTAATGTGTTTGCTATCTTGCATGATTATGTGCATGTGAAGTAATTGCTTCTTTCTCTAAAGTAAAAGTATCCAGTGGTTTGATAACTCCTGTTACATAAGTTATGTTTGAAGCTACCATTGACATTATTGGGATTTTATTTCCTTTTGATTGGTTACCTTGCTTTTAGTGACTTGTCAGTTATGAAAGTCCTGCTATAGAATTATGTATGACCTGATAAGATTGCGTAGGGCTTATGTGATTTGTACTTTTACCTTGGACTGACGGGACACGCGTAGTGGCCCGTAAGGATTGGAATAGGGTAGTAGTCCCATTGTTTATAGATAAAGGACTTGAACCCTATATATTGTCCCTAAGTGTATGTG
This sequence comes from Rutidosis leptorrhynchoides, assembly GCF_046630445.1. Classification (NCBI taxonomy): domain Eukaryota; kingdom Viridiplantae; phylum Streptophyta; class Magnoliopsida; order Asterales; family Asteraceae; genus Rutidosis; species Rutidosis leptorrhynchoides. The sequence continues at coordinate 349,754,968 of NC_092334.1, read as the reverse complement.
ATTTGTACATTATGTAGGATGCTGGCCCTACTGTATTGCATATAATACATGCTTAGATTAAAATGCGTGAGACAGTAGTGAAGCCTTAAGGAATTATTTTTCTTTCCTTAGACTTGCGTGATTGGTGGCGACCTTTAGAAAGAAATCATGGGAAGTGTTCCTTGGGTGTTTTCTTTAAAGGATAGGGAAACCCTTGACCTGAGTGGTGATGGATACCGAGTGTGTGTTATAACTGGAAGACGAAGCTAATTGTTAGACATTGTTTGGAATTATGACTAATGTATCATTAAGATAGCATGGCATGACTTGATAAATTCCTATGCTTGGATGGTCGTGTGATATGGTGTAAATGATGACTAGATCGGATTTAGTTAGATATCCATGTGTGAAGAATTTGTGATGGTTGATGACTTAAGACTGATAAGACTTGTTGACCAGTGATAAAGTAAATTTCCTTAACTCCGATGCTTAACAGGAAATTGAGTATTATTAATAATGTGTGAACCATATAAGATTTTTCTTATCGAGTGACTCAGAACCACGGTATGATTCAGAAGAATATACTATCATCTGGCCAACGAAAGTATATTGTGGTAAATCATATAGAGATTCTGAGAAGCTGAAGGAAATATAGAAGACTTGAACTATGCATGGACAGTGGATTGACTGTTGAGGAATGAATTATTTGAACATGAAATGATTAACCTGAACAATTTTGGTAGATTAAAGACGTATTTTGTGAACATAAATACAAATTTTAATGAAATAAATGAAATTCAATTGCATTTGCTTGGAAGTTTAAGGGAATTTAATGGTGTAAAGAGTTAAACCTGATGACAATTCGGTGAATTTGATGGTACAAGTGATATACTGACAGAATTTAGACCTTGACTCATGAGTTGATCGTGGAAATTTATGGACACTAGTGGTTAGTGGAACGACGTTTGAAGTAAATGTCATTGTTTTGGAGGATGATTGGTTGTAAAAAATTGACTATCCTTTACATTTTGACGGGAATGATGATAGGTTTTGAATAACAAAGGATCAGATTTCAGTATTGATTGTGATAAGTAAGTATGTGTAATCTGTCATATGAAGGATCGCTGATAATGATTCGACCGAGTAAGTAAATTAAACTAATTGGGTTTGACCTTTTGGACTTGAATGTGAATTAGAAATTAGAGGTTCTGATAAACCAGTGACTTTTATGATAGTGACTGACCAGATTCTGAGGATGGAATCTTCTTAAGATTGTAGATTTGTAACACTCTCAAACTGGGGTTAGTAGTAAATGACCTTTTTATCCTTAGTTAATATTAATTTATTGATATTAGTGATTTTAATAATTATGTGTTTATAATTATTGGTGTATGGGATAAAGTGCATTTTTTGACAAGGGTCACAGAACATGTTTTGTTATGTGAATTGGACCTCGTTAGGACCTCCTAATGAGGTACATTGTATTTTAGATAACTGGTAAATACCCGTGTGACATGGGGATTGGATTTCCTCATAGTGAAGAAACCCCTAATTAGATATATACATCGTACGTTTCTTTTACTTACCATTTTTGGTAAATATAAACCCTAAACACCTCCTTGCTCTCCTTAAAACATAAAATCAAAGTGTTAAGATCAAAGCTTGTGATTTCATTTATCTGATTCCAGTGTTTACAGGGATCAAAACAAGGTAACAATCTCTGAATTTGATGAATTAAATTGGGTTTTAAGTGGGTTTTGTAAAAATGAGTTTTTGATGCTTGAATATGGTTGAAATGTGTTTGTTAGTGTTAATAGATGTTATAATTATGTTTTATAGTTATTAAATGATGTTTTTGAAGTGGTTTTGTGATCAGAACAAGCAAAAATCGTGATTTGGGGTCTAAAAACGCGAAAACAGCGAGATGGAGCTGTTCTACAGCTCCCATACTTTTGACAACTCAACCACGCGGTTGAGCACACTTTTGAGGGCTCAACCACGTGGTTGAGGGCTCAAACGTACAGTTGAGGGCTCAACCACGTAGTTGAGCAGTGGTCAGCGGTAAAATTGAAAAGGGTGTAACTTTCAAATCGTTACTCCATTTTTGATAAATAAACTATTGTTGGAATCGTCTTGAGGTCTACTTTCCAATGATAAGGTTTTAAGAAGCTGGATCAAATTTTATTTTGATCAGAAAATGGGATTTTAGAGTGTATGTCTTGTTTTGCACGCATCGAGTGTCGTTATTAATTGAATTTATAATGTAGAACTATCATATAGTGAATGCATGATTGTATGTATTGGTTTAGAGTATCTAATAATGTTTGATTGTGCATTTTAGGTTGAAACCCGTCTAAATAGTTGTTGCTACTGTTCTTCATCACTCGCACGAGTGAGCATTCACACGTACGGTTGAGGTAGTCAACCGTGTGGTGAATCGTGAGAGTGAGTGGTGATTAGGAACTTATATTTTGATTGTGATGATACATACGATTGAGACGTGACTCGTACGAATCACTGGTCACTCGTGTGATGAACCTTACGGATCATGTGATTCACTGTAGGATGTTTGGTCATAGACCAAATGTACGAGTGAGTTGTCAACCGCATAGTTGAGTGTTCTCAAATGTGCATGCGATGGTGTTACTTGTACGGTTGGCAGACCACTTGTAAAGTGATTAAGTGTTGGTATTGGTGTTGTTGTCTTGTTGTCGGGTTGTTATCAAGATATGATTACTGACTCGGATTGTATCATTCTCAGGTGATAAAGGAACGGAGAAGACTCAGTAACATTAGACCACTGAGTTCTTGTTGGTAATCGGTGAGTGGGACTATCCTTATAGATATTGGTATTTGGTAACAAGTGTAGTTACTACCCGTTGTTATGCTTAATACAGATTATGATAATCTATGTATGCATGTTAGTTACTGTTGTAATGATAAGTAGTAGGTTATACTAATGTTACCAGTTTTCCCGATTGTATTGAATCATGAGGATATCTTATTAGTGTCATGTTGCTAATAGCGATGTTACCTACGGTGCGATTATAGGTGCTTTATGTGCACATTTGGGATCTGGCCATGTATAGAAGGGTTAGTACCGTCCGTGTATAGAAGGGACAGAAGAGGTCAACCGTGTATAGAAGGGTTGGGCTCGGGGGTTATTGTACGGGCAGTATATTGCAATTGATGTATGTAAATGTCAGGAGAGGTATACCATGGGACAATAACTGGAGCTATCGGTATGGCTCTAGCTTGATCAGCTAGTAGTTGTAGCCTGGCAGGGTCAACGATACTCTTGGGGTTTATGGCCGTTAGTGCTATGTATAACCGTTAGTGCTATGAGAGTGAGTAACTATGTATAGCTATGGATACCTTTATTGTATAGCTATGTAAGGCTATGTTAGTGTAGTGCCTTTGGTGCCTTTACTGAATAGCTTGTTGATGCTATTGCTACTTTGGTAATTGAATCACTTCCTAGCTCTATACGATATGGATGTGTAATACTATATTATACGATAGCTATGTAACGCTATGTCCACATGCCCGTGACTAGATACATGCTCCCTAAAACATAGGATTGGTACTTTGTATTAGTATCTATTGGGATATCTCACTCACTTAGCGTTGTGCTAATCCCCCACATTTTCTCCCCTGCATGTTATATGGTTTTATATGCTAGGGACGGGAGAAGATATACTTTGGTTATGTTTGACACACTGAAGAACTCTGATGTTTGACATAACTATGCTTAACTGTTTTAAAAAGTAACACCAGTTGAATTGTAATGAGTAGTAACATATATGTTTAACATATGCTTATAACCATGATTTGATAAACTGATATTCCGCTGTGTAAAAATAAAAATAAAAAATAAAAAATAAAAAATAAAAAAAAATACGGTGTTACACCATTTAAACGGTTTTAGTGTGGATAATGTACATTTACACCATAACGCTGTCTCAGGCATTGCACTTCTCTTGAGGGATTCTTTAGTTAATTCTGGAACTGTTTGTTTAAATCATTAAGGTTGAGACCGTTAGGATAACCGAACGTGTTCATGGAGTTTACGTTTGTAAATCTAGCCATGTTGTTCATCATGGTTGACTTTCTTAAAATAAGAACCTAACTGATCTTTTACCAATCATTAACGAAAGCATCGGAACACATCACGTCTCTCGGTTACGATATACCTTTTATTCTAGCTATGCTTAATAAAGTTTAGACCTTAAGGATCGTTAACATGCCACCTTACCGGGTCGCTCCTATTGATGAGCCGTCTAGTGTGTTTAGTTAGTCGTGTTGCTCTGGCGTCGGGGGTATGTAGTGTTGATGTCTATTCAGAATCTTCAAGCCTATTGGTATTACCAAGTAACATGTCTTTGACAGTGCCATTTAGGATTGTATAGCAGGTAACTGGTCATAACGTACCCATGAGCCGACATTACACATATCCGGCATGGTACTAAGAAAAGCGAAAACATGCACTAGCTTTAGCCTAATCTGAAATACAAATTTTATCCTTTACTGCTTTATTTACATATATATCTATATATTTATTATTCAGGATTTAGAAAACCAAAATATATCCCAACTACTCCTTATAATAATACTAGATTTACACTATAGCGAAAGGTTCGATTATGTTGACTTCTTAAACGAACGACCCTAGGTCATACTTCCCTTGCTCACCCATAGGAAGGAGAAGTAGATTTAGGCCCTGCAATTATAAATTTAAAAACACTCATCCTTGTTGTTCACTTAAAAGACGTTTAGCGACCTAACGACACCATATAAAATAAAACCCTCCGTTTTGTGCACACCAAGAATGTATTTGATGTACTCAAAAATCCACCTCATATGAAAGTTCTAATACAAGACACTAACAATTATCTCATTCTTGGTAGTCACCATATCTCTAAACGTATAACTCCCGCATCAACAATTGGTTATCCCTCATATATCACTCGCCACATAACTGAGCTACATCATAGTCTCATAATACGTGAACACGTATAAGGTCAGCACCCAGCTTCCTTTGTTATCATCTTCTTAATAGCACGACCCTAAATCACTCACATATTCTCTTTCACACTTGACATCTATGGTTTTGTGCCCTTTGAGGACTTAGTAGGATCATTAAGATTCGTACACCCTGAAATTCATCAGTGGCACTAATCTGTTCTCCTTAACATTCAACTACAACGTTAATGGTCTCATCGCATTGCTAACATGCATTGAAGCCAACTTCCACTGTCCCTGACTACCCCGATCACAATATAACCCATATAAGGTGTCCCTTTCTAACGTTTAAGACCGATTATGAGTTTCATGTATCCCTGGTAAATTCCATCGGGACATTCTATTCCCCTTTCAAACATTAGAAAACATCGAACCTTCACTAAGACTCCACATAGTCATACAACGCTCGTAGGTCAAGCCCCTTTACTTGAGTCCTGCTCGCTGCTCCTGACACCTCATTCCCCCAAGAAGGATCCATTAGCATTTTTAAATCTTCACACAAATATCCTTGATACCTTCTATCTTTTATTAAAAGAAAATAATACCCCGCGATCGACCCCCTTTGATGATACCGAATGTGCAGTCGTCCTCATTCTCAAAATTTCACCACTACTTCTTTCACATACCAAACGTTCCCTTATCACTCCTCAGACACAGATGTATATAATTGTATTAATGTCCCTCTCCGTCCATTGACTATCACCAAAATACGATACGTATGTTACTAACTTCACTTCCTTAAAGAATCTGTAAAAAGAGATAGATACTCACACAATATCGCTACACTTCACGTCGTTCTCCCTTTCATTCCACTCCGGAATATACACGTATATTCACACATATTCCCTATAATGCACCTATAGTGTAACATCCTGTGACCGGGCCTAGTTAAAATAGACGATTTTGCCCTTAAGTGTTATTACAAGTGATTTTAATAATTGTAAGTTTTTGATTATTTGATGATTTGGTTAAGACCAGTTTGTGACAAGGTTCACAGAACAGGTTTGTTTGCTAGATTTGGACTCCGTTAGGACCGCCTAATGAAGAAATTAAGTTATAAGATAACTGATAAATACCCGTGTGATACGGGGTATGGGTTTATAATCCATTTATATGTATGTTTCTGTAGGTTTCTTCTCATTTCCCTAAATAAGAAAAGAAGTACTCCGTACCTAATAGTTCCTCATCCCTAAACCCTCAGATTAAAGTTTGTTAATTTGTTGGAATTCAAGTTAGAAATCAGTTCCTTGTATACTAGTGATCATCATAACGTAAGTATTACTAAGATTCGTGTAATGATTCTTGCTTGAAATTGGGTTTTGAGGTTAAATGGGTTTTATGCACTTTGATGCTTGAATCTTGATAAATTATGTTTTTAAGTGTTAATTGATGTTATATATATTATATATATGTTCTATAGTTGTTAAATGATGTTTTTAGAGTGGTTTTGAGGTTGGAACTTGCAAAAATCAAGATTTGGGGTCAAAAATGCGAAAATAGCGAGCTGGAGCTGTTCTACAGCTCCCACACTTTTGACAGCTCAACCTTTCGGTTGAGCATGTGTTTGAGGGCTTAACCATGCGGTTGATGCCTCAAACATACGGTTGAGGGCTCAATCACGCGGTTGAGAACATGTCAGCTTTTGGTAAAATTGAAAAGGATGTAACTTTCAAACCATAATTCCATTTTTAATGAATAAACTATCGTTGTAATCTTCTTGAGGTCTACTTTCTAATGATAGGTTTTTAAGAAGCTAAATCAATCTGTATTTTGGTTAGAAAAGGGGTTTTAGACTGTATGTCTTGTTTTCCACGCATTTGAGTGACATTATTGATTAAAATTATGATGTAGACTTATGATATAGTGAATGCATGATTGTATGTATTGATTTAGAGTATGTATCAATGTTTGATGTTGTGCATTTTGGGTTGAAACCCATCTAAATGGTTGTTTCTATTGTTCTTCACCACTCACATGAGTGATCATTCACTCGTACGGATGAGGTAGTCAACCGTGTGGTAAACTGTGCGAGTGAGTGGTGATGGGGAACTTATGTTTTGATTGTGATGATATGTACGGTTGAGACGTGACTCGTATAAGTAACTGGTCACTCATGTGGTGAACCGTACGGATGAGGTGAGTCACTGTAGGATGTTTGGTCATTGACCAAACGTACAAGTATGTTGTCAACTGCACGGTTGAGTGTTCTCAAACGTGCGTGTGATGGTGTTACTCGTACGGTTGGCAAACGAGTTATAAAGTGATTAAGTGTTGGTATTGATGTTGTTGTCTTGTTGTCGGGTTGTTATCAAGACATGATTACTAACTGTGTTATGTCTATTTTCAGGTGATAAGAACAAGGAAGAAGCTCAGAGTTAGATAACTGAGCTGTTGTTGGTAATCGGTGAGTGGGATTATCTTTTCGTGTAGTATAGAGTAGCAAGTTGCACTACTATGTTTATATTGTTGTTAGGTGCCATGTTTAGTAGTTATATTGTACATTTGATCGCAGTTAGGGTTGCCATGCTTTTTGTAGTATTAGTTGCCTGTATAGTAGTAGTAGTTGACTGGTTGCATGTGCACAGTTGTTATTGTTTTTGGAACCTTGATCCGTTAGGTTCAGCTCAGAGAGGTCAACCTAGTTGTGGTTGGGTCTAGTTGGCTCTGTTTGTTGAGTATAGTGCTGAACGACGCATCACCTGCATGTGGATGACTATACTGGGATTCATTAGTAAGGACTATCAGTAGACTCTAGCCTAATCAGCTAGTGGCCATGTGCCCGTACAAGCCGCCGGTCCTTTAGTTGGAGCATAGTTGCCAGTTGTTGTTTGTCGTATGTGATTGTATAAGTTGTTGTTATAGGAGTACAAGCTGTTACTATATGCTAGACCTTTTGATAGTTCCATTCACTTAGCCTTGTGTTAACCCCTCACCCCCTCCCTTGCAGGTTTTGGATCTTAGTGCTGGTAGGGACGGAAGTCGGGTTGAAGATGTATTTGACAACACGAACTTTGATGTCTTAACTTTTGTAATTATGTAATTAGTCGTTTAACGTAACACCTGCGGTTTGTAATTAACTAATGATTTGTGATAATCATGTTTGTAAATAACTAAGGGTATTTATGTAAATAAAGTCTTCCGTTGTATAAAAAAAAATAGGGTGTTACAATTTGGTATCAGAGCATAGGTTTGGCCGCATGTACATTATGCTGAATGTCATGTTCCCAAACGTTGTGTTGTGTCAAACGTATCTGAGGGGACAGATTAAGTGAATGTAAGGATTACATGCGTTAGTTGATAGATACTAATATGTTTTCCACTAAGAGTTTGTGTGAGTTATTGTGGTAGTGCAGATATGGAAGATAATACAGAGAACGCAACTGGTCCGTCAGCCCCCAGAACATTCAGAGCTCCGATGAAGACGGGTATGTGTCAGAAGATAATCAGCAGGAACAAATTATAGATTTGGAAAGTCGGTTAAATAAAGCACACGATCGAATAAGGGAATTAGAATAAAGTAAGGTAATAGTGAATCTAAATGGTAGTGTACCGAATCAGATGTTTAGTGGGTATTCGGTGAAGCCAAATAATTATCAGCAAACTGGAAGTGCTTTCCAACAACAGCAATTGTTACCACCTCTGTATCAATTTCGTCAACAGCATCAGATGCCACATCAGTTTAATCAACAGTTCCTAAATCAGATGTGGTGTCCGTATCAAATGCCGACGTTTCAACAACCAAATAAATGTATTTTCAAACAGTTTCTGAATTGTAATTTGCCAGAGTACTCAGGAAGTTCTAACCCAACGGAAACTCTTAACTGGTTAATAGAGATAGAAAGAGTTTTTGAGGCTTGTCAGTGCGAACCGAAATTATAGGTTATTTATGCTAGTCGTATGCTGAAAAATAGGGCAATGGTTTGGTAGGATACGGTTATTTCTAGTATACCGAGAGAGCAAGTGAGCATGATTACTTGGGAACAATTTTATAGTAAAGTTTGTGAGCAGTATTGTTCGTCCTATGACCTCAATCGAATTAAGACAGAGTTTTCGGCAATGAAAATGACATATCAGATGACGATAGATGAGGTGATTGAGCAGTATATGGATAAATTAAGGTTCGTACAACAGTGGGTTCCCGACGAACAGTCCAGAATTCAGCATTTTGTTAATGTAATTTTACCCGAGTACAGAATAATGATTAGGATGAAGACGATGTTATCGCAAGCGTTTTTTATAGCCAAGATGGTAGAAGATGATGTCAGAGCAGCAAGAAACAGAATGGTAGGTTATGTGATGCCATAACAAGATCAGGTCATGAGTCAGTCGGATTCTAAGTCAAAGAAGTCTGTTAAGTTAAAACAGAAAGTTGGGTCAGAACAAAGTGGTTCGGTGTCAAGTTCCAATTCATGGTGTTATAGTTGCAGGTCATCTCATAGTGGTCCTTGTTCAGATTTCACCAAAAGGTGTTTAAGATGTGGAATTGTGGGACACGAGATTCGGATGTGTTCGTTCCAAGAGGATGTATGTTGAAAATGTCATCAGGTGGGGCATAGGTCAGCTCAGTGTCTGTATGCTGGAGGAGCAAGTTCTGGGGCAGGGCCAGGAACGCAATAAGGATTGGTAGGTGGATCTTCAATTTTTCCAGTAGGGCAGAAAAGAAAGAATCTACCTACGGCAACAGCAAGAGCTTATCAGATGGTTGCAGATGCAGATGTTGAATATGATGTGAATACATGTATGCTTCAAAATCCTCATACTGTTTAGTTGTATATATGTTTATGATTGTGTGCGTGTGTGTGTGCATATATATATATATATATATATATATATATATATATATATATATATATATATATATATATATATGTGTGTGTGTGTGTGTGTGTGTGTGTGTGTGTGTATGTATGTGTGTTTTAGATCGGTAGATCTTGATTGTAGTGTAAGATTTATTTTGTTGGGGTATGTTGCTGTATGTTTTGGTTGCGATCCTTGTGTGCTTTGTGGGGTAAGGGTGACCCTTAGGTTAACTTTTTGGGATTGAAAACTGTAACTTGGATAGAGATGTGTTGGATATCTTTATGCAGTGGACTTCGGATGACAGGAAGTTGTTAGATAGTGACATGAGTATTAGTGATATGTCGATATTGGACTTTATTGACCAGATATTTCCTATGCTTGTTGGATATGTGGTAATGTTGGTAGATTATATTTAAACATTTGATGGACAATGTTTAAATAACTATTGGACATATGGTGTGATTGATTAATTATAAATTAGCTTAGTTATTGCCGAAGCGTTTGAGGAAACTCGTTGGACTTAAGCTAGTGAATGGGACAAGTAGTATTTTCCGGTTCGAGCGACTCAGAATAGAGGTATGATTTAGAACAATATACTTTTGTCTGGCCAACAAAAGTATATTGTGGTAAGTCATATGAAATTTCTGAGAAGCGAAAGGAAAAATTAGGTGGCCTATGCTATATTGGATTGTGACGTGACTGGACATGAGACGAATAACCTCTGAAGTTATGTTGACTTAAGGACAATTGCGTGGGCATATGTGTAGATATTAATATGATGACTAATTCTATTGCCTAAGCTTGAGAGAATTGTAAAGAGTGGACTTTGTTGAGAGATAAATTTGAGGACAGATCGTGAAAGTAACGATACGGAATGACCTAAAAATGTGAATTTATCCTTGACTAAATGGCTTGGCCATGGAATTTGTGGGTTCAATTTGTTAACCGATTGACGTAGAGGTAATTTTATTGTATCGAACGTGTATTGACGTTAGAATTTTGATGGATTAAGTTGTATGTATGAGTGTATCGACCGTAGTTAACTCAATTTCGAGGATGAAATCTCTTTAAGGATGGTAGATTTCTAACATCCTGTGACCGGGCCTAGTTGAAATAGACTATTTTGCCCTTAAGTGTTATTAAAAGTGATTTAAATAACTGTATGTTTTTTATTATTTGATGATTTGGTTAAGAATCGTTTGTGACAAGGGTCACATAACAGGTTTGTTTGCTAGATTTGGACTCCGTTAGGACTGCCTAACGAAGAAATTAAGTTATAAGATAATTGATAAATACCCGTGTGATATGGGGTATGGGTTTATAACCCATTTATATGTATGTTTTTGGAGGTTTCTTCTCATTTCCCTAAATAAGAAAACAAGTACTCCGTACCTAATCGTTCCTCATCTCTAAACCCTAAGATTAAAGTTTCTTAATTTTTTGGAATTCAAGTTAGAAATAAGTTCCTTGTATACTAGTGATCATCATAAGGTAATTATTACTCAGATTCGTGTAATGATTCTTGCTTGAAATTGGCTTTTGAGGTTAAATGGGTTTTATGCACTTTGATGCTTGAATCTTGATGAAATGTGTTTGTAAGGGTTAATTAATGTTATATCTATATATATATATATATATATATATATATATATATATATATATATATATATATATATATATATATATATATATATATATATATATATATATATATATATATATATATATGTGTGTGTGTGTGTGTGTGTTTTATAGTTGTTATATGATGTTTTTAGAGTGGTTTTGAGGTTAGAACTTGCAAAAATCAAGATTTTGGGTAAAAAAAAACGTGAAAACAGCGAGCTGGAGCTGTTCTACAGCTCCCACACTTTTGACAGCTCAACCACACGATTGAGCATGCGTTTGAGGGCTAAACCACACGGTTGAGGGCTCAACCACACGGTTGAGCACTTGTTAGCTTTTGGTAAAATTGAAAACGGCGTAACTTTCAAACCGTAACTCCGTTTTTGATGAATAAACTATCGTTGGAATAGTATTGAGGTCTACCTTCTAGTGATAAGGTTTTATGAAGCTAAATCAATCAGTATCTTTTTCAGAAAAGGGGTTTTAGCCTATATGTCTTGTTTTGCACGCATTTGAGTGACGTTATTGATTAAAATTATGATGTAGACTTATCATATAGTGAATGCATGATTGTATGTATTGATTTAGAGTATGTATCAATGTTTAATGTTGTGCATTTTGGGTTGAAACCCATCTAAATAGTTGTTGCTATTATTCTTCATCACTCGCACGAGTGAGCATTCACTCGTACGGTTGAGGTAGTTAACCGTGTGGTAAATCGTGCGAGTGAGTGGTGATGAGGAACTTATGTTTTGATTGTGATGATATGTACGATTGAGACGTCACTTGTACGAGTCACTGGTCACTCGTGTGGTGAACCGTATGGATCAGGTGAGTCACTGTAAGATGTTTGGTCATTCTCAAACGTGCGTGTGATGGTGTTACTCGTACGGTTGGCAGACCAGCTGTAAAGTGATTAAGCTTTGGTATTGATGTGGTTGTCTTGTTGTCGGGGTGTTATCAAGACATGATTACTGTCTATGTTATGTCTATTCTCAGGTGATAAGAACAAGGAAGAAGCTCGAGTTAGATAATTGAGCTGTTGCTGGGAATCGGTGAGTGGGATTATCTTTTCGTATAGTATAGAGTAGCAAGTTGCGCTACTTTGTTTATATTATTTTTAGTTGCCATGTTTAGTAGTTATGTTGTACAGTTGATCGCAGTTAGGGTTGCCATGCTTTTAGTAGTATTAGTTGCCTGTATAGTAGTAGTAGTTGACTGGTTGCATGTGCATAGTTGTTGTTGTTGTTGTTGTTGTTGTTGGAACCTTGATCCGTTAGGTTCAGCTCAGAGAGGTCAACCAAGTTGTGGTTGGGTCCAGTTGGCTAATATTTGTTGAGTATAGTGCTGAACGACGCATCACCTGTGTGTGGATGACTATATCGGGAATTCAATAGTAAGGACTATCGATAGACTCTAGCCTGATCAGCTAGTGGTCGTGTGCCCGTACAAGCTGCCGGTCCTCTAGTTGGAGCATAGTTGCCAGTTGTTGTTTGTCGTATGTGATTGTATAAGTTGTTGTTATATGAGTACAAGTTGGTACTGTATGCTAGACCTTTTGATAGTTCCATTCACTTAGCCTTGTGCTAACCCCTCACCCCCTCCCTTGTAGGTTTTGGATCTTAATGCTGGTAGGGACGGGAGTCGGGTTGAAGATGTGTTTGACAAGACGAACTCTGATGTCTTAACTTTTGTAATTATGTAATTAGTCGTTTAACGTAACATCTGTGGTTTGTAATTAACTAATGATTTGTGATAATCATGTTTGTAATTAACTAAGGGTATTTATGTAAATAAAGTCTTCCGCTATATAAAAAAAAACGGGGTGTTACATATAGGTTCCCTAAGGGTATCACTCTATTCTCCCCAAAAGAGTTATCTTAATATCTCATGCACATCTAGACTCCATATCCTAAGGAGTCTACATCTATCAAGCATCACTATAATTACTCGTCCTTATTCCTTCAGACCCATTGATTACCCTGAGGCATTCACTAGATTACTAAGATAACCTTCTAATACCCATTTACAAATAGGTTACTATTAACCTTCTGACAGTTCCCATATGTAACCCTAATTGCCACAACTCATACTCATTTACTCCCCAACATTACATAACGTCAAGGTTACGCCCATATCTTTCCCATTATATAACCACCAACACACTCATACCCTAATCAAATAATGCCCTAAATAACACTCACTTCCCACCCTTAAGTACATTATCGAAAATTTTGATGTCACAATAAGTGATATAATTGCGATGGCCAGTCGCAAATATATTACTCATGTCACACCTCCTTTCCGATACCTTCCTTAAGGTCAAGTAAACGTTTCCCTTACCTTAACATTGTCCCTACTAGATCACTGTAAGGAGGCATACATATTCAATCTCATCACACTAAAAAGCCAACTATAGCCATACAGTCAATGGTTTAAGCCTAGATAATCCTAAAGTGGATTATCTTTGTCCCTTAAATCACCGCTCTGATACCAACTTGAAACGTCCTTAACCCCGAATTTGTTTTTGAATGACCCTGACCATTATTGTACTGCGCGGCGTGCTCAAAATCTGAACGGCGCGCAATGTAACTGAAAACTACATTTGATAAAAGTTTAGCTTCTGTTTACAAAACAAGTTTTGTGGTGAGGCACGCAACGGAATTGCGCGGCGTGCAGTAAAAAATTCATGTATGGCTGTTTACAGAAACAAAAGTTTACACTTTAGCCACGTGACCCACCTTTAAACACCACAATTTCATAATTAGACCAACAATTTAGCCACGATAAGTTTACAAGCTGTTTACATCCCAAAATCAACAATCACATCTCAAGACACTAAATTGATACAAAACAATTCATGTGACCCGTTTCACTATGAGTATGAAATTTAGACCCATAACAGAATAACCAACATAATTCGACCATAATCCCAAAATGAATACACAAAAGACACAACAAAGAGCGTTGGCGTTCAATTGAATAAATCTTCACGGTGGTAATAGTCGATGAATCCGCTTACCAATAAATCTTCTCCATTAGCCCTTGAATGATTACTTACCCTCTCCATAACTCATCGACCTGCTTGAACCTAAACCCACAAATAAATCACACGAGTAAGCTATAAATCTTAGTGAATACAAGTATTCACAACATACACAATTTAATATGAATAAGTACATCAAACAACTTACAACATGCTCATATATGAATATCCGGATTCCTAGATGGTTTTACTTGCCCGAACCCAATCGTGGCAAACCAATTTTGATAATTGACCCTATAATTATCACACCCACACAAGTCGCCCCTTGCTAGCATTGTCCAACCCTATGGACTAAATATTACTTCCTCCTTGAAGGTCTTGAGCCCAACTAAATATGTAATTAAACACTTTCGGGAAACCCTAAGATTGCATGTCGTCTCTTGCACGGGTGCAATCCGACAACACATAATCATTTTCTCGACAATTATCATACTAACTATGTACTCACCTTAGATGATGAAGCATGAAGGTTGGCGATTACTTAATTTTCCTTAGAGAAACCTATATAAACACATTTATACACACATTTTCACTATTAGTTGCCCAAACACAAAGAGACGACCCAAAAAATCCCTAATGGTTGAAGTGTGACCCATTTCATCACTTCCATCATTCACACACTCAAAATTTTCCAACCCATATCAATCCTAACCAAAAAGACTCATTCCTTAATGGTTAGTTACATGGACATTCATACCCAAAATCACTCCCATTTGAAATTCACCACTAGTAAGTATCACACCTTGGTAGAATACTTGTTAAAAGAACTTATACACTTTGACCCAAAATTTTCATCTTATCAACTTGTAGTAATACTACAACTAAGATACCCAAAATCCCCTTTTTAATCCCATGAACCATAATTTTACACAATTCTCACTACATCTCACCTTGTTATTCACTAAAATGAAGATGAAAACTCTTATTTTAAGGTTGTACAAACCCATAAATCATCTATAAACCCTAAACCCCCAAATCAACCTAAAAGTAGAATTAGGGTTCTTACCAAAATAAGTGTTAGAGATTGATGATTGCAGCTGGATACCCGTTGTTTGTTGTTGAATAACACTCACAACCCACATGCACATCCAAAGCTCTTCGATTTCTTTGAATGGAGAGTTCTCTCTCTCTAAATACCTTAACTTGCTCCCAAGCTTTCTCTCACTAAAATCTTGAATAGATGGAGACAAGTGAGTGAAAAATGTCCAAAATACGCAGCTTATACGGTTATAACCCGAAATTATGCTTAGCTTTTACAACTCTTGCCCGTTAGCACATCTGCGCAGCGCGCAAAATTTTGCACGGCGCGCGCTAAAACTTATTCAGAGACCAGAAGGAAGGATGTCACACATTATATCTATCTTAATTTAGTTTTATAAATATAAAACACCAAAAACATTGTCTTTAAGTTTAAACATGCCATTGATTCGGCTAATCGTTAAATAGCCAAAACGATTATCCCTACGTTTATTTACTTTCATTTTCTTTTTATTTAAATTACATTAGTAGATAATCTTGAATTACATTAGACTGTCCTTGGATCGACACTTGAATTTAACCATTACGTATATTCCTACTCGATCGGGTACACTACCCGTGAGTGTGTTTAAATCAATTAACTGGAATTTCCCATCTATAAAGAATAGACGCGATTTTACACATCAGCTCCTTTAACTGAAGCAGGGTTCTCTCACCAAACACCGTCAATGTTTAACCCACGAATGTTGATTTTATTGTACTTTCTACAAATAGTGAAATGAAATAATTTCGAGTTTTCATCCCCTTCCAGAATCCAACGAACTCGCGCTTTTTGTTTGAACATATTTGATTCGACTTTTTTTCAACCCATTTACGTCTGCATTCCAACCATTTGCTCGATCATTTTCGCTAAGTTGATGTGTACCTGCTTTTAACTCCCAATCTGTTTCCTCCTTTTTAAAGGAATTCATTTCAGAATCTAAACCACCGAATGTCAGTTTACTCCATGATTTCAGCGCCAATTTCACATTTTTTGTATATCCCTAAGAATACAATCTTTTCTTGATCCTCTAATTGGTCGGTTCCAATCATTAAGAATAATTTGATCCACACCATCACTGTTGAACCATTTATCAAACACTTTGAATGGTTTAGGACCATAAAAAAAATTCGTCATGAAAAAGCAGTGGACAATGATCAGAATGTTATAGTCTAGCGCAATAACTGAGAGATTCTCCCATAGATTAATGAACTTATCAGTCACAAGGAATCTATGGAGCTTGCTGAATTTTGTGTCATCATCACTTATACGACTAAACTTCTTCCCACTAATCGGAATTTCTATCAAAATGTTTCTCACAATAAAATCATTAAACCTGTCTACTCGACATTGATGAAAATGAAAAATCAACCTATCAGAACGATCCCTTACCTCATTGAAATCCCCACCTAACAACCAAGCCGAATCAACATCACACATATTATTTTCCAAGGAGTCCCACATTAATTTTGTACTCACATCATCATGAGGACCGTAAACATTGAAAATAAATGATTCTTAACCCGAATTCTTCAGTAGTTAATTTAATATAATATTTACCATTTTATATTTGCAGTAATAATAAATTCTATTTTTTAAAGAAATTAAGAACTTATTAAATATATATTAATGTATACCACAAAAAACAATAGCATACATTACAAAATCCATACAAATATGAAGCGATGTATGTGTTTGAAGTTAACTTATTTATATAGGGTAATAATCAATCAACAATCGTTAGTTTGACATTTATTTGAGGTTTTCTGTGATATTATAGAGTTTGATCGTAGATGTTTCAATATGTTACTTGCTTACTTCTTATCTACTTTAAAGATCTTTGGATGGTTAATAATTGATATCGGCTAAAAAGTCACGTTTTTACCCCCGATATTGAGTCCCAAAAGAATAAAGTTCAAAGCTTTGTCGGCAAAATAATCGCTTTTTCGGTTAAACTTGTAGGTAAAGTAATTACAAAGATGATGCAAAAATAATCAAGAGAAACGGAGCTAAAACGAAGATTCTGGAGCGAAAACGGTGAAAGACAAGAAATCAAGTTACGATCCAGGGAATCAAGGCTGACCAGCAAGCCATACGGCCTGCCATACGGCCTGCCAGTATGGAAATGGCCTGCCAGATACGTGCCACCACACGAGCCACCAAACGGCCTGCCAGTAATACGGCCTGCCAAATACGGCCTGCCATACGGCCTGCCAAACGGCCTGCCAGGCGTATTTGGCAATTTTCGAGTCTATTTAAAGGGTCTTTGTCATTTATTCCAACACACACCTCTCTTCACTCTCTCACTGCAATACACTTTCTCCCACTAGAGCTTTCAAGGCCTTCTCACCTCCGAGCGGGAAATTAAGTACCCGGAGGTGAACGCCGAAGATTATAATAGGAGCGGGCTAGAGGTTGTCAGCACTTGTAATGGTCCAGATCTCGTCTGTAAACGGTGAACGCTTTCCTTAATTTAGTAAAGTTATTATCTTGAGTTGCTTTCATCTTACATGATTATCTATCTGTTACAATTGTTTATTATGTGTTGAATATTTTATCTGAAACTTATCATATTGTTATGTTGAAACCTTGACGGTTTAGAAGTTTAATTTACGGATCACCCTTTCCGCTTATTCACGTAGCTATAACCTAGTATTAGGACCTGATCAACCCTAGGATACGAGGTAAGTAGTTATGTGTGTTTAACGTCACAATAGGGATATAGTACCTACGTATGAACAACCATTTGTTCATCATAGAAGAGCTGCCCATTTAGATTGTGGTTAGAGTTAGCAATAGAGAGTTCAATGAACACTAGCTTACTCAGAAGCATGATTCGCGTCAGAAGCAATGTTCTTGAGATATTGTAAGATGATCCGGGGTTAAATAAGTGATCGCAGAAGGAGAGACTTCTATCCCAATTAGCAGTACCTTAGGATATCTAAGATTGCACATCTGTTAATGTTGAGGCATAGCATAGTGATTTAGTGGTAGGATATTGCTTTAGTCAGACCAACTAGGATTAAGAAAAGCTGAGACGTTCCTTTATTGGGTAAACCACTTTGTTCATGTACCTAGGATTCCATCCATAAGGTCGTTCAAACCTTTCAGGTTAACGTTGGGAGTAGGGATACCTGTCTTAGCCAGAATCTTCAAAGCCTAAACTCTTAGTGATAAATCAGTTAGGTTCACAGCCCAGTTGATTGAGGTTTAGTGTTTATCCTAGGAAGTTAAACTCTTGCGATAATTCCCCTTCAGAATTCTATTCTTCATACCTATCTTTACTTTTATTGTCTAAATTACTATTTTATCTAGTTAATCTTAAATCTATCACCTCTTGTCACTAGAGTCAACTATATAGGCACTTTTGTCCCACATTACTGAAAAAACATACAAAAATACGTACCTGAGTTATATTTACCACTTACTCGTTAAAAGGAAGACAAGTAGGTGAGTTATAGCTTGGAACCCCGGCTAAATATAAATGATAAAACAAACCCACTACTTGCCCTCGTGGTAGCTGATTCTGACGTGCCGCGGCCTGACGACACCGCGAAAATAAAACCGTCCGTTTCGGCCATATCACGAGAGTAAGTAGAAGTTTTTGGCGCCACTGTCGGGGACTTATTTTCTGTCTGTTAAGGTAATCGCTGATTCTATCAAGATATTCGAGATTCTTGAGTGGTGTCTAAGAAAGACAATTATACACGGACTTGTTTATTGGATTTTTTGAACAGTCTCCAATTATATTGGAACCAAAAGGATCCTGCCTCTCCGTTATCTGCCTGGCCACTTGTTTCAAAGATAAATTGACAAGAAACACACATGCTTAACAAGCAGAGAGCTTGTCAGTATAGGATTTAAAGTCACCATTACAGTAAACCCTTTTTCAAATTATAAAAACAAAAATATTAATTATGGTTTTAATTTTTGTAGTTTCCAGTTCAAACTTAACCGACTACGAAGAAAGTGCGAATGGCAGTTGCTCTCCCACAATTTCGAAAACCGGGGAAGTTTTTCTTTATAAACCTAAAACAAATCTAAACCCTGATGAATCTCATCAAGACTTAGTTCTTGATTCTTGTTGTCCAAGAAGCCGGATAATTTCATCTGACTTAGAGATTTCATTGCTTTTGGACAATTTTTACTCAAATACACCAGGATTCGACCCTCTTCACGATCCAAAAGGGAGGCTCAGTCTTAACGAACTCCTGATTATAGAAGATGAGATAAGGGAAGAATAACCAACTATTTTCAACTATCCAGACTTGTTCGAATTTAATCCTAAAGAGATACGGAGCCCTGATAAAAAAAAAGCTCCGTTTATTGAAAATCTGTTAAATCCTAGCAGAAGGTTAGACGTCTATAGAGAATTTGTTAGGCACCTCTATTCCTCAGACTTCCCATTTTCAACATTTCAAATCGATCTGTTAAAAGAGCTGCGTTCTCAGACTCGTTCTCTTCACAAACTGTTAAAAGAATGTGGGGATGACCTTTTCGTCAAGTATCGGGATGCAGAAATCAATTTCAAATTCGATTTAGAATCATTCGTCACTTTTCTCCCTCATTTCACCAATAAGGAAGTTTCTCCAATTCATATAAACCGTTACATTTCGGCAATGATCTCTGAATTAGAATTTTGGATCGAAAGCAAGACACCTAACCCTATTTCAACCTACGGAAACCGAGATTTCTTTTACTTTGATCCAGCCTCATTTCTCATCAAAAGATTAATTGAAGCTTTTCCGGATTCTACCAAGGAAAGAATACATCAGAATTTCTTCACAAAAAGAAAGGAAGTATATTCGGAACTCGTGCAAATCCTCACTATGTCAAAATTTCCGTTTACAAACCCGCAAAGGAAGATCATTCGAGAAATATCTTCAAAATTATCTTTTATTTCAAGACACAGTAGCAAAACTTCTTTTTGAACTAAATTATAGAGATACTGGGCCAAGGGACGGAATTTCAAATACTAAGAAAGTTAAAAGGGCTTTGGTTAAACTTATGGTCGATATCGGAGATTTACAGAAACGCGAGCGTAAGATGTTAAGTGATTTCGAAATATTTTCAATACACTTCGCTGATTTACTCTGGATGGTCAAAGAAGCTTTAAACTTGTCTTTCTTTCCGCGTCATTTCTGAAATTTAGTTGTAGAACCTGTGTAATTTGTGTTTTTAATAAAAATAAAATATTTTAATTTTTAGTTGTTTTTTCTTTTTTTTTAGTTAGTGATATATCTTAGAAAATATAAAAATAAAATAATATAAATAACCGGATTAAAATCCGAGGTTTTATTTCATTTATCTTTTCTTAAAACCCTTTAAATTTTAAAATTATAAAAACTTAAAAATTTTGCAAGTCGGGTCGGGGAAATAAGTCCGCGAGCTACACGGGCCTTTTTCTTTCTCTTTTCCTTCTCTTTTCTCCTTCTTCCCTCTTTTCCCTTTGTGATTTTTTTTCCTTCCCTGCTTTCTTCACCGTCGCACATCAACACCACCTTAAACCCTCAATTTTCAACCAAATCCAACGAATCAAAGCTTGAAACTTGTTCTCTCGAGCCTCCTAAACACGATTCTACTATCAATTTCGAACAAAAGGTACTCTTTCTTGATGAAAACTCGAATTTTCTCCTAGGGTCAAATTTTTGACTTTTTAGAAAAACTTTGTTTTTGACTCAATTTTGGATTCCTTTATGCTTAGATAGATAATGTGATTACTTTGTGTTAGTTTTTAGGCTTGATTGAGATATTTTGGATAGTTTTTGGCTCTAGACTAGTTACTTGAGGTTTTAAGGTGAAATTTAGTGAAATTCTTGGAAATCTGATGTTTTGCTAGCTTGGTTAGGCTTAGTGATTCATTAGGAACGTTTAGAAACTGAATTTGGAACAAAAAAGGCTTGTTTGCTTGAATTTGGTATTTTGGTCAAACTACATGTAATTAGGACTTCGGTTTTTCCTATAGTTAAAACGTTTTTTAAAACTTAGCATTGCCTTAGAACAAGTTCAAATGACGAAATCATTGATTTGCTCATGAAAATGTTGCTTAATCCTTGATTTTCCTTATTTTGTACGTTTTGAACAAAATGAATATTTTTCGGTCAAACGGCTCTAATCTTTGACTTTAACATGTTATAGCTCAAGTTTGATGTTTAAAAATATTTAAGGTAATTAAAAATGGTCGTTAGGATCATTGTAAGCTTAAAAATCATCACATTTGGTTAAAAATTGTTTATTACGACTAAATGACTATAATTATTATTTATTGCATTATTTATTGTAATCACGGGTACACTTTGAATTTTGCTCAAAAGTAAGATTATAGTTCATTTAAATGTTGTTTGTGGTAATTTTGGCTATATTTGACTACAACGGGATTTTGGAAAACTCCATTTTTAAAGCCCTCATTTCGAATTTTTTTCGAAAAATATAGGCATTTTTGGATTTTAAATCTTAATTTTTGGAGCATAACCTATTTTACTTGATTTTTGCAGATGGCCAATCGTCGAAATGATCTCGAGTTGCCCCATTGTCTTCGTGGGCAGGAAAACCCGGAGGAAAATGAGCCCTTCATGAGAGTTTGGGTTAACCGAGAAAAAGCGGGTAATAAGTACATAAATTGGACGATATTGGAACAGTGTGGTTGGACTGATGATCTCGGAACAATGTTGACTTTCCAAGCCGCGGGTAGAACGCACCGGGCCTGGAAAATGTTGTTTGAGTTAAACGAAACAACATATAACGAGCCATATGCGGAGTTTATGGCTACATGGAGTTTTGATTCAACGGTTGATCCGGGGGATTATAATAATCAAGAATGCATCCACTTTCAACATCAAAACCGAATGCATCACTTGACTCTCGCACGGTTTGCGAGACACCTAGAGTTGTACAAATCGTCACAACTCACTCGGCCAATATTCAGGGATGGATTGACCACCTTGAATTACATGGATCACCAGACTTTCTGGCAAGAGCACACCACAGATAACGGTCCATGGCAGTCAAGTAAAAAGGCGTCAAAATTCGCCAACCCCGTACTCCGAATCCTCCACCACCTAATCACCAAAACCCTCCATCCTAAAGCCAGATTTGGCGGTGCTGTTACAATCAGAGACATGCGCCTGATGCACGCCATAATGAACAACCAGAATCTACAGGTGGCGCATCTCCTAGCTCAGGCCATCACCAGCGAAAAGAATTCGGCAAGCACGGTTGTGCCAGTTTTAGGGGGTGTTGTGACTAAGTTGCTCAAGAGCATGCGTGTTTTGGGGGATGTTGCATGGTTTAACTATACGATTGGGGCCGTATCAGAGGAGATTGGGTATAAGTTGTTGAGCTAATGGAAGTATATTCGCGTTGAGGATGAGCAGTTGATCATCCAGGCGAACCCAGAGATACCCGGTTCCGAAGAGCGGACGGTACCAGGGGTGAGAGTTCAGGGATTCAGACCTGACACTCGGACACGGGATGGTAGTAGGAGACGAGGTTCCCAGGAACCTAGGGATGAGGATGACCCCACAGCCCATGGACGGCCCACTGACACTCGCCGTCACTCATCAGTTGGTGAGGGTGATCGTCCACGATATCCACCGTACGGCTACCAGTACCATATGGAAGATTTACCTGGGCATGAGAGTTGGTTTTCCCAGCACGCAATCCTTGAATATTTAGATCACTTTGCGCAATATGCGGGGAGGCAGTTCAACATCCCACCATACCCACATGAGTATCCAGTAATGCAGGCCCACCGTGATCCTAGGGGAGCAGGCCCGAGCCATCAATTTTCAAGACCTACACCTCCACCTACTCATCACTACACGCAACATATAGTTATCACACCTACACCGCCACCTCCACAGACTACAGGGCCATAGAATTTTGTTGAAGAGTTGTTCAACGTTAACACGTCTACTGTTGGTCAGGACCCTAGGTGGGAACAGGCGTTGGAGCAGCGTACAACTGCAGGGGTTGCGCAGGATATAGATAGTATGGATGTGAACCAGCAGTGGGGAAGAGGTAGAGATTTACAGGATAGTATGGGTTGGCAGGCAGGGCCGATGGTTTATACGAGCACGTCATCGTTAACTGGGTTAATCGCGAGATCGGATGAGATAAAATTTAGAATATCCTCGGGCATGAACACAGAGGAGTTAGCAGACCAGTTTGCCACAGACGAGGAGATGACCAGCGAGGGTCAATCCAGATTGAAGAACCCAGCCAGGCCCCGCACCAGCGTAATCTATTCTCCTCCATATTCAGCACCTCAGCCGTAATCATGATTATCTTTTGGAACATTCGTACCTTTTATTACTGATGCTACATTACATTAAATTATCTTATATTTCTGTACGCCCGGTTTCGGGCATAACTACTTTTATGTTTTAGTATGTATGGTTGCTTTTAGAATAAATAATGCATGAATAAACATCACAAAACAAACAACGATCGAGACATACGAGGTGGATACTGGAGCAAAGACGACTTGACCGAGGATGACGCTGGCGTAAGAACTGAAGAATCCATAATCAGCGCGCCATCCGATTGCACGTCTTGAAACCATAGGGGAGTACTAAGTCTTCATCACCTTTTCAATAGAATATACGCAAATTAACTATACCACTTTAAAAAAACTAAGTGTGGGATTGGCAACCCCACCAACATAAACTTTTATTAACACAAACGCCTCTTTTAAAAACTAAAGTGTGGGATACTTCGTATCCTTAACATTGAGGACAATGTTATTTTAAAGTGTGGGATAGCAAATGTTGCACATAACGATTCTTGTAAAATCCTCAAGTTTTTCACAAAATTTAAAACTTTTCGAATTATAAAACGCTAAGGATGATAAAATTCTATAAAAGATCAAAAAGTTTTTGCTACAAAATAGACAAAAAGGGTAAAAACAAGGTTGAAAACTTTTTGCGGAAATCAAAATCAATTTTTCCAATAGAGCATTGCATAACAAAAGGCGCAATTCGACCTGCTATAATTGTTGTGAGGAACCCCCAAATAAGGCTTTATAAGCACTCATTTTTAGTGCTTCACTATATTTTCGTTGAGCGCGCCGATGTTAACATCTCGGAATCAGAACTTGCTATTGATCTACATTTCGGAATCACACATTTTGACGAGGATGACTAAGTGAAAACCTCAACTATTCGTGAAGACAAAAACAACCTCCGCTACAAACCTTCGTTTCCATTTTCACTCCACAAATCCATTTCACTTTTTCTTATTTACTCTATTCGCTTCATAAATAAATAAATCCCGAAGTCACTCTTTTTCGGGAAAACCTCCAAAATCGCACTAGAAAAATGCAAGCATCCAAGCCAATTATCAAAGAAGATCGCCCAAAAGGAGATCTCGAAGAGAAAAGCAAAAGTTGCTTTCAAAAAAAAAAATAGAGCAAAGTCTCTACGAATAAAGGCTCTGAAAAAGGGAGCAGAACCAGCAAAGATTCGAGAAAAGAACTCCTGGCAGTCAAAAAGAAGGATGCTCACCAAGAAATTCCTGATAAAAGCTAAAGGGAATGTGAAATCAATCTTTCGAAAAAGAAAACTCCTATCTATCAAAACCCTTTGTCCTCTAGAAACTTCCAAACCCATCTCTTCACAAATTCAAGCTGAGTCAATAACCGAAAATTCTCGCAAATAAGTGATGAAGATTTGAGTCTTGATCAAGCCTATGACGAAGAATGTAAGCATGAATGGCTAAGAGTGACTTCATTTCTTAGAACTTTAGGATACCCTAAACACTTTAGTGAAATGAGTGACCCGAGTGAGATAGCCTCAGTTATGTAACCTCCTCTCATGCTTGCGGGAAAAGATTCGAGAATAGAAAAAAGAATAAAAACCAAGTTTCCGCC
Source organism: Rutidosis leptorrhynchoides (assembly GCF_046630445.1). Taxonomy (NCBI): domain Eukaryota; kingdom Viridiplantae; phylum Streptophyta; class Magnoliopsida; order Asterales; family Asteraceae; genus Rutidosis; species Rutidosis leptorrhynchoides. The sequence continues at coordinate 349,729,612 of NC_092334.1, read as the reverse complement.
CTTCCGTCTTGCGGAACAAAACAGCTTGATCACTACGGATTAAAGTCCTCACTGTTTTAAGTTCAGAAGTTTGCTTGAGGACAAGCAAAGTCTAAGTGTGGGATATTTGATATCGGCTAAAAAGTCACGTTTTTACCCCCGATATTGAGTCCCAAAAGCATAAAGTTCAAATCTTTATCAGCAAAATAATCGCTTTTTCAGTTAAACTTGTAGGTAAAGTAATTACAAAGACGATGCAAAAAGAATCAAGAGAAACGGAGCTAAAACGAAGATTCTAGAGAGAAAACGGTGAAAGACAAGAAATCAAGTTACGATCCAGGGAATCAAGGCTGACCAGCAAGCCATACGGCCTGCCATACGGCCTGCCAATATGGAAACGGCCTGCCAGATACGTGCCATCACACGAGCCACCAAACGGCCTACCAGCAATACGGCCTGCCAAATACGGCCTGCCATACGGCCTGCCAGGCGTATTTGGCAATTTTCAAGTCTATTTAAAGGGTCTTTGTCATTCATTCCAACACACACATCTCTTCACTCTCTCACTACAATACACTTTCTCCCACTAGAGCTTTCAAGGCCTTCTCACCTCCGAGCAGGAAATTAAGTACCCGGAGGCGAACGCCGAAGATTGTAATAGGAGCGGGCTAGAGGTTGTCAGCACTTGTAATGGTCCAGATCTCGTCTGTAAACGGTGAAAGCTTTCCTTAATTTAGTAAAGTTATTATCTTGAGTTGCTTTCATCTTACATGATTATCTATCTGTTACAATTGTTTATTATGTGTTGAATATTTTATCTGAAACTTATCATATTGTTATGCTGAAACCTTGACGGTTTAGAAGTTTAATTTACGGATCACCCTTTCTGCTTATTCACGTGGCTATAACCTAGTATTAGGACCTGATCAACCCTAGGATACGAGGTAAGTAGTTATGTGTTCTTAACGTCACAATTGGGATATAGTACCTACGTATGAACAACCATTTGTTCATCATAGAAGAGCTTCCCATTTAGATTGTGGTTAGAGTTAGCAATAGAGAGTTCAGTGAACACTAGCTTACTCAGAAGCATGATTCGCATCAGAAGCAATGTTCTTGAGATATTGTAAGATGGTCCGGGGTTGAATAAGTGATCGCAAAAGGAGAGACTTCTATCCCAATTAGCAGTGCCTTAGGATATCTAAGATTGCACATCTGTTAATGTTGAGGCATAGCATAGTGATTTAGTGGTAGGATATTGCTTTAGTCAGACCAACTAGGATTAAAAAAAGCTGAGACATTCCTTTATTGGGTAAACCACTTTGTTCATGTACCTAGGATTCCATCCATAAGGTCGTTCAAACCTTTCAGGTTAACGTTGGGAGTAGGGATACCTATCTTAGCCAGAATCTTCAAAGCCTAAACTTTTAGTGACAAATCAGTTAGGTTCACAGCCCAGTTGATTGAGGTTTAGTGTTTATCCTAGGAAGTTAAACTCTTGCGATAATTCCCCTTCAGAATTCTATTCTTCATACCTATCTTTACTTTTATTGTCTAAATTACTATTTTATCTAGTTAATCTTAAATCTATCACCTCTTGTCACTAGGGTCAACTATATAGGCACTTTTATCCCACATTACTGAACAAACATACAAAAATACGTACCTGAGTTATATTTACCACTTACTCGTTAAAAGGAAGACAAGTAGGTGAGTTATAGCTTGGAACCCCAGCTAAATATAAATGATAAAACAAACCCACTACTTGCCCTCGTGGTAGCTGATTCTGACGTGTCGCGGCCTGACGACACCGCGAAAATAAAACCGTCCGTTTCGGCCATATCAATAATACTCCTTGCTTTACAAAAAAACTAATCCTTTTATTGAATTAATGGTGTGCATTAATAGATTAGAGTTATTTGACATTTATAACTGAATTTTACTGAACATAATAACTTTAATATTTATGTTTAAAATTTTAAGACATCATTATTTTTTTTTTTTTTTTTTTTTTTGTAAATTTTTAGTAATTACCCTAACTAACTTGTATATTATCAAGTTATTAACTTATTATACAATTAACTAAGGATAAATATTTTTCTTAAACATAGAATTTTTGTTAAGTCATGGTGTAAAACAAGGAGATCCATTATCACCATTTTTGTTTATTCTTGCGGCCGAAGGTCTAAACATCCTTGCAAAAGTGGCTACAAAAAAAAGGTTATTTAAGGGGGTTGAAATCGGGAATGACAAAGTATTAGTCTCACATCTTCAATATACCGATGACATTATCTTCATTGAGTATTGGAGTCAGGAAAATATCCATAACATTCATAATCTAATCACATGTTTTGAGTTGGCGTCGGGTTTCAAAGTTAATTTTCACAAAAGTTGCTTATTTGGTATTGGTATTAGTGTGGATGATGCAACACAAGCGGCTAGTATGCTCGGTTGCCAAGTAGGTAATTTTTCGTTCACCTATCTTTGATTACCAATTGGAGCAAAAATGTCAAAGTTGAAATCTTGGGATCTCATCCAAAAAATAAAAAGTCGACTTTCGGATTGGAAAATGCGAATGATGTCGTTTAGAGGAAGATTAGTCCTCATTAAATCGGTCCTAAATAGTCTACCTTTGTACTTTTTTCGCTCTTTCGAGCTCCCTCGTGTGTTCTTAAAGTACTTGAGAGTATTAGACGTTCTTTATTTTGGGGTGGGACGGAATCGGGTACAAAAATTTCTTGGGTTAAATGAGAGGGTATGATGCATGTCATCAACATATAAGCAAATGATCACACCTTTGCCAGACTGATCAAATTTGCTATACACACACTTATCAAACTTGTTTAATTGAAAACCATTGGATAACACAACCTCATCAAACTTTTTATGCCACTGCTTGGGTGCTTGCTTCAACTCATACAATGATTTAATTAGCTTGCACACTTTATTCTCTTGTCTGGGCGCAACAAAACCTTCTGGTTGATTCATATACACTTCTTCTTCCAAATCAACATTCAAGAATTCCGCTTTGACATCCACTTGATGGATCACTAGATTATGAGTAGTGGCAAGAGCTATCAATAACCTAATAGTAATGATACGAGCAACCAGAGCATAGGTATCAAAATAATCAATACCCTCATTTTTTCTAATGCCTTGGATAACCAATGTAGCTTTAAACTTGTAAAGGGTTCCATTGACCTTCATCTTCCTCTTGAAGATCCATTTGTTTCCCAACGGGTTACATCCCGGTGGTAAATAAGACAATACCCGGGTATTATTCTCCAAAATAGAGTCCATCTCGTCACGTATTGCTTCCTTTCAAAAGGCAACAACACGAGATCTCATAGCCTCATCAAAGGTTCTAGGATCCTCTTATATACTATAACAGTATGAGAATTGAGATTCAACAGAATCTCTTGATCTTTCAACTAAGTAAAGATGTAAATCATAAATAGGTATCCTTGTTCTAGTACCTCTCCGAGGTACGGGCATCTCACTTGGAGCTTCTTCCAAGTGAACTCCTTGTCTAGTCTCATTTGAACAAGAAACCACATCTTGTGGTATAGGTATCGATGTAAAATGAGCCTCATCAAAGATCGCGTCTCTTGATTCTATAACCGTATAAACCGACACATAATCATTAGGTTCTATTACATAAAACCTATAAGCCTTTGAATGTCCGGCATATACAATGAAGATACAATCAATAACTCTTTCACCCAAAGTTTTCCTTTTAGGTTTAGGTAGTCTAACAACAGCCCGACATCCTTAAACTCACAAATAATGCATGTTTGGTCGTTTCTTGTACCAAAGTTCATAAGGAGTTGTTATTCCTTTTTTGTTAAGAACCCTATTCAAAAGATAGCAAGCCGTTAACATGGCTTCTCCCCAAAACCCGTCACTCAAACCGGAGTAGGACATCATGGAATTAACAATTTTTTTGTGGTGTATAAGGAGCTGTAGTTTGTGGAATAATCCCTACAGACTGAAAATAATGTAGGTCATAATACCCACCACCTCTATCAGTGTGTAAAGTCTTAATTAAACCATTTAGCTGTAATTCTACTTCAGTGTTATATATTTTAAACTTGTCTAAGGCTTCATCTTTAGCATGTAAAACATAAACATAACAAAATCTAAATGCATCATCGATAAAAGTGACAACATACTTCTTATTCCCTAAAGAGGGTGTAGCATAGAAGTCACATAGATCACTATGAACTAGTTCTAGAGTCATAGAGGTCCCGTGTATGTGTCCAAAAAGTTTTCTTATGATTTTATTCAACATACAAGTTTTACATTTTCTAAAATTCATGTCAAAACTAGGAATCAAATCATCTTTATACATGTCATACAATCTTCTATAATTTACATGTCTTAAACGTGCATGCCATAAATAGGAATCATTAGAACTAGAACTAATCATACAAGTAGAATTATCAACAACAGGAACATTCATGAGATTCAACATAAACATATCATTATTATAATAGCCAAATCCAATAAACTCACCACCCTTCGACAAGATATACTTGTCGGATTTAAATACTTGTTTGTAACCACACTTACTCGATATAGGAGTGGAAATCAGATTCTTTCTCAATCCGAGTACATAAAATACATTATTTAAATTAATTATCTTTACAGAAATGAATTGTAAACAACACTTCTACGGCCTAGAACATGAGCGATTAATTCGTTTCCCATGTGAAGCACATCATCGTCCGGTTGAAATGATTAGAACCAGCATCGATCTTTACATGCATGACATGTGGCCCCGGAATCAATCCACCACGCAATATTATCATCCTGCACATAAAATGCTTAAGAAATATGTGATACATAATTCTGAACAGAATTTATAATATAATCGAAATAATTGTGCCGTTGGTCCCTCCATTTTACCCCAAAAAGCTAACAGCATCCCTCAAGGTTTTTTTGGCTCACAGCGTCCCTTCATTATCACATTTTAAGATACTGCGTCCCTCCGTCAACTTTCTGTTAAAAAAGTCCGTTAAGTCATGCCATGTGCCTTGCATGTGAGGGTAAATTCGTCTTTTTACTCTTTCCTTCACTAAAATCGAGAGACCACCGGCGCAAAAAATGAAAAATCTTATAATAATATATTTTTAATTTATAAAATATTTGATTTATAAAATATTTGAAAAATCTTATAATTTATATATTTTTAATTTATAAAAGGGCAAATTGTTGTTGGGACTGTATGATTGTCGTTCAACTATTTATCCCACATTTTCTTCAGTTTCTTGAATCATCATCATCATTCAGCATTTACATCATCTACTTAAATCACCATCACTACCCTTTCGTGTATAAGATCTTGAATTTAAAAAGAAAAGAAAAAAAAAGCACACGATAGTTTCATCTGCGATTCATTCCTTCAAAAACGAACTCATGAGATCTCAACAAACAAGAAACATTAGACAAAATCAAAATTAGAAACGAATCTTCATTATCCATTTAATTATCGTCATCGTCATCTTCATCAGAGATCTGGTTCGAAATTAATTGGATAGCTTTACAAATAGCAAATAATCGGAAGATAACGATGGATGGGTGTCACAGAGGACGACGAAGATGACGATCTGAAGTTGATTACAGAGGACAGTGGAGATAATGATGGATGATGGAGAACACCAGGATAAAAGTGATAAACTAAAAAAATTGAAATCAACAATCTAAAATCGTAAACAAGATCTGAATTGACGGTAGATGTCGAACACGAACAAGAAATCGATTTTAAATAATGTTTCTTTTTTATTTATCGTGAATATTGAACACAAAATCAATACATGTTCAATCAAGATCTGAAATCAAGATCTAAATAATGATTTAGTTAAAATAAATTTTAGGTTTACTTTTTTATTATTTATTTTAATAAGCAGTAATAAAAAATATGAGCTGGTAACAAAATCTTGACACATGGAATATACAACTCAGCTAAAAAATTAATTAAAAATGCCACATATCGATTTTTACCTCAATTGCAACAACTTTTCAATCAGACACTCTTTTACGCACTAAATTAAAATCACACTCCTTTGTGGGCAAAGAAAAAACTGATATACCATTTATTGTGAAAAAGTGGCTTTTATATTACCTTTCTGGACAATTTTCCCTTTTATAAATTAAAAATATATAAATTATAAGATTTTTCAAATATTTTATAAATTAAAAATATATTAATTATAAGATTTTTCATTTTTGGCGCCGGTGGTCCCTCGATTTTATGAAGGAAAGTGTAAAAAGATGAATTTACCCTCACATGCAAGGCACATGGCATGACTTAACGGACTTTTTTAACAGAAAGTTGACGGAGGGATGCGGTATCTTAAAATGTGATAATGAAGGAACGCTGTGAGCCAAAAAAAAAACTTGAGGGACGCTGTTAGCTTTTTGGGGTAAAATGGAGGGACCAACGGCACAATTATTTCAATATAATCAAAATTCTGACATTGGTTACGAACTTGGTCCTTAGACCCATTTCCCAAACCCGAACCCGAACCGCTTACTCCATCCTCGTTCTTTCCAACACGTCAATCTCTCTTAAAATGACCAGGTTTGCCACAAATCCAATAAGCCTTTTTATCCTTCTTGTTGGATCCATCGTTTTTACCTTGAAACTTACGTTTCTTTCCATTGAAATTTTTGTTGTTTTTGTTCCCACATTTACCATCCTCAATCATATTAACAGAGGATGATTCAACGTTCTTTTCCTTAGTCTTACCACTTTCTTGAACCCGTATTGATTCCTCAATACGTAAGTGGCCTCCCAATTCAGTCAAAGACAATTCTTCGTTCTTATGTTTTAACATGTGTTTGAAATCTTTCCATGATGGTTGCAGTTTCTCTATAATCGAAGACACTGAAATGGATTCATCTTTTTTCAGATTAACTGTCCCAAAATTCTAAGAATTTCATGGAACTGTATCATAACAGGCCTTGAATCCACCATTTTGTAATTATTAAAATTACTCACAAGAGACTTCTTACTTGAAGCATCTTCAGCCATGTATTTGGATTCAAGTAAATCCCATAATTCCTTTACATATTCAACTTTTTGATAAACATAAAAAAGGGCATCAGACATACCATTAAGAATGTGGCCACGACAGATGTAGTCATCGTTATCCCATTTGTTTCTTTTTCTGATTTGATCCACTGTTGCATCTTCAACAATTTCTACCATGGGGGTTGACAGAACATAAACAACCTTCAATGTATTCAGAAGAAAACACATTTTATGTTGCCATCTTCGAAAATCAACACCTTCACACTTATCCAGTTTTGCAAACTTGGATGTCATCTCTTTCACTGATTTACCAGACATGATTATGAACAGAATACTTAATCGATTTGTTAGAAACTATGGTTTTAATTGATAATTCGATTGGTTCTTGAATCGTGTAATTACTTTCTCCATTAAGTATTTTGACCCTAGAAGCCTCGGGTACCACGAAATCGTAATCGGGATACGACAAGAACAAGATTTAATTCCAGGCAAGAAGATTCAAATCTAAGTGTATATGAGAATGTATTTTTTGTATGTTTTTCATATGTGAAATCACGTATGCGAAAAACGGATATATTAATTCAGCAGTTAACATTGAAGGGATGCAACCCTTCAATTTGGCGGGAAAAACCGCCAGGAGCACTGCCCCGCGGACCCCGTAACCCTTAACCCCTATATTCGCGACAGTGTCTAGCCAACTTTTACGGGCGTGTACTCCACACTTTTCGAACTCGTTGTTATAACTAACCCACTCTTGCTTTCAAGTAAATCCCAATTAACTAAAATGATGTTTGATGACACAAAATCACCAACAGTAATGGTAATGGTAATAATGGTGTTTGCTTTAGAAAAAATAAATCACGTAACCAATGTATTGAAGATGACCAAAAAAGTCAATACGACATACAATTTTCTTCATAAAATGCTAATTAAAGAATATCAGTCGTATATTTATAGGACAATCTCTTTTATAAGGCTTGACAATAGTTAATTACGAAAAATGTCACATTTATATGAGTTTTTTCATATTGCATTTAAATCAACTACTCCGTGTAAAACAACTAAAATATATATTTTTCTTTCAACTAACTATCAAATTATATGTATATGGGGTGATATATTCACCATAATTTTTATTAACTCATTAGACACATACATTAAGCATTTATTTATACTCCATCCGTCCCACCAGAAGTGTCCACTTTGACTTTTTTCAGTCTTACTTATTTAACTTTGACTTTAGATAATTTTGTTGGTGTTATATAATATTTGATAAAAGTTATATTAATGAAAACACGATTAAAACTCAATCCATTCATGTAATTTTCATCAAATATTATATAACACAAACATAAGTATTTATAGTCAAAGTTGACAAATAAAGACTGTCAAAAGTCAAAGTGGACACTTCTGGTAGGATGGGGGTAGTATTGTACAACTCATTAACACATGTGTGTAATGCATACATATATATTAAAACTTCAAGAGATTTCATGTTCAAATTCGCTAACACTACAGGAAATGTCAACCTTTAGTGGCACTAACAAAGCGATACTTTAGGGCATAAAAGCGGCGTTGTAGATCTAATGTGGCGCTTATATGAGTACCCTTTGATCATCGCCGCATTTGATATTTTGTGGCGCTTTTTAGTGTCGCTCATTTTGTAGAGTAATCCAGAATCATCGTTTAGCGACCCTTTAGCGGCGTTTTTAGAGCGCCTCAAAAGATATGTGTCGTCTGTTCTTATTTTTCTCTAAGTAAAAAACTTCTTCATGGCGACGAAGGTTCACCCACGATGATTCTGGATTACTCGAAAAATGAGTAGTGGCTTGGGTTTGGTCGGGTAAAATATTTCTAATAAACTTATTATTATTATATATTAAGTTTAGTTTATAAAATTATAAAATTAAAATAATTATAAACATTCAATAGCGTTCAAGAGTAAAATAAAAGTCAACATCGACGTCACATAATGTTACCACCAATTAATATAATTTAATTAATTATTAATTACTTAATTAACTACGTAATAAAAACCTGTTATCGTACTCCACAACACTATATATATCCTCCTAACATATGCCAAACCACACACTCACATACTCCCAACCTCCTAAATAAAAATGGCCTGCAATCAAAACTCTAGTGAATTTCCGACCATCTCAAAATGCGAAACATACGGCCGAACCAACCAAACCGTAGTCTCCGATTTAGACGGAACACTACTTTGCGGCCGCAGCTCGTTTCCTTATTTCGCGCTCGTAGCATTCGAAGTAGGAGGCGTTTTACGCCTTCTTTTCTTACTACTATGCACCCCGATTGTTGGACTTCTTTACTACTTCATATCCGAATCAGCCGGGATTCGGGTCCTGATATTCGCCACGTTTGCAGGGATGAAAGTTTCGGACATAGAATCCGTGGCACGTGCGGTGTTACCTAAGTTTTACTCGAGCGACTTGCACCCTGACGTGTGGCGGGTGTTTTCGGCGTGTGGAAAGAGATGTGTGCTGACTGCGAATCCAACGGTGATGGTGGGCCCGTTTTTGAAGGAGTATTTGGGTGCGGATTTGGTGTTAGGTACGGAGATTGTAAGTTGGAGAGGAAGAGCTACTGGAATGGTCAGGGCCGGCTAAGGCTATGGGCGAAGCGGGCGACGGCCCGGGGCATCACGCGGTTAGGGGCATCATTTCGAAAAAAAATTATTAATACCCATAGTTTAAACCTCATGAGATATATGTTTGCGTAACTGTTGAGGGCATTTTATAATCATTTCGCCCGGGGCATGCAAAAACTTTGACCAAAGTTTGACCGGCCCTGGGAATGGTGAAAAGTCCTGGAGTGATTGTTGGCAGGAATAAAGCTGACGCACTTTTGAAGGCGTTTGATGACGTAGATTTACCTGACGTGGCACTTGGTGATCGGATTACCGACTACCCGTATATGAGACTATGCAAGGTGATGTCCCAAAACCATGTATATACGTGCTTTTTTGTTGTGTCATATTATTGAAATATTATTTGACTTTTTAATTTTTATTTTTCTTTCAACGAATACAATTTTTTAAACCGGAAACTAATGTATTTAACTTTTTAACGTGTTCATAACTGAAATAATACTAACATTTGTACGAGTTTTGTTAATTTGTATCTATGAAATATGTTAAATTGAGTCCCATTTGTTAAATATCAATAATTATAATTATTTATATTTATATTTAATGCTTATTATTAATATTAATTATTAATTTAACATAATAATATTATTATTAATTTAACATAATAATAATTATTATTAATTTATATACATAGTAATTACCAATCTTAAAATCAAGAAATCATTTTAACGCATCTTAACAAGTGATAGATGAGAAGGTAGCAATCCCTCATAACATAGCTGGTGTCTAACCAAATAATAAAAAGGTTTGTAAACACTACAAGAAAACCGTCAATTGAGGACGACATCTTCTAAACTTTCGGGACGACGATGGGTCCCACTTTAACTTTTCTGTCGTAAAAAAAGGACGACCATTCCCGACGGCCATGATGGACGACATGTCGTCCCGAAAAATCTATTAAAATAATATATAGTTTTTAAAGAATAAAAAATGTTAATGATAATTGTGTGGTTGAAGTTAATAAAGTATTAATAATGGAGCTTAAATAGAAAAGGTTACCTTCATGTCGTCCCAGAATGTCTCTAGGGACTACATGTCTTCCCTAAAAGTTACGACGAAAATTACCTTATTTTAGAGCCAATTTTTTAGCACGGACAAAAAAAAAATAAGAAAAAAAGTATTATGGGGACGATAAGTCGTCCCTAATAGTTAGGCGCGAAATGTTTTCCTTTTTGGAGCCAATTTTGTGCAAGAAAAAAAATAAAAAATATTATTTTTTTCTGGACGACATATCGTCCCAAAAGATCGTCTAGGAAAAACAGTCAAACTTTTCAGAAAAAACTGACTTATGTTTTATCCTTTAGTCTACTTTTCGGTACGACTATATGTCGTCCCTAAAAGCGTCGTCTCAGTTTGATGGTTTTCTTGCAGTGAAAAACTACTTTTGGTCATATAATCTTTACATGGAAATCGCTAATTATTAATATTTTGTAAATACTATCGTCTGTAAAACACTTTAATCAAAAGGTGATTGCACTAGCGTTATTTAAGAACTCATTTTAACCAAGTAGTTGTAGATTCAAATTCCTGGTTCGATATAAATATTCATGAATAATTGTTCTAGGCTGCGCCTTTTTTTTTTTTTTTAAATTTTTTTATTTTTTTTTTAAGTTAGAACACTTTAAAAGTTACAGATAGATATATATACGAGTTTTTTAAGGCATATGCTTTATATGATTTTCAACTAGTCAACATGTTTGACTCTTAATTGAATCATAACTACTACCATATAATTACAACGCGTACTTCTTCAAATAATTACACTTCTATGGTGGAACCGTAAAAAGAAAATTTAATGATTCATGATCAATCCTTAATTAATGATGTTGCTTAATTACGGATTGAGTGCAATAAGATTATATTGGAGGATGGGATGTTCGATGATTATTTTGGGCCACGATGATCGTTTTTCACTTTAACTATCAAGTGATCAACCACCCCGACCCGGTCTTCTTTATCGATTAGCATGATTCACCTTAACTCAATGTAAGAAGTCCTTGGGCAAAGCACAAGTGAAATCTACAAAGGCTTAGGCAAATGGCAGAGAATCAACAACCTCTAAATGAGAGGCCAAGCTCTCTATTTATAGGTTTCGAGATATCCGCGATCCGCGAGTACCTTAACTATCCGCGGAAACTCAGCGGATTAAACCGCAGTCTTTATATCAATGCGAAAACATGACCGCTGTGCTTATTTTCAGCGAATATTGCATAGCTTTGCCTTATAATTCGCGCAGTTCAGCCTTTGGCCTTTAGCCAATAAAATATACATATACAATGTTATGTATATGATCAAGTCCCCCCAGTTTATTATGATACATATTGCGAAACAAATGTATCATGATAAACTCTAAAAATTCGCAGTTATCGCAGTCAATATTCACCTTGAGGAATTTCGCATTAACCTAGTTACCGTTATAACAGTCAATGTTACCGTTTGAATTATCTCAATAGATTATTATCACAATTAACTCCGTCGCCTATATATATTGTGATCTGAAATCACAAATTCACTACTCATTTTTCCAAAATATCAAAGAATTACCCAATTCATCAATCAATCGTTATCATTTTAATCATTTTTTGCAGCTCTCTTTTAATTTGCAATGAAGATTAACGAGTTAGATAGGAAAGCTGATCCAAAAACTCTGATCACTAAACTATTAACGAGCCCGGAGGCTAAATCATCATCATCGAAAGAAAAGCAGCCCATTCCAATCGTTGATTTAACCTCTAAATCTCCTTATTCAAAGCCGAGTACTACCAAGCGACCGTTACAAACACCGCCATCTTCGCAAAGCAAAAAACATAAACAACAGGAAACCGTTCCTCACGACGATCCATTTATATCGGAACACGAAGGGGAACAGCAAACTGGTATATTGCGAATTGCCTTTGAACATGTAAAATATATATTATTTTTATTTCACCGACTAACCAACGACGTTATTTTGCAGGCGATTCTTCTGGTGATCCTATCTTTGCAAGTCCGAACACTCTTGATCAAATCACCTAATTGTTCCGCACTCCACCTGACTCTTATGGAGTGCGAATTGATGGTTTAGCAGGATATACTTACGCTTCAGCTGCCGCTGCTCTGGATCAGCGCCAACAGATGAAGTTAGCAATCCCCGGCGAGCTTCGCCGCGAGTTCTCTAAACTCTCTGCGCTGGACGCGCATAATAGTTTTGTTCAAAATTTCTACATGTGCTTTAATTCAGCATATGATGTTATATGCCTTCAAGAACAATTTTTCAATGTTCTTGAAGCTGAACAACTAAAGTATAATGCGGAAAAGATCAAAGCTGAAAACAGCGAAAAACGCTGTATTGATCTCTCCTATGAGTTAACCGCAGCAAAAACCACCGTTGATGACTTGAAACAACAGGTTACTGATGCGAATGAGAAAGAAAAGCAACTGCAGGACACTATTAAAACACTGTCAGAGAATGTGACGAAGCTAACGACAGAGCGAGACAACGCTCTTGCTGCTAAAGCCTCTGCGGAACTTGAGTTCACCAAGGTCCGCCAACATCTCCCTGAACTGGCTAGAAAGATCCTTAATTCCAAGCCTGTTTCTGTAAATTTTTCAACATTTGCCTCCGCATTAAGGCTACGCGAGAGGGTTGAATTTATGGATGAGATTGCTATTCGCTGCCCACTGCCAGACCCACTACCAGCTGCATTAGCTGATCGCCTTTGCTCACTGGAAGATGCGAAGTCAGCATATGCGGTCGCTCAACAGGGCATAGCCGAAATTCCCCTCCCCAAGATAACCGCGATAAGTGAGCAAGAAGATGCCACTGCAGATGACATCATCAAGCTTGACTTAACCCATGATTAATACTCACTTTGTATAATCAGCACGCAGCTGCTTCTGCGATTTTATTAATAAAATTTCGCTTTTTCATATTTTTGCAAGTACTTCTATTTTTATAGCGCTTTCATTGTCAATATTCATAACACAAACTTGTCCTTTGCAATTTCCAACATATATTATTGTGCACATAATAAATGCGTAATTTTGCGAAACAATCTGTATGCGTATATGTTTATACGTTATGAATCTTCTAAGTCCGCCGAAACGATCCTTAGGTATGTAATCGGCATTGCGAAGCATCTAAATATTGGCAAGATCAAATATTTAGGAGATAATATTCCTTTCGCAATAATTCGCGTGCAAAAGTGGGCAATTTCATCACTTTGCTATATAAACAATGCGGAATATAAAAATATGAAATTAACTGCAAAACATATCATATTTATTCGCATTAGAACTTTCGCATACTTTTACAAGTGAGTATTCTTAAAATTTTAACAAGCGTGATCAAGACTTGCAAAAAATTAAAAACAAGGACACTTAATAAGTATTTCAGCCATGTGTATTGAATATAATTTTCGCGATTTTTTACATATACAATTGTTAAATTCCGCAAAACTATGCATAATATCGCTTTAAAAGGACAGCATGCCATGCATTAGGCAAAGTTCGCCATTCCACGTCCGCGAGCTTATATGAGCCTGCCGCATTAATTGCCACAATTTGATAAGGGCCTTCCCAATTAGGACCCAATTTGCCTAGCTTTTCTGCTCTGCTTGCCTCATTATTACGCAACACCCATTCACCTATAGTGAATGATAAAGCTCGCACTCTTTTATTATAATACTTAGCAATTTACTGTTTATTATTTGCTTCTCTGATAGCAGCTATTAATCTCCGCTCTTCTATAAAATTGAGATTTTCGCACAACGCAGCATCATTTGCTTCTTCATCAAAGTTAGCGATTCGATGCGTTGGTACTAAAATTTCAGCGGGGATTACTGCCTCAGAGCCATAAACCAGGCTAAATGGTGTTTCACCTGTACTCTTTTTGAAAGTTGTACGATGTGCCCATAAGACATTGGGTAATTCATCTACCCAACGCGTTCGCCTTTCGCACAACCTCTTTTTTATTCCGCTTACAATATCGTGATTTGTTACCTCACATAAACCATTAGCTTGCGGGTGCGCTACTGACGTGAACTTTTGTATTATGTTTAAGTCAGTGCACCACGTCTTAAATGGATCTTTCGCTATTTGTGCGCCATTATCGCTAACAAATTCTCGCGGAATACCAAATCTGCACACAATGTATTCTCACACAAAATTTCGCACCTGCACACCAGTGATTGTGCGAACCGCTTTCGCTTCAACCCATTTAGTAAAATAATCAATTGCAACGATTAGGAATTTAACATTGCCAGGTCCTGCAGGAAATGGCCCCACAATGTCAATGGCCCATTTACTAAACGGCCATGGCGAATTAACAGGGATCATATCATGCCGCGGCATTCGATTATGCGGAGCATGCCTTTGGTAACTTTTACAGCGTTTAACAATTTTTGCCACATCGCGGTATAGGGACGGCCAAAAGTATCCCATCCGCATAATTTTCGCAGCAATAGTCTTGTATCCTGAATGTAGCGCACAAGTACCATTATGCACTTCTTCAACAAGCATTTCCGCCTCAATTGGTCCAACACACCGCATCATCGGTCCGCAGTACGATTTGAGATATAAGATATCATCTTGTATGAGATACATCGGCGTTCGCCCTCGCACTAAACGAGCTTCGCGACTATCCTCTGGCAAAATATCATTGCGAATATATTGCAGGATTGGTTCCATCCAATTTGGCTGCGCCTCTGTAACAGATGCTACCATTAAATCATTATCAATTGACTTACTTGGCAATTCCTCAACCCATACTTGTTTTTGAAAATGCGAAAATGTTAGAGCGGCTAATTTGCTCAAAGCATCTGCCTTTTTGTTTTGACTTCTAGGCACTTGCGCGAGTTCAAAGTATTCGAACCGCGCAGTAGTTTCTTTTAGCAGTTGCAAGTACTTCTGCATAGAAGGATCATGCGCTTCAAAAGATCCGCTAAACTGATTCGCTACTAGTTGCGAATCTGTAAATGCATGCAACTAAACAATATTCATTTTTTGCGCGATATTTAAGCCTGCAAGCAATGCTTCATATTCTGCCTCATTGTTTGTCACATCAAAATTAAACCGCAGTGCGTAAGTGTGCTCTTCGCCGTTAGAACTTACCAAAACTAAACCCGCACCTGCACCTTCCGCACAAGAAGCACCATCAGTATATAACTCCCAAGTTTCATTAACTGCTGGTTTTAGCGCGGTTCGCTCATTAATTACTTCCAACTCTCCAGACAGCTCTGCGAGATAATCTGCCATAACTTGACCTTTTTCCGCACTTCGCGGAAAGTAGGATATTTGATAGGCACCCAACTCCACTGCCCATAATGCGAGTCTACCGGAAATCTCCGGTTTTGTTAAGACTTGCCTGATTGGCAGATTGGTTAGCACATGCACTGGATGCCCCTGAAAATATCTATGTAGCCTTCGCGTTGTTAAAATGAGCGCATATACAAACTTTTCGATCGGCGCATAGTTTATTTCGCTTCCCGTAAGAGCTTTGCTAACAAAATAAACTGGCTTTTGTATTTTGTTTCTTTCCGCTATCAAGACTGAGCCAAACGCTTCATTTGCTACTGGAATATATAGATAGAGAATTTCGCCATGAATTGGCGCTGTTAGTGTAGGCAAAGTTTTCAACAGGTTTTTCATTTCTTGAAACGCAGAATCTGCTTCAGCGGTCCAAACAAAATTCTTCTGCTTCAAGCAACCTTTTAAAGTTTTGAAAAATGGCAATTGTCGCTCAGCAGCTTTAGACAAAAAACGCGTTAGGGCGGCCAATTTGCCTGTTAAACATTGCACTTCCTTAACCGTCTTTGGCGCGGTCATATTTTCGATAGCCGCGATCTTTTTTGGATTAGCTTGAATACCTTGTTCCGTAATAAGATATCCTAAAAACTTTCCTTCAGTTTCGCCGAAACTGCATTTCAGCGGATTGAGCTTCATGTTTATTTCACGCAGTTTATCAAATGTTTCGCGCATATCTTCAACGATTCGCTCTTGCGTTGTACTTTTGATGACTAAATCATCGACATAGGCCTCAAGATTACGCCCTATTTGCTTATCAAACGCGGTGTCAATCAAGCGCTGATATGTCGCACCCGCATTGATTAGTCCAAAAGGCATCATTATATAACAATATATGCCTTTGCCTTTATGAAACGCGGTTTTATCTGCGTCCTCTTGCGCCATAGGGATTTGATGATAACCTCTTGCCGCATCCAGAAAACATTTATATGGAAATGCATGCAAATATTTCACCTTTAAATCAATTTCTGGCAGCGGATAATTATCTTTGGTGCACGCTTTATTCAGATCTTTGTAATCAATACACATTCGCCAGGAATTATCTGGTTTTTTTCACCAATACTGGATTCGCGATCCATGACTGATATTGTACTTCGCGCAAAATTCCAGCTCGGACTAATTTTGTGACTTCTTCGCACAACCATTTGACGCGATCTGGGGCCATACCCCTTCGCTTTTGCACTACTGGTTTTAGAGCTGGATTTACATTTAGCTTATGTTCCGCAATGTGACGCGGAACACCGGTCATATCGTTTTCGCACCAGGCAAAAACATCCATATATTCATCAAGTAATTGCACAATTTGCTTTCGAGTATCCGCACTAAGATTGCGACCTACTTTGATTTTCTGTTCTGGATATGCAGGATTAACTATTTCCATGCTATCCTCCTTATCCGCAGTATCCTCAGGTTTCTGACTTGCGGTTTTTACATTGACAGCCGCGCAAATAGGCACTATGCTCGCTGAACATATTGCGGCGATTCCTTTATATGTTGGAAATTTAATCATGCCATGAATTGTGGACGGTACAATTCCGAATTTGCTTATAGCGGTCCTTCCTAGCAACATGTTATAGCTAGAAGAAGCTCGCATAACATAGAAATCTAGCCGTGCTTGTCGCGCTAAAGCATTATTATTTACATCGGCTAGCTCGATGTTCAGCGACAAGACACCGATTGGTAGCGAAAATTCTCCTGCAAAACCGGTTAGCGAAACCGCAGTCGTTTGCAGATTTGCTTTAATATCCTCTGGCAACTGAGCGAAACATTGTTCGTAAATAATATCAACGCTACTACCATTATCAACATGAATTTTCATCACTGTGATATTAGCGTCCGCAATTTTACACGATACTATTATCGGCATTTCAGAAAAATCGTCGCTCTGCATTGTTGGAAAGCTAATTGGCGCTGATTGCCAATTATGATACATTTTGGCAGATTTTCGCTTCTTTCCTCTTTTTTGGACATTCATTCGCATAGTGGCCATGTTATCACTATTATCACCAATGTTATTCATTATTTACTGCCAATTTGAAAACACGCACCTGCAAATCATCGCAACAAAAACACGATTGAAATTAAACCGCCTAATTAATTGTTTAACAGCGTAAAACAAAAATTTTCAGTTTAATTCGTAAAACGTGTCCCACGGATGGCGCCAATTGATCAATCCTTAATTAATGATGTTGCTTAATTACGGATTGAGTGCAATAAGATTATAATGGAGGATGGGATGTTCGATGATTATTTTGGGCCCCGATGATCGTTTTTCACTTTAACTATCAAGTGATCAACCACCCCGACCCGGTCTTCGTTATCGATTAGCATGATTCACCTTAACTCAATGTAAGAAGTCCTTGGGCAAAGTCACAAGTGAAATCTACAAAGGCTTAGGCAAATGGCAGAGAATCAACAACCTCTAAATGAGAGGCCAAGCTCTCTATTTATAGGTTTCGAGATATCCGCGATCCGCGAGTACCTTAACTATCCGCGGAAACTCAGCGGATTAAACCGCAGTCTTTATATCAATGCGAAAACATGACCGCTGTGTTTATTTTCAGCGAATATTGCATAGCTTTGCCTTATAATTCGTGCAGTTCAGCCTTTGACCTTTAGCCAATAAAATATACATGTACAATGCTATGTATATGATCAATTCACATTTAGTTAACCACAAAATAGTCAAACGTAAATAATGGTGTTTGACATTTGTGTTGACTATTTAATACATAGTACATACGAGTATAATTTAATGATCATTTCATTTTTATCTTGACATTAATTTTGCATAATTTATTTATCAATCTAAAGTTTACATTTATTTTCTATATACTTCAGGAAGGTTACATTGTACCACCAGCTACGTCAGAGCTTCAAGCAGTGACAGTCGACAAACTACCAAAACCGGTGGTGTTTCACGACGGCAGATTAGTCCAAAAACTAACCCCACTCACAGCCCTAATCACCATTCTATGGATTCCGGTAGGCTTCCTCCTAGCATGTTTACGTATCGCTGCCGGTGCACTCCTTCCAATGCCGTTAGTTTACTACGCTTTTTGGGCACTCGGTGTACGTGTCTACATTAAAGGAACACCACCACCTCCCGCCAAAAAGTCAACCGGCCAAACCGGAGTTTTATTCGTTTGTTCCCACCGTTCTCTCCTTGATCCTATTTTCCTCTCCACCGCCCTCGGCCGCCCTATCCCCGCCGTGACCTACTCGTTATCAAGACTATCTGAAATCATCTCACCGATAAAAACGGTTAGGTTAACAAGAGATAGGACAACCGATGCAAATATGATCAAGAAGCTTCTAGAAGAAGGTGATTTGGTCATATGTCCTGAAGGGACAACATGTAGAGAGCCCTTTTTGTTGAGGTTTTCGGCTTTGTTTGCTGAATTAACGGACGAATTGGTTCCGGTTGCAATGCTGAATAAGATGAGCATGTTTCATGGGACAACGGCTCGAGGGTGGAAAGGGATGGATCCGTTTTATTTCTTTATGAACCCGAGTCCGGCTTATGAAGTTAACTTCTTGAACAAGTTACCTTATGAGTTAACTTGTGCAAGTGGTAAATCGAGTCATGATGTCGCGAATTATATTCAAAGGATGATTGCATCGACTTTGTCGTATGAGTGTACGAATTTTACTAGGAAGGATAAGTATAAGATGTTGGCAGGAAATGATGGGACGGTGGAAACCGGAAAACCTAAAGTTGCACCGGGGAAGATTATGGGATGTTAGGGATTGAGTTGGAATGGTTTATTGATCATATAGTGATTTATGTTGTAACATATAATTTGGTATGCTGAAATTACGTATCAATCATATTTGGTAGATTGATATTCACATTTCGTAGAACTTTTAAGTTCATTTGGTACATGTTTAAGTAGCTATACATAAAATTTGGGTTGTTTATTTGTGAAATTTGAATAACTGGTATTAACCGTTCAACAATTTATGTTCAATTTTATAGAATTAAAATACTTTTTTAACTATTAAGCATTTCAATTTACTTTAATATTCTTCTTAAATTATATTTCGTAAATTTTTCAAACGATTTATACTTTTTACCTCATTTATAGAGCTTATTTTAGAATGATTGTTATATATCCAGTAGTGAAGTCAGGATTTCGAATGTATTTCGAATGTATGGTGTTATAAAATAATATCAAAATGTATCAAGTCCTAACATTTTAAATGAAAAATAGGTCAGTAAATATATAAAAAAATAAGTTTTCGTAATCACAAAGGTCATCTACGATATTTCTATCGCTGAAAACGTTCCATAGTTGTTTCATCTGTAACACTAGCTAATGCCTCTCTTTCTAGGGCACCAAGAAGGCAGTCGTTCAGTAATTCATCATTAATTTTATTACGCAAATATGATTTTACAAGCTTCATTGTCGAAAAACACCTCTCGACCGTTGCAATTGCTACCGACAAAACCGAAGCAAGCTTTAATAACAAATACACTTAATGATATGAAAGATGTTTCTCAGTTTCAACCAACAATTTTGCAAGCTCGACAATTCCTTTTTAAGTCGGCAAATGTTCATCTCAACGCACAACCACATAATAGAAGCCAAGTTCACGCTTTAAATGATCCCTTTATGCTTGATTAAAATCCCTAGGAAATTTTCACTCAACTTTATTAACTTTGATGCATCAAACATAGAAAACGAATTACGCGGGGTTCAAAAACCGCCATACTAATAAGCAATGTAGTGCTTACCAAGCTAAACCGATCACTAAACTCCTGAATTATTATATCCAAAACTGTATCAAAAACGTCAACCTTAAAGTAATGATTATTGGTAATATTCGTCTTTCGATTTCTTAAAACATCATATGCTTCACCCATGTTCAACATTTCAAGGTCAAATTTTTGACAAAATGAACATACATCCTCCAATAATTCATCAAATCCATTCTCTCCAAAGTTTAATGGCAATTTTGTTCCTTGTAATAATGAAATCGCTTCTTAGACATTTTGATCCTTTCTTTGAAGAGCTTGTGATAATATATTTGTGAGCCGTAAAATGTGCAACACCAAATGCCAATAGAACACAATCGATGTGACAAAATACGTTAAAATATCAGATGCTTGACGCCGACTCAAAGCATTATCACCTTGTTTTTAACATACTGAAGAACCTTGACAACTTCTGGAAACAAAGATTTCAAACTCAACAACGTTTAATGATGAGAACCTCATTTTGTATCTCATGCTCTTATAATAGATATTTTTTGATTTGCTACAAATCATGTTTTAACTTCATCATTAGCAATCTCTTCTTCTATTCTATCTTTATGAGCTTCTCAGATGATAACCCTCTATGGAAGAGCGCATATAACTTGGGTTGAGTGTTTGATCTAAAAGTAATACGAAGACACGGAGTTTTACATTAAATATCATTATATTATTATTTATTTAATAATTTAGTTTGGTCTTTATTAAATGAGAGGTGATTCCCACACACCATTTTTTGATCAATATACATTTTTGTTTTAAAAAACTTACAATTATACCCCTACGGAGTTGAATATATATATATATATATATATATATGTATATATATATATAATTAGATGTACATGGATCAAAAAGTAGTGTGAATTGATTGATGCCAAACTTAACAAACCCAATACTTCTACCCTATTAATTACTGAGTATTACTATTACAGGCTCTTCAAATGACACCTCTCTAATATATGTGCCACTCATTCATCAAACAGTTTATCGTCGTTAAAAACTAGTTCAATCAGTATCTTTAGATTATTCACATCGTATTTGAGTACTAACAAGTTAACAAGTAACAACTCGTTTAGATATTTAATAGTTGGACTTATTCTGGATCGTGGCCCATTAAGCATTATATTAAAAAATTGGACATCTTGGGCTTACCCATAGACTACAGCAACTAAACAGTAGCTATATTATTTGACAATTACATAAACGAAAGTTCCTATTAAAAAATGCTAAGAATAATTAATTGAAAAAAATTACACAACCTTAGATTTTATTTTGGTTGGTCGGAAGCCAATGTGCTCGTTCATAGGAGAGTTTTCTCGCTTACTAAATAAAAAAAAGTTTAGAAACATGAATTTCATATAACGTCTAATTTAATTTAATACATAAGAACGGGGATTATCATCAAAAAGCCAATTTTTTTTTACCTTTTTTGCGTGAGAGCCAAAAAAAAAAAATTTCAATTTGCCCACGCAAGGAGCAAAGTGTCTTGCTCCCTTGCGCGTTGTGTCCTTGCGACCTTGGTTTCACCTGGGAGCAAGGAGCAAGGTGAAACCAAGGTCGCAAGGACGCAAGGCGTAAGGGAGGAAGGTACCTTGCTCCTTGCGAGAGCAATTTGGCAAATTATTATTTTTTTAGGCTCACACGCAAAAAAGGTCAAAAAAAAAAAAAAAAAATTAAGCTTTTGATGATAATCCTCATAAGAACGTAGTTATTTATGCCTTGTTTGAATACATAACAAAATTTAAGTAGTCTATCTATCTATTCTTACAAATGGCTAAAAAGATGATGTAATAAATAATCTTTCATAAGCTTAAAAATAATTCAAAAAGAAAAAAGAAAATTTTTAAAATATCTTGCTGATGTAATTAAAGAAATTAATTAGATTTAATTAAAATTAAAATATCTTAAATAAAAAAGAAAATATATAAATATTGAGCTAACAGATATAGTTGGGGTAAAGATCGTCTTGCCGTCACTGTGGTACCTGGGAGGAGGTGCTTTTCCGGCACAGGTCCCTTTCGGGGTGGGATTGGTGGGTGCTACGGCACACAGAGTTAGCGTGTCTCTGCCAATATACATGTTTTGACCAATAAAGAGCTACATATTGAAAAAGGTTGTCTTGAAAATTTCTAACATATCTCACGCCTTTTAACCTAGAGCTGCATAATTTTACAGAGTTTTTTTAAAAGATAAGAGGGTCATTTAAAAAAGTATTTAAGGAAATGCTGTACTTTTAATAATATTTATTAAGATATTCATTTTTCCTTTTTTTCTCCCAATTGCAAAACTTTTTATATTATTATATTAATAATAATTGATTGATAATACACTACCTTGACCATATATGTATCTCTGCCTTAAGTGCATCATTTTGTTTAAGCTGTGAATTCTTTTCAATGTCAATAATCAATCAAAAATATCTATTCTACTCTTATATTAGACTAAAAAAGTGATGTCATAAAAAAGCCTTCCCTTTTTATTTAAAATATCTTAAATAAAAAAGAAAATATATACATATTGAGCTAACAGATATAGTTGGGGTAAAGATCGCCTTGCCGTCACTGTGGTACCTGGGAGGAGGTGCTTTTCCGGCACAGGTCCCTTTCGGGGTGGGATTGGTGGGTGCTACGGCACACAGAGTTAGCGTGTCTCTGCCAATATACACGTTTTGACCAATAAAGAGCTACATATTGAAACAGGTTGTCTTGAAAATTTCAACATATCTCACGCCTTTTAACTTAGAGCTGCATAATTTTACAGTTTTTTAAAAGATAAGAGGGTCATTTAAAAAAGTATTTAAGGAAATGCTGTACTTTTAATAATATTTATTAAGATATTCATTTTTCCTTTTTTCTCCCAATTGCAAAACTTTTTATATTATTATATTGATAATAATTGATTGATAATACAGTACCTTGACCATATATGTATCTCTGCCTTTAGTGCCTCATTTTGTTTAAGCTGTGAATTCTTTTCAATGTCAATAATCAATCAAAAATATCTATTCTACTCTTATATTAGACTAAAAAAGTGATGTCATAAAAAAGCCTTCCCTTTGCTTAAAAAAAATCAAACAAAAAAAAAAGAAAAAAGAAAAAAGGAGAGGCCATGATGCTGATGTCATAAAGGGTTTTATTTTACAATTTTATTTAACCATAGAAATTTAATAAAAATAAATAAATAAGATACTGAAAAATAAAAAGCCGGTACATAGAATAGAAAATAAAATAGAATTAGTTTGTCTGATACGCTTCACCTTCTCGAGCTCCACAGCTTCCATGCCTCTCCAATTAAAATTTCTAGAGTCACTGATACTCCAACTAAGTTTGAATTCAAAATCAAATACGGAGTACCAATATACTGCCATACCTAATGTGTTTGCAAGAGACGGGGATTCACCATCGCTCATCGCCACCACCGCCCATCGCCACTGCCACCATCGCCAACGCCATATTTCATGTGCGATATTTATATAATGTTTCTTCCTTTTTTTTTTTTTTTTTTTAACAATTACCCGATTCATAGAATAATAGGGTTTAAATCCTTGAGATTGTGATTATAATTTTACACTTTAATTTTATTTGGACAAATCATAATTTTCAATTTTAATCCCTGATGTATTTTTTTGATTCGATAATTATATGGTCTTCCTATTGCAGCGCTTACAAACTGTTTGATGAAATGCCCAAAAGAAAAAGATTACTAAATGTATATATAATTTTTCCCGATTTGGTGCTTTTTAGTGTATATAATTTGAATTATGCTTAGATAGAAATCTGAATATTGAATCATTGAAGCATCTAATGGTTGCAAAATGTCCAGGTGCTTTGTGTTTCACAAGTTTTTAAACTTTTTTAATTTCTTTGTTTTTTTTCAAGTTTTTAGATGATTAATTGATGCTTCAGTCAGCTCATACATAGGGTAAATGGTTCTTTTAATTTTGTTTATTGAATTTTACATATTCATATGTAGTATGTTTTGTTTAACCCAAAAATTTGGTAGATTATTTTTAGAATGTAAACATAATATATTTTATGTAGCTTTTGAACAATGTGATTCACTTCTCTAATGTCATCTGAATTTAGAGTTATTTTTAGGTTTACTAATGAGATTTGAACAATGTGACCCATTACTCTAATGGTTAGATATTGGGTCATTTGTTGTCTTTTTGGATTTTTTTTAAACAACAGCTAATAAAAAGTTCAAATATTGTGCTTTCTTTTCTTTTTAAATTTTGTTGATATGCTTTGTATGGCAATGTTGAACCATCTATTGTTTTATTTAGTAATCTCACATAATGTATCTTTCAACAACATAATATAAGCTACAACTAAATGTTGACGATGATGAGCCGATAACACTTTAAATGCCTGACATTTTGAGAAAACTTCAAAATTTTGATTTATGTTCAAACTTTGGAGATGGTGTATATTTTTGCAATTTTAAGTTATGACTTGAGTTGGACAAAAGGGGAATTAATCTACATTCTTTGAGATGCTCTGTTTGCGATGAAGATTTAGAATCAATTGACCATATTTTTGTTTTCTGCAGATTTGCTTTTGATCTATGGGATAGAATATTCAAATGGTGAGAAAAGGGCAATTTTTCAAGCACAAGTATCGAGCTGTTTAATGAGCCAAGTGAGTCGGGAAGCGAAGAAATTAGTTGGTTGAAATATGATGTACTTGAGGTAAAAATTTGGTCTTAGTAGTACCTAATTGTAAATGTTGAACTTATACTATATGAACGTGCAAGTTTAAACGTCCAAGTTTATGTTAAATAACATTTGTCATCTATAAAAGATCATTCAACAATTTTTCCTATACACTCTCGTGAAACCACGGGTCCCTTCACTAGTTATTTAAACATATGTTACATTTTCGCTTTAAAACTTGAATTCTATTTGTTAGCAATACACATCAATATGTAATATTAACGAAGATTTATGAAATCAAACTGCCAATCAATAAAGTGAAGAACTGAACTGTCACATTAGATTCACATTAACACCTTCTCAGTTCATTAGAAAAAAGACATAAAATTGTTATCGAAAGATAGAAAATCAAATATTTCAAAACACCACTTACTAATAATCCATTAATATACACAAAATAAAAAAAATCAAACGATCCCACCGCCATTCATTCTTCATTCATGTAGTAATAAAAATAGATTCGAGACATACCGAAAAGCTAGTAGCGGAAGTGAAAAAGATCGAAGTTTAGATCACATGTCAGGTAAAACAATCACAAAAGGAAGGCTTTGAAGTTTCTCAGTCTAATATTCTAGCAACGAGTTTACTATATACCAAGAGAACCCGATTTCTCTATACTTGTGTGTGTATTATATACTTGTGTGTGTATTACTCTCTCTGGTGTCTACAACAACAAAATGGAGACTCTATTTATAGGGTCACCAAGCGTAACCCCCAATATCAAGAAAGGTCTCCATTATGCCCATTAATCACAATGTTAGTGTTATGTTAGTGTCCAATCAATCAAATGATATAACTTTTAATCATATAGCTTACATTAATCTTTAGATTAATGGTTATTAATTAGTACAAACCACAACTATTAATTATTTTTAAGACAATGTGGTACTAAATCTTGTTGACACCATGAATACGTGGTGTAACTAATGTATTTCCAACATCTCCACTCGCACACAAACAAATTTGAGATACTATATATATATATCAAGAAAACTATCGTGTGGTACGCAAACCAACCATTCATACTGTAATCTAAGCCGTGCAACCGACATACTTTGAGAGCACACGTTCTATACATATGTTAGAAATATATAGCGTCTCAAAAAAATAACAAGAGTGGATTTAGTATGCAATATCCTAGATCATGAATCACATTAATAACTCACATGATCTCAGTTTTACTCATAAAACCCTTTTGTATTCACAATTACCATTTATCACTAAGACATGTCACTGAGACAAAGGATAATTAGTCGGCCAGTGAATACAATTGAATGTGAACTTCAAATGATCTTCCGTTCTCTTATAATCTTTTGGCCTTAACTCAACTTGCTTTTCTAAAACACCATGTCAGGTCAAATCACTCATAACCTTAAGCAACGACTTAGGGTAACAAACATCAAACCAAGCCTCAAGAGACAAAAAAAAGTCATAAGGATATTAACTAAGGTTACTAATACCTCATAAGACTCGCATTACATATAAGTAGAGATCGTTTCTTCTATTTACCTTATTGGTAATCTTGATCACATGTGGTATGAATCACATGCTCCAATATTTCTCATTTTCCAATGGAGGTATGTCTTCAAGTGAGTGTTGCACATATGGTAATTCAAACATACTCAATGTTCAAACTTGAGCTCACTTATCTACTCACAAAAAACCCTCACTAGAACTCACATTGGATACTCTTGACAGATAATGTAAAACTTATGTAATTCACATATTGTTGTAAATGCTACAAATGTAGCATCAAATATTTTAAGGTTGTGCTCAATTGTCACTCAGATAATATACTTAAATTGCGCTACTTCACCATTATTACTAAAATAATTGAGTGATCACCCATGTGAGTGGGGTAATTTCTAATCTGTCTGTCATACTTTTCTCACAATATTACTTTGTACATAAGATTTGATAAACACATTGTCATGCACATAAATCGCTAAATATGTCGGGAAAAATAAAATCCAGTACCTAAATATCTACGCTACTCCTGACACATGACATGTCACATAAACATATCTATCTCTCTAGGCATGGATCTATTGAATGAACTACAACCATTTCATTCGTAGATATGTATTAAAAGTTTATTATATTCCTGCAACCATGTCGCTAAGTAATATTGCAATTGAGAACTATGTGCTTTATTTTATAATGGAACTTGGAATCCTTTTCTTATGTTACAAAATACTTACTATTTGAGTACCATATTACTCAATCTATAATTTTTTAATACGCTCCAAGTTTCACAAAAGTTTGATCAAGCTACATAGCTTTTTTAAACCTTGACTAAAATACAAAATACATTACTCCATTTTATACAAGGCTCATATGACTAATTCTTGTTACTCCAAGAGATAAAAACCTAGTCTATATATGTATAGCCTTTTATTTGCAAATCATTTTTGTCAAAGCACAATAAGGTAACGTTGCTACTTGGATATCTTAGTATCATTTTCATGACTTTTCAATTGCTTACCATTCTAAAATGGAAAGAAAGTAAACAACTTTTTACATTTCATAGCGTACAAACAATATCCAACCTTATTCACATAAAGAATAATCTTCATTTGCTCATTTCATTGTGGAGAGGACAAAAATTGCACAAACTTCACCATATGAGTTTCAATGGGATTAAATTCTTGTTAAACATGTTCTAGATCTTGTTAATATAAGCCCTAAAGAAAGAGACATTAACTTCATTGAAAAATTTCTTGAAATCCTAATTTCAAGAATACATGAAACTTCTCCCACACAATCATTCTTCTTATTGATTCATGCCATAAATATATCATTAGCGTATAACGATTAAATAAAAAGGTTTAGACTTTTTGGTATGTACTAATGATCCTTATTGATTATAATGAAATCATTCGCTATGATTACATTGTGAGTATACGCATACCATTTTCTCAAAGACTGTTTGAGACCATATATTAATCATAACAATCTTCAAACCTTATGTTTGTGACCATTGTTGTAGAAATCTATACATATATTTCTTGATACAGTTCTCCATTGAGAAGTCAAGACTTTTTACATTCATATTATGTATATCAAGGTCCATCTTTCTTATTATGGCTAGAATCAAACTAATTTAGTGAATTTATAACATTATACGAGGTTTGCCCTTAATAAAATTTCCTTGTTGGTTGTAGGTTTTTGCCACATTTTCACCTTTATATCAATAGGATACTGACTCCATCTCTTCTTCCATTTCTTTGATCCATTTGTCTTTTAGCTAACAAGTGAGAGCTTTTCTTATATGATCCGGTTCATATGATTGAACCATTAAAAGTTAGCACACTAAATCTCATATCGAATAGGGTTATCACGATTACTACTTTGTTGTAGTTGAGATTTCCTTGAAACTAATTCTTGATATACCATAAGCTCCCACTCAAATCATAATTATTCTCATTCGTAATAGTTTGAGGAATTGTGCATAGATAAACAAATTATCTAACGTTATTTCTCAAATTTATCTCATTCGAATGAGATAATTATGTGGCATCAAATAAAGATGAATCTTTATTTGTATCTTGCGATTTTGAAAACTCATTTTGTCACACCCCCAAATGGGACAAGGGGTAAATGTGACCATTCATATCATAACACAAGTTGTAATAAACGAGAACGACTCTAAATGAGACGTTTTATAAAAACATTAACTGTATTGCAACGGAAAATAAATATTGTTTTACATCATAAATGGAAATGTTTAAATGAAGATAAAATGAATGATGGACTCCATGTAGGCAGCAAATCAAACATCAACAAAGTAGCAATATCAGCTAGTCACCTCAGATAAAACATGCTTAAAAGTGTCAACACAAAGGTTGAGTGAAGTTTATAGGTTTATAAGTAAATAACCAAAGTTTTTAGACCACAAGATTTAGTTTAAAGCAAATTGATAAAGAAATATCAATTTAAAAAGTATGTTGAGTTATATGATATCGAGACTAAATAAGTTTACCCCATGACACTTTGTTTATTCGTGTCGTTTAATCATTATTATGTATTCAAAGACCAAAGGTCAAATGGATAGAGACGTTACTCTCAATAGGCCTACTCACAATAATTAAGCTTGCTGTTATACCTAGCAATTGACGATATTATGGTAGGGATTTAGCATGTAGAAACATGGTATAACATAGTAGTTTGAGTACTTGTATCTAAAGTTTAAAGTGTTTAAAAGAAAGCATGTGACTCACCCCAAGTTGTAAAAATAAGTACAAAATATGTAAAAGCGGGGCTACGAAGTTCACCTTAAAAGCACGAAGAAGTTTATTCACAAATGAAATAAGAGCAAGTAGATGATCGAGATCTCAACCTAGAGATATAAATTAGGTCATTAGTTTGTCCAACTGACAATTGAAAGTTCATAAGTAAACTTATGAGTTGTTAAACATGTTTGCGTGTCCACCATAACCATGTTTAGATGTTATATAACTTTGCCCAAACCTCGGTGCTATCAAGTAAGCCAAGGGATGATCAGATGTAACCGGGGGTCAGAAACTTTCAGTTTAACTATAAGTCGACAACCTTTCGTTTAATCCAAAACCATATTTCCATAATGGCAACCTAGACATCATCGACACATGATCGTAAGTAGCGGTGAAGTTTGTATAAGTCATATGTTATCGATATGATTATAGTTTTCACTTGTTGTGTGTGAATAAGAATACAACATGATTAAAGGTTATATGTGTAATATATATGTTATTATACTTAGTAAATATTTATGTTATTAAATTAATAATTTTTTATAATATTAAATAGTAATATTGTAATGTGTTAATAATAATTAATAATAAATATTATTATAGTTATAGTTAAATATTAAGTATATACAATTATATATATTATTTTGATAATTAAATAATATTCATAATTACATAGATAATTTTATATGTCTAATTAAATTTATAAATACTTATTATATACTTATTTACTTAATTATATATATATATATATATATATATATATATATATATATAATTAAGATTATAATATAATATGTAAATCCATTTATACTATATTAAATACTCAATATAATTAATTTTAATAAATATATAATCGATCATAATTTATAATATTAAGTTTGTTACTATTTTAATTAAAAAAATTTAATTAAAATATATATATATATATATATATATATATATATATATATATATATGCCGAGTATATATATAATATATATAAATTCGTTTTTAATACTAATAAATACTAAATAATTATAATTTATATTTTAATAATTTCATATCAGTATACTAATATGTACAAGAATTTATAAAAGTATTTTTTCTTATTTAATTAATTATTTAGCAATTTTCTTTGTTTTTGCATCAGTTAGTTATACAAAATAATTTTAATTATAAATAAAATATTAAATCGAGTATAAAAAATTATATTTTTGGTTTAATTAAATCTAACTAATTATTATAAACTTATAAAAATTTACAAATAGTTTTTATTCTATTATGTTAATTTATTAAGAATTTATAAACCTAATATAAATATTAATTATGTAAGTTAATAAAATAAATACCAACAATATTCCAAAAATTCATATAATTAAATATTGAAGTTCTAATAATGATATAATAGTTTTACATGTGTTTTCTACTATTTTTAATTATTTTATAAAATTAGAACCCGATTTATATATTAATTATATAAACCGTGTAGTAATCAAATAAATAAATAATTATTCGATTGATAAAATAATTATATAAAATATGTATATTATCAGACCTATAAATATAATAATTTTAATCAGTTCATAATAATAAAAATTAATTTTAACAAATTTATATGTATTTTTATTTGTTTCGTTTACCAATAATAATAATAAATAAATATAAATATGTAGATATAAATTATAAAAATTATTAATAAGTATAAATATATTATTAGACTATTATAATATTTTGATAATTTAATTCGCAATATTTTATAATTTATAAATAAATATAAAACCGTATGTATATATATTTATTTAATTTAGTTTTTAATTGTTTATAATTATTAATTCGGCTTTAAAAATGATAAAAATATTTTATATCAGATGTTAATACTTAATACTAATTGTAAAGTATTAATATAAATTTTATATATTTTTTTCCGATTTATAAAGAATTAAAAAGAAAATAAAAGTCAATCGGTAAAAATAAAAATAAAAGAAAAAGATAAAAAATTAAAAGAAAATGTACGTTAAAAATAATTTTGAAGTTGAGTGAGAATATCAAGAATTTGTGAAAAATAATAAATTTGAGTTTGGTATTTATAGAGAAATTTTTCTTGGAAAAGAAGTTACAATTTTATAAATATATCTTATAATATTTTCGGATGATTGGTTTTAACAAAATATTATTTTGTATTTTTTTTTTCATATTTACCTATTAGGAATATTCTAGAGTATACGTTTTTGTGTATTTATCTCTTTTAAATTAATATAACTGAAAAGATATATATAATATATATTTCAGAAATTTAAAACATAAATATAATTTTTATTTAATTACTTTTATTACACTATAGTTTTATAAATTATAAAAATGTCACAATTCCTATTTAACACTTTTTATTATTACAAAATTTAATTATATAACTTTAATTAATTATATCGTACTAAATTGATTTTTTAATTCGTATAATTATTAACCAAAGTTATTATATAATAATATAACTTTAATTAAAATTTGTGTTATCGTCTAAAAATAACATTAGTCAACGTCGAAATAAATCGTATATTAATTACGTTCAGATAACAACCCTAGTAATTAATACCTATAAACATGCAGAAAAACCCTAGGGGCAATTTAGTCATTTCCGTGACAAAAAAGTAAGGGTTGTTATAGTACCTCCCCGTTAAAGAAAACTTCGCCCCAAAGTTTTAGGTAAACTTCTCGGATGCATCAGTGGTTGAGAAGAGATGGGGATATTTTCGTTTCATTTGGTCTTCACGTTCCCAGGTATACTCGGGGCCACATCGTGAATTTCAACGGATCTTTACTATAGGAATATTCCTTTATTTCAAGCATTTGATCTCACGATCCATAATTTCTACAGGTTCCTCTACGAAGTGCATCTTATCATCAATGCGAAGGTCATCCAAAGGAATAACAAGTGTGTCACAGCATGACACATGTTCAAATTCGAGACGTGAAATACGTCGTGTACACTACTAAGTTCAGCAACTAGTTCTAATCGATAAGCCACGGTACCAACTCTTTCAGTAATCTTGAAAGGTCCAACAAAACGTGGGATCAATTTACTTGTTTTACCAAATCGAACGAATTGGATACTTTTAACATAACATTATCACCAACTTGGAATTCTAAAGGTTTTCGACGATTACCAGAATAGCTTTTCTATCGGCTACGGGCCGTTTCCAATCGTTTCTTAATATGAATGATCTTCTCGGTACTTTCGTGAATGATTTCAGGACCAGTCAACTGTCTTTCCTCTTAATTCATCCCAGCACAGTGGGGATCTACATTTTCATTCGTATAAGGCCTCAAAAGGTGCATCCTTAATATTTGCGTGGTAACTGTTGTTGTAGGAAAATTCAGCCAATGGCAAATGTCTATCTCAATCTTTACCAAAATGGATAACCCACACACGAAGCATATCTTCCAACGTTTGAATGGTTCGTTCACTTTGACCATCGGTGCGTGGATGATAAGCAGTACTCATGTCAACTTGAGTTCTAAAAGCAGATTGTAAAGATTTCCAAAATCTAGAAGTGAATCGACTGTCGCGATCAGAAATGATAGAAATAGGAACTCCATGACGTGAGACAATATCTTTAATATAAAGCTGTGAAAATTTCTTCATCTTGTCAGTTTTCTTAATCGGTAGGAAATGAGCAGATTTAGTAAGATGATCAATTATGACCCATATAGTATCATTGCCACTAGAAGTCTTTGGCAATCTGGGAATGAAATCCATAGCGATACATTCCCACTTCCACTGTAGAATATCTGGTTATTGAATTAATCTAGATGGCTTTTGGTGCTCGGCTGTCACTTTCAAACTATTTAAAAACTTGCTAACATACTCAGCAATGTCAGATTTTAGATTAGGCCACCAATAAAACTCTTTCTCATCGTGATACATTTTACTAAAGCTTGGGTGAATAGAATATCTAGTCTTATGTGCTTCATCCAAGAATAGTTCTCGAAGATTTCCAATGAATGGGACCCAGATTCGATTATTGAAATACCGTTTTCCGTTTCCCTTAATTTCAAGTTGGCTTTCGAGACCTTTCAGTCCCTCGAGTTGGACATTCTCTTCCTTCAATTCTTCAGATTGTGCTTCACGGATTTGAGTCGTAAGATTCGTATGAATAACCAAGTTTAAAGTTCGAACACGGATAGGTTTGACACGATCCTTTCTACTAAGGGCATCGGCAATAAGATTTTCCTTACCGGGATGCTACTTGAGCTTGCAGTTGTAGTCATTCAATAACTCGACCCATCTCCTTTGTCTCATGTTCAATTGTTTTTTCTTAAAGATGTGTTGAAGGCTTTTATGATCGGTAAACACCGTAAACTTGATTCCATAAAGATAATGTCTCCACATTTTTAATGCGAATACCACATCTCCTAACTCTAGGTCATGTGTGGTATAGTTCTTCTCATGTTTCTTCAGTTGCCTAGATGCGTAAGCAATAACATTGTTACGTTGCATCAAGACACATCCGAAACCTTAGTTCGAGGCATCACAATAGATTACGAAATCATCAGTTCTATCAGGTAATCATAGAATCGGGGCTGTGGTCAACTTCTCCATTAGAATCCCAAATGCAGATTCCTGTTCTTTGGATCACTCAAAATTCTTCCCCTTATGAATTAGCATGGTGAGAGGTTTGGTAAGAATGGAAAAGTCTTTGATAAACCTTCGGTGATAACCAGAAAGTCCCAAAAATTGGCGAATATGTTTCGCACTCTTAGGCACTTTCCAGTTTTGAATAGCAGTGATTTTTGCGGGATCAACAAGTATACCTTCACTATCAACTACATGCCCGAGAAATTGTATGGTTTGTAGTAAAAATTCACATTTGGAAAACTAGGCATACAGTTGTTCTTTCTATAAGAGCTCTAGAATCAATCGTAGCTGTTGCTCATACTCTTTCTCGTTCTTAGAATAGATTAGAATATCATCGATGAATACAATCATAAATTTGTCAAGATAGGGTTTGCATACACGGTTCATAAGATCCATGAATACTGCAGGAGCATTTATTAAACCAAAAGGCATCACAAGAAACTCAAAATGTCCATAACGAGTTCGAAAAGCAGCCTTAGAAACATTAGTTTCCTTGACTCTCAGTTGATGATAACCTGACCTAAGATTAATTTTTGAATAGATACTTGACCCTTGCAGTTGGTCAAATAGGTCATCAATACGTGAAAGTAGGTAACGATTCTTGATAGTTAGCTTGTTGAGTTCACGGTAATCAATACACATCTTCAACGTGCCATCTTTCTTTTTAACAAATAGAATGAGTGCTCCCTACGGAGACGATCTAGGATGAATGAAACCTTTTTCTAAAAGTTATTGAAGTTGGTTTGATAGTTCTTTCATTTTAGACGGAGCTAATTGGTATGATGCCTTTGCAATAGGTGCAGTACCGGGAGTTAAACCAATTTGGAACTCGACTTGTCTTTGAGGAGGGAGACTAGGGAGTTCTTCAGGAAAAACTTCAGGAAAGTCTCTAACCACCGGTACATCTTTTATTCGTTTTTCTTCCGGTTTGACTTCCGTAACATGAGCCAATATGGCTAGATATCCCTTCATTAGGTATTTACGGGTTTTGATACAAGAAATGATGTTAAGTTTAGAAACACTCTTTTCTACTTGAATGATTAATTTTTGACCATTATCAAGAGGGATATTAACGGTTTTATCATAGCACATGATTGCCGCTCTCAACTAACGTAACACTACATCGAAGCTTCCTAACTTTACTGGTAGTAAGTCAATCTTAAAGAGTTTGTCAGCTAGAATCAGGTTACAATCTTTATAAATTTTGTCTACTGTCATAACTTTACAGTTTGCTACTTCTACGAGGCGTTTAATATATAAGGTTTGTGGTTTTTCAGTGAATAAGGTACAAAATTCAGTAGACAGATAACTTCTATCAGCACCATAATCGAATAAAATAGTAGCATAGCAGTTGTTAACAAGAAACGTACCCGTTATAACTTCATCATCGTCAAAGGCTTCTTTAGTGGTCATTACGAAAGCTCGACTCTTAGCATTACCAGTATTACCCTTGTTTTTTGGGCATTGATTTTGGAAATGTCCCACCTCACCACAACCATAACAAATAATAGTGGTTATATTATTAGTTGCAGGAGTATTGGTTGAGTGAACCGCAACTCTACAGGTTTTGGCTAAATGACCCACTTTCTTTCACTTGGTGCACTCAACGTTGCACTTTCCAAAATGATGCTTCTTACAATGGTTACAAATTGGTTTTATTCCAGCATAACCACCTTTCAAACCCTCAGCAACTCTTTTGTTCGAACTTTGAATTGAACCTTGAGCAGGATCAAACTTTCTTTTACCATCATTAGCTTTCACCTCAGCTTGTTTATTGGCAGCAAGTCTTCTTCATTTTGTCATCATAAAATTTTGGGCCATTAAGATAACACCATCATTGGTTTCTTTCCCAGCGGATATAACATTTCCTTGGATTTCATCGGGAAGACCCTCAATATATCTTTTGATTTTCTTATGCTCGAGGGTTACCACATTGGGACATAATGTAGCCAACTATAGAAAATGGTTGGTATATGCTTCAATATCGTTAACCTTGGCTTTAAGCTCCCATAATTCCACCTCTATCTCTTGAACCTTGTTTTCTCGGGCAATATTTGTCCATCATCATTCTTTTCAAAACAGCTCACAGAATAGCATTAGCAGCATCTAATCCTACAGTTTTAGTATACCAGGTCCACTAAGTCAGACCATTGCCAGATAAAGTACATGTAGCATATTTGACTCGGTCGACATCCCCACAGTTGCTAATTCTGAAGACGGACTCAAGTTTTTCAAACCATCGAGTCAACTCGACTGGTTATTTAGTTCCCTTAAAGGTCGAGGGCTTGCAGTTTATAAATTCTTTGTAAGAGCAGGTGTTGGGAGGATTTTGGTGACCATGATTGTTGTTGTTGTTGTTGTTGTTATTGTTATTGCCTTGAGCGACAGTAAGTAGCAATTGAAATTGCTCAGAGGTAAGAGTAACATTAGGAGTGTTGTTGTTGTTGTTTGTTGCACCACGAGCCATTGTTCTTCAATACATAAATAAAGTATTAGTTGAAGAGTTATGGTGCGAATAAATATAAGATTGAAATTAAATGCATAAGAATCACACAACACACAACACACAACACACAACACACACACACACACACACACACACACACACACACACACACACACACACACACACACACACATATATATATATATATATATATATATATATATATATATATATATATATATATATATATATATATATATATATATATATATATATATATATATATATATATATATATATATATATATATATATGGAAAGACAAGATATTCATAAACAAAACATTTGACTTTTATTAATTTCACGAAGATAAAAATATCTTTATTACACAAGAATGGAAATACGATAGGCAAAGCCTTTACATGACAATGAAATAAGAAACTATAACGAAAAAGGGAAAAATCCTAGTGAGTCATCAATATTTCTTCGGAGAAAAAGGCTTAGCCTTATTCTGCTCACATAGATAGCCTTTGATGTACATCATAGGTGATCCGTTATGAAATGAGATGAACACAACGCTCTTCGTAAGGATATAAATTAATCGTGCTTGTTCTTTGTTGTGATCGACAAAAGTGAAACAAAGTAAGAAATAAGAAGATAAAGTATTTAGGGTTAAAACTCTTTAGTTTTATTTTCTCTCTTTAGTAAAGATTACAAAATACTAAAGGCTTGAAACCCCTTTTTCCTCTAGTTCATATACAAAGTAACGTACGTATGAACTAGGCTTCTCTTTTCTCTCTTTTACATGTATATATATATATATAAAAATAAAAGTGGCACATTCTCCACACTCTAAAACGTGTAACATGAATTTAGGATCATGGGCTAGCATTAATTAATGGATCAAGCATAGTCAGCCTTAATCCCACTTCCTTTTGTTGAGAAAAATGTGGAATTTTCTTGTTGACTGCGTCTTGCTTCCATTGATTCTCGGATGTGCGGATCACTCCTCCCCTTCTCCGACGATGATGATCGACTCCCGTCGATCCTAGAATTTTATTTTTTTTGTCTTCCTTTCCTTTTTCTTCTTCTTTTTCTTGGTCATTTCTATGACACTTTGTAAAATCGCCGAAGCTTTGTAGTTGATCACCGTCAAAACAATGCTCTGATACTACTTGATCCGTTACGAAAAGAGATGAACACAACGCTCTTCGTAAAAATATAAATTAATCGTGCTTGTTCTTTGTTTCGACAGACAAAAGTGAAACAAAGTAAGAAATAAGAAGATAAAGTATTTGGGGTTAAAACTCTTTGGTTTTATTTTCTCTCTTTAGTAAAAATTACAAAATACTAAATGCTTGAAACCCCTTTTTTCTCTAGTTCATATACATAGTAACGTACGTATGAACTATGCTTCTCTTTTTTCACTTTTACATGTGTATATATATATATATATATATATATATATATATATATATATATATATATATATATATATATATATATATATATATATAACAAAATAAAAGTGGCACATTCTCCACAATCCAAAACGTGTAACATGAATTTAGAATCATGGGCTAGCATTGATTAATTGATCAAGCATAGTCAGCCTTAATCCCACTTTCTTTTGTTGAGAAAAATGTGGAATTTTCTTGTTGACTGCTCCTTGCTTCCATTGGTTCTCGGATGTGGGTGACAACTTTTAAAGCTTTCGCTAATTCTCGAAAATCTCAAGGAATGGCCAAGAAATCAAAGAAGAAAAAAGATGACGAAAAGATAAAGGAGAAGTATGGGGTATCAACGACTAACAATGTCAAACGAGTTGGTTTAATCCAACAGTCTCATTTTTGGTCATAAAAAAAGAAGAAAGTGTGTCTCTTCTTTACCCAGTGAAGAAGATGCGTAATTCGTGACATTTCTCGTCACACCCAAAGATTTGGAAGAATAAAAAATCAAAGCACTTGCAAGTACTTGACTATTTCTCTCATCAAAATACAATGTGGGTTTGTATTCAACATGGTCCTCCCATGATCAATATCATGGAGAAAATGCTCCATTTACTCTTTAAAAGATATAGATGTAAGTGGAAGAAGAAAAAGGAAAAAAGAAGCCGCCTGTTGTAACTTATTTATGTTGTAAAAGTTAGAGAGAAAGATAGCCTAAAAGTACTAGAGAGCTGTAAAGAAAAAAAGAGCCTCTACTTTACATCTTACGTACTTGTAAGGTAGAGAGAAAACAAAAACACGCCTCTAACTAACTATTCTTGTAAGTTAGAGAGAGTGGAAAAGAAAAAATGCATCTTCTTTTTCATACAAAAGAAGGTAGAAAAAATAGCCTCAAAATGAAGAAACAACTTGTATTTTGAGAGAGTTTATCGAAAAAAATGAAGGACTAGAAGGAGCTAGTCGTCTTTGCTGGACAAGGGGAGGAGTGATCCGGTATA
Organism: Rutidosis leptorrhynchoides; assembly: GCF_046630445.1. Lineage (NCBI taxonomy): Eukaryota > Viridiplantae > Streptophyta > Magnoliopsida > Asterales > Asteraceae > Rutidosis > Rutidosis leptorrhynchoides. The sequence goes on along the minus strand of NC_092334.1, from coordinate 349,690,433 downwards.
CTATTCGTCTCCAAGAAACAATGAAGAATGGAAGAAGTCAATGGAAGTTATGTCATTATTTGTTCCCCTGCCCATGATCTTCTCTACACTTCTGCATGATCGCATGATATCAGGAATGTGGGAAAATATGGAAAATTGCTTTGTTGGGTAAATGTGATTATATATAGTCCATGTACAACGAAAGAAGGGGGTGGCCTCTAATTACTATTCTGTGTTTGATGTAATTAGAGAGAGACAATTAATAAAAAATATTATTTTCCCCATATTGTGTTTTGTGTTATAAATTAGTTGTTTATAACAACATTCACTATTCTAATTTAACTACAACTTTCTTGATTATTGGGTGTATAGAAAAAATATAAATAGTTCATATAAGTATATAGAAAAAAATGGTGCATTTTACAATGCTAATACATGAGTTATTTATACTACAAAATTGGCATCCATTTTATGACTTCTTGTACATGTATATATTATTATAATGTCATCCATTTATGACTTCTTGTACATGTATATATTATTATAATGTCATCCATTTATGACTTCTTGTACATGTATATATTATTATAACACTCCCCTTTGGATGTCAATTTTTTGTTTCATTGGAGATCAACTACATGTTGCTGCCTCGTTAAAAACCTTGCTAAAGAAAAACCCAGTGGGATAAAAACTTTAGTCAAGGGAAAAAGAGTGCAGCATAGAGTTGACGCCCCCTCAAGTAGACATCGATGAGTCGTCACATCCTTTGAACATGCCTCATGCAAATATTGTGAACGTGTGTCTTGAAAATAGCAGTTGGAAGTACTTTGGTGAAAAGATCAGCAGAGTTTTGCTAGATTGGACATATCTCATTTCAATCTGATTGTCCTTAATGAGATCTTGAGTGTATAAAAAGAATCTAGGAGGTATGTGTTTTGTTCGGTCACTTTTTGATATACCCTTCTTTCATCTGTGCTATACAAGCTGCATTATCTTCATAGATAGTTGTTGGACTTTTATCGCGTTCTATTCCACAAGAATCAGTAATAAGTTGTGTCATTGATCTCAACCAAAAACATTCCCGAGTAGCTTCATGTAATGCAATCACTTTGGCATGATTTGATGATGTTGCAACAAGTGTTTGTTTTTGAGAACGCCATGATATTGCAGTACCTCCATTTAGGAATACATATTCATTTTGAGATTTAGCTTTATGTGGATCAGATAAATAACCTGCATCTGCATAACCAACCAAATCTTGTTTTGATTCGTTAGAATAAAATAATCCTAAATCAGTCATTCCTCGAAGGTATCGAAATATGTGTTTGATCCCATTCCAGTGTCTTTTGGTAGGGGCTGAGCTGAACCTTGTCAATAAATTAACTTTTTCTTATCAAGTAGTCATTTAATCGGTTATACCACATACGTCCCGATTGTATAAACCCATATAAAAATCTTTGTGATTTAATGGAATACATTCCCTTGGGTTTTGCATTAGATGCTTATGATACCTTAAACCCTTTAGGTATCTTTATATATATATATATATATATATATATATATATATATATATATATATATATATATATATATATATATATATATATATATATATATATCACTATCAAGTGATCCATATAGATAAGTGGTAACAACATCCATGAGATGCATTTCTAATTTTTTAGAAACTGTCATACTGATTAAGTAATTTCATCCATAACAGGAGAATAAGTTTCCTCATAATCAATTCCTTATCTTTGAGAGAAATCTTGAGTTGCAATTCTAGCTTGACCTTGTAAGTTCATTTTTCTTATTTCCCTTTCGAATTAAAATTCATTTGTATCTCATACGTTTCGCATCTTTAAAAGTGATAACTATTAATCCGAAAACTTTTCTTTTACTGAGCGATTCAAATTTAGCTCGTATTGTTTCTTTCAATTGATACCAATCATGTCTATTCCATGTCAGATTTTGGTTCTGGATTATCATCATCATTCATGATGTCATATGTAACATTATATGAAAATATCTCATCAAGATTTTTCATTTCATTTCGGTTCCATATTATTGCATATTTTATTGCAATTTCTGTATTTTCATCATCAATATCCTCTGCAGAAGGAGTATTGATTTGTGGTTCCTTTTTGAACACTTTCTTTTACTTCATTATCAGCTGATTTTCTTTTTCGAGGATTTTTTTATCTTTGGAACCAATTGGTCTTCCACGTTTCAGACGTGGCAAAGACTAATGAGTGACACTATTGCCAGCTTTTGGAATTTCAATTCTAGCTGAAGCATTTGCTGTTGCTATATATGATTTAGTCCCTCCTTTTTGTATCTGTAAATGCATCGGGCAATTTATTCGCAAGTTCTTGCATATGCATTATTTTTTTTTTTTAATTTTTGTTTCGCATTCTTTTATGCGAGTATCAAGATACCTTAATTGATATTCACATCATGAAACAATATTTTATTTATTTTTCATTTCTCCCCCTAATCTAGGGAACAATTTTTCATTAAAATGACAATCAGCAAAAACGTGCTGTAAAAACATCACCCGTTATGGATTCAATATATCTTATGATTGAAGATATTTTATATCCAACATATATTTCAATCCTTCTTTGAGGAACCATTTGTTGTGGTGGTGTAATTAAAAATACATGCACAACCAAATGTTCTAAGATGAAAAATATTTGGCTCTCGGTCAAAATTAAGTTGGTAATGGAGAATATTTATGACTTGCACTTGGTTTAATGCGAATTAATGTCGCATCATGTAAATTTACATGTCCCCATATAAATTTTGAGAGTTTTGTACTCATTACCAATTGTCTAGTTATTAAGTGTTTATCTATTGATTCAGCTAAACAAATTTTGTGTATGCACGTGAGCAACTGGATGTTCAACAACAATCCCTGTAGACATATAATAATCATTAAATGCTTGAGATGTTAACTCACCAGCATTATCAAGTCTCATCCTTTTAATGGCGTAATCAGAATTATGTGTTCTCAATTTAATAATTTGTGCAAGAAACTTTGAAAATGCCATATTACGGCTTGATAACACACAAACGTGAGACCATCCGCTAGATGCGTCTATTAGAACCATGAAATATCAAAATGGTCCACATGATGGATGAATTGGTCCATATATATAACCTTGAATTCTTTCAAGAAACATTGGTGATTCTTTCTCAATATTCTTTTCATTAATCACCATATGTGCTTTTCATTAATCACCATATGTGCTTTTTCATTAATCACCATATGTGCTTTTTCATTAATCACCATATGCGCTTTTCATCATATATCCTTTTCACCATATGCGCTTTTAATCATATGCGCTGCGCTTTTCATCATATGCACTTTTCATCATATGCGCTTTTAATCATATGCGCTGCGCTTTTAATCATATGCACTGCGCTTTTCATTGTATGCGCTTTTCATCATATGCGCTTTTAATTTATATGCGCTGCGCTTTTCATCATATGCGCTTTTTATCATATGCGCTTTTCATCATATGCCCCTTTTATCATATGCGCTTTTAATCATATGCGCTTTTTTATCATATGCGCTTTTCATCATATGCGCCTTTTATCATATGCGATTTTAATTATATGCGTTGCGCTTTTCATCATATGTGCTTTTCGGTGCTACATAGGTATTTCTCATTTTCGGTTATCATTGACTGATAATCATATCTATTATGATATATATCAGAGAAACTTAACAAATTTATCTTTGATTTGGGAGAAAACAAAGCATTGTTTATCAGAAAATTCGTACCATTTGGTAATATGAATTTTTTGCGTTTTTCGTTCCGTATATCAAGTTTGCAAGACCTGATATAGTATTTATAGTTCCTTCATTTGATTTAAATCAATGAAATATTTCTTAGATTTGATCATAGTGTGTGTGTGTGTGTGTGTGTGTATGTTACCACTATCTGCAATACATAGGTCTTTACCATTTAATTGATGTTGTATTTCAGCAGGATTCATACTAAAACTTCAAATAAGATAAGCAAATAATGAGTTATATTTCAGCAAGATAATCAAATTATATTACCTGCAAACAAGTTACAATCTGAAGTACATAAAAGATAACACTTAATAAACATATGCGTTATGGTCTATAACCATTTATTTATGAGTGATACATAACAAGCTAGGCATCTTAGAAAATTCAAACCATTCAAGTCTCAAGGTAGCTCAGGGTTTATTTAATCAAGATTTTTCAACAGAATGTTCATGTATTCAAGAAATAGTTACGCACAAGGAATTCAAATGATTCCAAACTTTAATCGCGCTCACAATTTGAGCATCATGTTCCCTTCCGCAACTTGGGAATCGGTTCAGTCGAGAACCTCGCAAGGTTCAGCCAAGAACCTCGCAAGGTTCAGTCATGAACAGCTTAAAAAAAATCTTTTACTACCAACGCTTGAAGTTCACACATGTGAACTTCTCGGGTCTTTCAGTCTGAGAAAGAACCGTATAAGAAAGCGGCTCAACAATCGTACTAGTAACCTAGTAGCAATAGTCATGATAAGCCCAATTAATCATCATAAAACTGGACTCCACATAATTTTAAACTTTAGTGCATACAATAATATATATCAGATATAAGGTAACATTTCAAAAATCATCAATTAAGACAACAAATCATAAATCAATTTTGGTGATTCATGCACTGTGTTATGACATAAGAAGATATGCTCTAATGGTTTATATATATAGCAAATAAACAATGTATTAAAACAAACAAGTTTATAGCGTAATCCATTTATATGTCGGTCATGATCAAAGGACAATTCATATCAAATAAACGATGTATGTTCACTCGGTGTATGAACACGTGTATAACAACCCATTTGGTTGTGAATACTCAATTTTGTGGACTATATTATCCTTAAGACATATTATTAACTAATAAGTTATACAATAATATTTAAGGATAAAGGCCTAATGAGAGTAGGTCACCTGATAATCACATTGGAATAATAAAAATAGTGTTTAATCTGTTTCGTCGATAACAATTGGCAAACAACATCTTATAATAATTTAATACTATAGATCACATAATACCAATTGTACTTATAAGCATACTCAAATCAGTCAATCATCACAAATAAGTCATCAATTCAGTTTACCAATAAAAAAAATATATTCAAAATTTATATTCCTTTTGAACTCATAAGTCATAAAGTAATCTTAAAATAAGCCGATTAAATAAATTAAATATTTCCCATGACTTGCTCATTCATAAAAGTATAATAACATGATCTTGTATTCAAAATAAAGGAATACGTATTCACAGGTACGAGACAACCCAATTAATTATGCAAGATATACAATATATCAAAGTATTATATTACTATCCTTACATGCTTATTATGTTTCTCGAGGCTCTTTTACTTCCATTTACCATACTTCATGTTTTCAACACTTGTAATTTCCCAATCATATGCCTTAGCTAGTATTTCATGATTATAGATATTATACTATATGCTAAGGCAATCTATATACACATGTTATATGCTTATGATCTATAACTATAATTCAATCATAATCAAGTGACAATAGTGTAATAAAAAAAATTAATACAAAATAATAAATGTTTTAGGAAACAAATAGATTATAGATGGAAACACAATCAAACATGATGCCAAACATGTTAATGAGAGCAGAGATGTACGTACATATATATTTACAATTCACAAATAAAGAGACGCTTTATCACATAGCATATAGCATACTAGAATCTAAGTACATACCATTTACATAAACAACATATAAATTCGATAACGGTAGCAATTTACAAATTCAGTTTATTAAAATAAATCAGTTTCGTAGCTGAACACGAATCTGTTTAAGTTTGTAGGAAAATATGTATACGAAACTGAAACAATTATGAATATTATCACAAATGTAATAATAAGAACAAAAGTATAGAACGATCTAACCGAATTGAAGGTTGAACCGGGCTTGTGTTTGACACAATTCCCTTAAACAGATTCTGCGTCTGTTTCCAGGGTACACCGGTCCAAAGCAGCGTACTGCCGGACTTGAACACTTTTCTTGATTAGTGACTTGTACTTGCTTAAATAAACCTTGATTATACGGAGCACTTCGTGCTGATAACGTGTTATAAATTAGTTGTTTATAACAACATTCACTATTCTAATTTAACTACAACTTTCTTGATTATTGGGTGTATAGAAAAAATATAAATAGTTCATATAAGTATATAGAAAAAATGGTGCATTTTACAATGCTAATACATGAGTTATTTATACTACAAAATTGGCATCCATTTTATGACTTCTTGTACATGTATATATTATTATAATGTCATCCATTTATGACTTCTTGTACATGTATATATTATTATAATGTCATCCATTTATGACTTCTTGTACATGTATATATTATTATAACATTTTGTTTATTTTTGTAATCAAAAATTGCCTCTGATGGCCATACATAAACAACACATACAAACCTAACAAAGATTACATCCTTACGAGTTGTGTCATGCAAGTTGTTCAATTCGTAACGGATCAATAGACTTCTCAAGTGCTTGAATCCTTTTGTCTTTCTGAGCAAGGAGGTTAGCAATAGTATCATAGACCCTCTTCATATCACTATAAGAAGATCTTGTTGCCTCTCTATCCTTTCTAGGTGACCACTGAAAGATTTCTTCATGTTTTTAGTGCACATCTTTAATTTCAGAATATCACAACTAACAATGGCATGATCATACTCTTTGTAGTAGAACTCGGGAGCTTCTGATGTCTTGGGCTATTTGGATGAGCTTGCAAAATCAGTACCAGGGGTTTCAGGTTCCTTTCTTTTTGGTGAAGGAGCTTTAACAACAGGAGGTTCAAATTCCTCCTCAGCTTCTTCAACATATTCTTTAGGTTCCTTCTCAGAATCTTCCTCCTTTTCATCTGGGTCCTCTTCTTCATCCTCTTCAATGATCTCCTCCACAATTTACTCCTCAACCTCTTATTTAACATCTTCTTCATCCTCTTCTTCAATACCCCAAACAAGGCCTATACCGTCGTAATCACTATCAAACTCGGGTTCTCCAGGTGATGGTTAATCTGGTGGGATAGCAGGAGTAATGATATCGGCCAAAACGTCATGTTTTTACCCCCGATATTAAGTCCTAAATCAATAAAGTTCGAAACTTTATCGCCAAAATAATCGCTTTGTCAGTTAATTTTGAAGATTAAGTAATGACAAAGGTGATGCAAAAAGAATCAAGTAAAACGGAACTAAAACGAAGATTCTAGAGCAAAAATGGTGAAAGACAAGTTACGACCTCAGAAACCAAGTTACGATCCCGTAAACGAGCAAGACGATCCAAGTAATCAGGCAAATCAGCACCAGAAACGTCTTGCCAAGCCGGCTTGCCATATGGCTTTCCATATGGGCTGGTTTTCCAGATCAGCCAAGAAACGGGCACAAGCACCGGCTACACACTAGCTTGCCCAAAAACGGGCACCCACACCGGGCACACACGCCGGCTTGGCAAACGGCTTGCCAGCCGTTTCCAGCTAGAATTTTCTATAAATAGCATCAATTGGGCTCAATTTCAACACACACTTAATTTTTTTACTTCAATTTAGTTTTCAATTTATTAGTTAGTTTTTAGTAGTAGCTAGCTTAGCTTTTATTTTCCGGAGGAAATTCCGGAGAGTCACTTCGATCTCGGGCAGAGTTCTTCGGCCTTTTTCAGGTTTTTATCCGGAACGCTTGTCTTTTTATTTAAACATGTACTATTATCATTTATGTTTAAATACACATTTTGATATTACCATGTTGGCTTAATTAATCTATATGTTTCCATGATAGAAGTTTGGGTTAGCATACTTATCTTAAATTAGTACGATTACCATTGTTATGCTGCATCTGTAACCCCGATAGGTTTGTATGCTAGTATCTTGAGGATTCACCAACCTAAGTTGTGATCAGGACTTATCCATCTATATGAACCTAGCTACTTCATAGGACTAAGACCCCTGGTTATACTATGCCTGAAGATTCTATGAACTCGGCATGGCCGGTGTTTCCGAGAGGCATCTAGTGCGCTTTTAGGACACGAAACTTAGGAATTGAGACGTGAATAACCTAATATGCCTATTAGTTATTCCAAGGAGACCACTTAGGAGCCACTAAGATCTAGTTAGTGACTTAACTATGTGACCCACTCCTGTTGCATGTTCTTGTTTGATTGTTTCCTTATGATTAAGTCATATCAACCGTTCTAGGTATCTGTTAGATTTCTATATGCTTTTCTCTCAGCTTATCAACTATAATGTTGTATAAACTAGTATGATATTATTAGTATGATGGAATGGTTGCTAATTTATATTAATGTTTTATCAACTTAACCCGACAGACCCCTTCCGTTTATTGTCAGTGTTCACTCAACACGACACGTTGTTTTTAAGTTTCCTAACTCATAACGAGGGTTAGGATTGGAGCTCAACTCTCTAACAAACCTAGTGGTTCACTAAGGATATCCTTCCAGGTTTAGACAAAATTAAATTATACAACCACAATGACATACTTTTCACTGCTCAACGAGAACTCCGAGAGTCTATCGATAAGTAGGTCTGCATAAGTGGCTCATCCAACCAAATCTACACTGTTCTAATCATAGCTTTAACATAAACATAATTACCTTTCCCGAGCGCAAACTGATATCTTTGTCAACATTTCCATGATCAGCACACTCCGGATATCCCTCCATCACTTTTACCTTTCCGTGATTAGGACCTTTAGCTTAAAACCAACTACTATGTTTTACCTTGATAATTTAACCAAAGACAGTTATCCACTTGATTTTCAATTCGTTAAACCATTCAAAAATACGACCCTAGGTTAACTTACACTTTCTACCCTAGAAAATTAAAAAATGGATTTAGGCCCCACGAAAAAAAAGGAAACTCTGTTGATAAGTTCGTACTACCACCTTGCGACCTAACGACACCGCATAAATAAATCGTCCAGCGGGCATATCATACGGTGACTAGTTTATGGCGCCGCTGCCGGGAAATTAAATATTTTGATTAAAAAAGGTTTTTAACATATAAAAGTGCTATTTGGTGGTGTCAAAGAAAGGCAATTATACACGGACTTGGTTGTCAGATTTTCCGAACAGTCTCTAATTTTATTGGAACCAAAAGGATCCTGCCTCTCCGTAGTCGATCTGGCCACTTAGGTATGAATTAGTCTGTAAGGAACCCTATTAATTAGAATATCCGATAACATTAATGACCTAATTTCAAGAATAATTTTTTTTAATTAAATTATCGATCCTTTCAGTTAATTAATATTTTCTGAAAGTTATTTTTTCAGCCAAAAACTAGAAAACAGAAAATCTTAAAAATGGAACAACAAGTCATTCTCGCTTCTACACAAAAGTCATGCCTAGAAGAGAGAGGAGGACCAATCATTTTGGGAACCAAAGGAATCCCTGAAATCAGTTCACATATGATCAAATTAGTCAGTACGATCCGTAAATTTCAAGGTTTTCCAACTGTCGATCCAAATTTTCACCTAAAAAATTTATTAGTGTGGTTGATTCTTTTAAGAAGGAAGAAATCGAGAAATATATTTTGAAACTTCATCTTTTTCAATATTCTTTATCTACACACGTCACAAAGTTTTTAAACAAATTTTATCCACCTTCCCCACAAACATGTTTAAGAAATGGCATCATAAACTTTTTCTAAAAAGAAAATGAGTCATTGTGTCTAGCCTAGAATAGATTAAAGATGATACTTAAAAGATGTCCGAATCATTCGTTAAGTCGGGCAGACATAATCTGCACACTTTACAATGGTTTAACCAAGGATGATAAGTCTCTCCTCGACATGGCCTCTCAAGGAAATTTCATGTTACGAACAGCAGATGACGCATGGAATCTCTTAGAAACGATAGCTGCACAACAGGAAGATTGGAGCAATGAAGCTGCTGAGAAGGATGTCATCTTTACTCAAACTGTAAAAGAGCTGAAATCCAGGTTACAAGATCTCACCCTCACTCTTCAAAGTTTATCAATTCATAAAAATCCCGATGCTACTAAAACCACTCTAAGCTATCATTACCCTACATGGGCATATAAAAAGGACTCTAATATAATCCTCCCATTACACCAACCTTTTCTCCACTCTCAGAATACTTTAGCTGACTTTATGAAAATATATATATATATATATATATATATATATATGCTAAATCTTCAACAGAATAAATTTGACGTTTAGATAAAAACTTTTGAAGAACTGATAACGAATTTTCAACTTACTCTTAAAACAGTTAACAATTAAAGTTGAAACAGAGTGTAGTGAGTTTGATGCCCTAGTAGTAACTAGAGGTGGGAAGGAAACAACCGTTAATATACGCATACAAAACTTTTCAAATAAGGAACCTATGCAAATTGACCCATCCTTCGGAACCTATATCTCCTAAAGCTCCGGAAATTATTCTGCAAGCTCGCATACCTTTTCCGGGTAGGCTTAGGAAGGAAAAGAAAGAAGCAAAACTCGCTAAGTAGTGGGATATTATAAAAAATCTGCATTTGAATGTACGACTAGTTGATGTTTTAGTAGAAATGCCAAACTGCGCTAAATTTTTCAAAGAATTACTTTCCAACAAAGAGAGATTAAGAGAGATAATCAGCTTACCTTTAAGGGAAGAATGTTCGTTAGTGTTACAACATGATATTCCCCTTAAGTTAGGAGATACAGGAAGATTCATTGTACCTTGCTACCTACAAGATATCCAAATCAGCAATGTGTTAGCAGATCTGGGAGCCAGTTTACAATGCCCTATTCATTATAAAAAGCTAGGACTTAATGATTTAAGACCTACTAGAATGACTATCTAACTCGCGAACAGTTCAGTTAAGATTCCATGTGGGATAGCTGAGGGTGTCCTAGTCAGAGTGGATATGTTCGCATTCCCCGTTGATTTCGTCATTATGGATATTGAAGAAGACACGTAGGTTCCGCTCATGCTTGCTAGACCATTCTTGTATACTGCCAAAGCTGTAATTGACATACACGAGAAATCATTGAAACTAAGAGGTGGAAATGAAGAAGTCACATTCAATGTTGACCGACTCATGATCCACCCTCACGAGGAAGATCTCAATCTCGCTGATTCTTTTCAAGAACTCGTCAACGAATATTTGGAAGATACCATGGCTATATGCAGTCAAGATCAAATTTCTAAGGATCTGTTCTTAACACCTCCAAAAGAAAATCTCGATACCCATTCAACCATAGATCTAGGTCAACACAAATCTCCCATCTCTAAAAGTAACTTTCTTGGCAAAACTATCCGTATAGCACCACTAGGTCAAGGCATTCCGTTACCTCTGTTAAGAAGAAGGCCGAATGAAGAAACAGATTTCATTCTGATATACCAAGAACCACAGTTAAATAAGGACTGTGATGAAATTCCTGAGCCAACCTTTGAAACTAAAGAAGAAGTTTCTGAAGATGAAGCATTAAGAAGGACAATTTTGACAATAAAGGAACAAATAATGTCAGTTACCGCTCTTAAGGAAGAAGAACCAGAGTTTTAGGAGAGGTACGACTCATTAGATAGAAAAGAAATACCAAGAATGAAGTCGTCTATCGAAGAACCTCCAGAATTGGAACTAAAAAAGTTACCCGAACATTTGTAGTATGCATTCTTAGAAGGAGAATCGCAACTCCCTGTAATCATTTCTAAGGAACTCACGCCACATGAGAAGGTGGAATTGATTAAGGTTTTAAATTCACATAAGAAAGCAATTGCTTGGAAGATTTCTGACGTCAAAGGGATTAGTCCAAACTATTGCACCCACAAGATTTTCATGGAAGACGAATTCAAACCATCTGTTCAGAGGCAAAGAAGGGTCAACCTGATGATTCAAGAAGTTGTCAAGAAAGAAGTAATTAAACTTCTGGATTCCGGTCTGATCTATCCTATTTCCGATTCACCATGGGTTAGTCATGTACAAGTGGTACCCAAGAAAGGAGGAATGACCGTAATTAAAAACAAAAATAATGAACTTATCTTAACACGGGAGGTCATCGGTTGGAGGGTTTACATAGATTATCGTAAATTAAACTTTGCAAATCGAAAAGATCATTTTCCACTTCCATTCATTGATCAAATGTTGGAACGATTGTCAGGAAATGAATTCTATTGTTTCCTTGACGGTTTTTCTGGCTACTTTCAAATTCCCCTCAATCTAAAAGACCAAGAAAAGACAACCTTTACTTTTTCTTACAGAACATTTGCTTACCGATGCATGCCCTTCGGGTTATGCAATGCACCTGCTACATTTCAGAGGTGTATGGTAGCTATATTTCATGACATAATCGAACATTGCATGGAAGTCTTTATGGATGACTTCTCTATCTTCGGAAGTACATTTGAATCGTGCCTTTATAACCTTGACAATATGCTCACCCGGCGTGAAGATTCGAACTTAGTTCTGAACTAGGAACAATGTCACTTCATGGTGAAAGAAGGAATAGTTTTAGGACATAAGATATCAAAGTCAGGAAAAGAAGTCGACAAGGCTAAGATTGAAACCATAACCAAGCTTCCAGAACCTACCACAGTAAAAGCTGTGAGGAGTTTCCTTGGACACACCGGATTCTACCGACATTTTTTTAAAGATTTTCAAAGGTCACAAAACCTATTACTCATCTCCTCGGAAATGAAGTTCCGTTTGTCTTCAATGAAGAATGTATTCAAGCATTCAACTATCGGAAAGAACAGCTCACACATGCACCCAGCATGATAGCTCCTGATTGGAGTTTACCTTTCAAAATCATCTGTGACGCTAGTGATTTCGCAGTTGGAGTTTTACTAGGACAACAGAGGGATACACATTTTGATCCTCTAGGAACTACACCCTATGAAAAAGGAGCTCAAGAGAATTACACCACTATGGAAAAGGAGCTCAAGAGAATTACGCCAGCAAAACCTTAACTGGAGCTTAAGAGAATTACATCACTATTGAAAAGGAGCTACTAGCAGTAGTTTTCGCCTTCAACAAATTCCATTCCTACCTCATCCTATCCATAACCATGGTTTACGCAGATCATTCAGCCCTGAAATATTTGTTTACTAAGCAAGATGCTAAACCAAGACTCCTACGATGGATCTTACTCCTTCGAGAATTTGACATCGAGATAAAAGAAAAGAAAGGAGCAGAGAACGTCGCATTAGATCATCTTAGTCGCTTAGAAAATACAAAGATGGAACAACTTGTTGAACAAGATATTAGAGACAAATTATCGGAAGAACAACTTATGAGCTTAGGACAATCCAACATAGGATCACAATTCACTGATACCCCTTAGTACGCTGACATAGCCAATTACCTAGTTGTCGGAGTAGTACAAAAAGGAATGAGCACATCTCGAAGAAGAAAGTTCTTCAGGGATGCTAAGTTTTACTACTGGGTTTGCCCTGATCAGATAATCAAGAGATGCATAGATGAGAAATAAACAACAGGGATTCTTCACCAATGTCACCATGGACCAACTGGAGGTCATCATGGAGCAAACTTAACCGCACGAAAACTTTACGATTCAGGATTTTATTGGCCTTCCGAGATACGCAAGAGCTTGTAAAGTGTTTTGACGCTTGCCAAAGACAAGGGATTATCTCTGTAAAGAATGAGATTCCTCGGACTAATATTCAAGCTTGCGAAATCTTAGATATATGGGGACTAGACTTTATGGGGCTATTTCCCAAGTCTAATAGGAAAGAATACGTCCTGGTAGTAGTAGATTACATCTCCAGATGGCTCGAAGCAGCATTTCCAACCAATGATGCCAAGGTCGTCACCAATTTCCGGAAAAAACTTTTTTGCCGATTCGAACTCCCCGCGCTATAATCGGTGATAGAGGCACACACTTCTTTAATACCCAATTCATGAAGGTGATGCAATATTATGGAGTTACCCACAAGATATCCACTGCCTATCATTCGCAGACCAACCGACAGGCAGAAGTCACTAACAGAGCACTTAAAAGAATTCTAGAACGTACCATTGGCCATCATGAGAATAAATGTGCCAAGAAACTAGATGACGCTATGTTGGCATTCCGGACTGCTTACAAGAATCTTCTAGGAACTACACCCTACCGCATGATCTATGGAAAAGCATGTCATCTTCTACTGGAACTCGAATATAAAGCTTTCTATGCACTAAAAACCTGTAACCTTGGTCCTTCAGTAAGCGCTAGGCATCGGAAGATGCTGGTGAATGAACTCGCTGAATTAAGAGACCAAGCATACAAGACGTCATATATATAAAAGGAACGAACGAAGCTGTTACCGGATACAAAGCTTATACCAACAAAGTTCGCCCCCGGAGATAAAGTTTTACTCTTCAATTCTCGATTCAAGAAATTCGCTGGTAAGTTCAGATCACGATGGAGTGGACCGTTCAAAGTAATACACACCTTTCCACATGGATCCATAAAATTAGAAGGACCTTTCGGGAACTTCAAGGTCAATGGCCACTAATTGAAAGCTTATCTAGATGACCACAATAGGGAGGAATACCTTTTCTCCCTTGATCCATTCTGAAAGTTGCAAGAAGAAGTTGAGCTGTAATGAATTGATAAACAAAGCGCTCCTGGGAGGCACCCCTTGCATATCCTTTTCAACCTTTATTCATTTTTCTTTATTTATTTTAGCCTATGATTTCTTATTGTGCAGTAACCTTAAGCGCCATACTTGCACTTAGTACTTACTCATTTGTTGAAATGTGTTCAGAAAAATGACGAGTTCAGGCTATTCTTACAGCATACCCATCCGCCAAAAATGGACTCCCAGGTTTTACATTTCAGAGAGTAGTACAGACTGACACATGCCTACAAAGGGTCAGCTTGGCCCGAGATGTTTGATTCTAGAGATTGTTGATGAGGATGTTAGTGTCGAACCACCAGTTCCTCCATTACGATGCTCCAGGTGTTTAGCCTCTAGGCCCGCTGATCATCCAGAGCCATCAGAGCCACGTGAGCTACATGTGGTGATTCACCATGGAGCCACAATTAGTGACCCAATCGTCACATAGTAATTACTTAGAGATCACCAGAGACTCTATAGAACTTTCAGAGCATAACTTCAGTGCCAGGGAATGCCCTGAAGTACACTAGGCCTTCCTTGTTCAAATTGTCCCGTCGTGCTCCACCTGCATGTCGAGCTACTCCTAGAAGCTCCACTCCATCTTTGATTCAGTCTGTAGCTTCAGCAGCCACTCTTACTCATGTTACACCTATCACACAGCTCGTTTTAGCTGCTCCACCTGCTCCATTTATTGGGAGCAGCGATTATAGTCAACACGAGATAGTGACAGTTCCTATCTATGAGTTACCTGAGGGCTGCCATCTTGTCACAACTCCTATTTCAGTGGGGCCCCCTATGGCCCAGGTTTTTGAGATGAGTAGGACCATCCCTGATGAGCCATTCTCTTCTCTCGCATCTTGAGATACCATCAGATTTGTGTTTGGACACACTATTGGACCCTGAGTTGGATGCGGGACAGCCACTCGAGGACTTGCCTGGACTTGAGGACAAGGAGGATTTCTTAGTTGGATACTTCACAAATTCTATTCCACACGCAGGCCAAGACAGTATTTCGTAGACTCATTTTTATTTTTATGTTTTATCTTTACTTTATCTTTATTATAAAAACCATTGTACTAAAAGAGATATTTAGTGGAAATGCTACTCTTTTTGTTCTTTATGGAGAATCATATCAAAGAGACTGGTCCTTTCCAGCACTAGGAGCATAGCTTGACTATAGGAAAGTCCAACACCGAGAGCAATAGCTTGACCGTAGGGAAGTAATCTGTCCTCAAACCTTTTTCAATTATAACACACTAAAATCTCTAAGTGTGGTGTCGTACCGCATCAAACTTAGAGATTGTAGAAAAATATTGTCCTTAATTTATCAAATTGTTAAAATATTCTATTTCATGGAACGTTAGGGACAATGTTCTTCTAAGTGTGGGGTATTGGGTAAGGGTTTAAGAACAAAGTAACCGTAAAAAAATGCTAAAACGCTAAAACACTAAATTTTGAAAAACTCTTTTGTCTAAAAGTAATTAGCAAAGAATATTATGGAAATTCGAAAAATTCTTACCTCGTTTTACCAAAAGAATCTATAAAATTTCCAAAAATCAGTTTTCTGAACATTCACTAGAACGAAACGACTAAGCTAAAACTCATGATTTTTGTCAAAGGATTTTTTCGAATAATATGTCAAAGGCTACGCATGACCAAGCACGACCCCTACTATCAAAAGTGAGGAATTTTTATGCCTAAAGTACCTGTATGAACAATCCAATCTACAGTACTTTATCACTTCATTTGATGAGCGTGTCGGTGTACGGTTTAAGTTAGAACTTGGTTTTGACATACGTTTCAAGACCAATCGTTAGTAAGCCCCATACGTGGTGTAGATGCGATACTCCTTCCGAAAACATTCCGAATAGAGAAGAACAAACCGATCATTTCCACTCCTAAAAGCTTTAAATTCGGCCAACTCATCTCAAAAGAGTTGATGAAACTATTCACCAATCCAGAACACCAAAATATACTACCTATTCACCTTCATTCCTTTCCTATATTTCCGAAGATCCAGAGACCGGCAAAGAGATTGATCGATCAAGTCCACTTCAAAAGCACTTGTTGAAAGATTCTTAACCCCTGATTGTCAAAAACCTATTTTCGGAGAATTATCACTTCCTCTCTGGGCACCAGGATCAAAAGACAAAAGTTATGAAGAAAAGGGTATGCCAAAAAAATAAATATATAAAAAAATTTTAAAGAGCAAAGTCTCTAATAAAGATATGAAAAAACCCAAAGAAGTAACCCAGAAGGACTGCCGGAAGAGTTAAGAAAAATTCTAGACAATCGTCTTCGCAAAATTGGCATCTTCTGAGAAAGACATCGCAAAATTCAAGCCATTCTATATCCAAAGAAGGGATACTCTGAGGAACCAAAGTCTATCAATTCTATTAAAAGTTAAAAGATTCCTCTATCTTTCACCCTTTCATAAACCTTCTCCATAAACCAACCTTACAACCCGTCTTCCTCTTAAAAGAATGTCTAGGGAGAAGATCAGTACCATCCTTACTTAACGGTGGAGATATCGATGCTTTACCAAGCTTATGATGACAACCGTTACACAACTGGTTTCTGAACGATAATACAATTAGATTAGGATAGCCCAAACACTTGAGTGATATGAGTGATTTGCTAGTGAGAAGCCTAGTCATGTATACTCTACATCTGAGAGTTGGAAATTACGCATTTTTCAACATGGACGCGATTAAAATCTGGCAACAGAACCATCGAAGTTTGAAACTTTTTCTAATACTTTCGAAAGATGTGATGACTTCTGGTCAATGCATAATAAAAGAATTAAAGGGTAGGCAAGGGAGAATCTATTAGAAGATAACCTTATATTCCGCTTTTGTTTGAGGACAAGCAAAGCTAAGTGTGGGGTATTTGATACCAGCTTATCAATAAAGTTCCAAACTTTATTGCCAAAATAATCGATTTGTCAGTTAATTTTGTAAATTAAGTAATTACCAAGGCGATGCAAAAAGAATCAAGTAAAGCGGTGCTAAAACTAAGATTCTAGAGCGAAAACGGTGAAAGACAAGTTACGATCTTGGAAACCAAGTTACGATCCCGAAAACGAGTAAGACGATCCAATCAATAAGGAAAATCGGAACCAGAAATGGCTTGCCAGGCCGGCTTGCCATACGGCTTGCCATCTGGGCCGGCTTGCCAAAGCAACCAAAAAAAGGCACATGCACCGGCTACACATGCCGGCTTGCCCAGAAACAGGCACCCACGCCGGGCACACACGTCGGCTTGCCAAACGGCTTGCCAACCCTTTCCAGCCAGAATTTTCCTATAAATAGCATTATTTGGGCTCATTTTCAACACACACTCAATTTTTTACTTCTATTTAGTTTTCAATTTATTAGTTAGTTTTTAGTAGTAGCTAGCTTAGCTTTTATTTTTCGGAGGATATTCCAGCGAGTCACTGCGATCTCGAGCAGATTTCTTCGGCATTCTTCAGGTGTTTATCCGGAACGCTTGTATTTTTATTTAAACATGTACTATTATCATTTATGTTTAAATATGTGTTTTGATATTACTATGTTGTCTTATTTAATCTGTATGTTACCATGATAGAAGTTTGGGTTAGCGTAGTTATGTTGAATTAGTATGATTACTGTTGTTATGCTGTATCTGTAACTCTGATAGGTTTGTATGCTAGTATCGTGGGGATTGACCAAGCTAAGTTATGATCAGGAGTTATCCATCTATATGAACCTAGCTACTTCATAGGACTAAGACCTCTAGTTATACTATACCTAAAGATTCTATGAACTCGGCATGGCTGGTGTTCCCGAGAGGCATCTAGTGCGCTTTTAGGATACAGAACTTAGGAATTGAGACATGAATGACCTGGTATGCCTATTATTTGTTCCAAGAAGATCTCTTAGGAGCCGCTAAGATCTAGTTAGTTCCTTAACTATGTGACCCACTTCTATTGCATGCTCTTGTTTGATTATTGCCTTAGGATAAAGTCATATCAACTGTTCTAGGAATCTTTTAGATTTCTATCTGCTTTACTCTCAGGTTATCAATTGTAATGCTGTATAATGTTTAGACAAGTATGATCTCATTAGTATGATGGAATGGTTGTTAGTTTATATTAATGTTTTGTCAACTTAACTCGACGAACACGTTGTTATTCAGTTTGTTAGCTGATAACTGATAATGGAGGTTAGGATTCAACTCTATAACAAACCTAGTACTTCACTAAGGATAACCTCCGAGGTCTAGACACCCTTCAATTATACAACCACAGTGACATACTTTTCACTGCTCAACGAGAACTCCGAGAGTCTAGTGATAAGTAGGTCTGTATAATTGGCTCATCCAACCAGATCTACACTGTTCTAATCATAGCTTTAACATAAACATAATTACCTTTCCCTAGCCCAAACTGATATCTTAGTCAACATTTCTCTGATCTGCAAACTTC
The DNA here is from genome assembly GCF_046630445.1 of Rutidosis leptorrhynchoides. NCBI lineage: Eukaryota > Viridiplantae > Streptophyta > Magnoliopsida > Asterales > Asteraceae > Rutidosis > Rutidosis leptorrhynchoides. The sequence goes on along the minus strand of NC_092334.1, from coordinate 349,671,343 downwards.
GGATATCCCTCCATCACTTTTACCTTTCCGTAGTTAGGACTTTTAGATTAAAACCAACTATTATCTTTTACCTAGATAATTTAACCAAAGTCAGTTATCCACTTGATTTTCAATTCGTTAAACCATTCAAAAACACGACTCTATGTTAACTTACACTTCCTACCCTATAAAGTTAAAAAGTAGATTTAGGCCCCGCAAAATATATAAAATAAAAAAAGGGGATAAGTTCGTACTGCCACTTTGCGTCCTAACGACACCGCATAAATAAACCGTCTAGTTCAGGAAAATCAAGTATACACGGTTGATGCAGGTGGTTTAGAAGGCAAGTAGTTAGGTGTGTGGACTGATCCCTCCGAGTTGGACCCTTCTGAGTCAGAAATGATGATCGGGTTATGGCTAGACATCCTAGGAAAAGAAGAAAGAGTATTAGGAAGATTTTTAGGCAAGATGTTAAGGTAAGATGTAAGGCAAGCATATAAAAGAGGAAAGCACTTTAAAACTAAGGCAGGAAAGGTTATAGCCCTAAAAATTGCTAAGGAACCCTAGCTAACAAATAAGGCACACAAAAATGCAATCCTGGTTCTCTATAATAACCTGGCTCTGATACCAATCTGTCACACCCCCAAATGGGACAAGGGATAAATGTGACCATTCATATCATAATACAAGCTGTAATAAACGATAACGACTATAAATGAGATGTTTTATAAAAACATTAATTGTATTGCAACGGAAAATAAATATTGTTTTACATCATAAATGAAAATGTAAATGTTTAAATAAAGATAAAGACTCCATGCAGGAAACAAATCAATCATCAACAAAGTAGCAATATCAGCTAGTCACCTGAGACAAAACATGCTAAAAAGTGTCAACATAAAAGTTGAGTGAAGTTCATAGATTTATAAGTAATAACCAAAGTTTTTAGACGACAAGATTTAGTTTAAAGCAAATTGATATAGAAATATCAATTTAAAAAGTATGTTGAGTTACATAATATCGTGACTAAACAAGTTTACCCCATGACACTTTGTTTATTCGTGTATTTTAATTATTATTATGTATACAAAGACCAACGGTCAAATGAACAGAGATGTCACTCTCAATAGGCCTACTCACGATAATTAAGCTTGCTGTTATACGTAGCAATTGACGATATTATGGTAGGGATTTAGCATTTAGAAACATGGCATAACATAGTAGTTTAAGTTCTTGTGTCTAAAGTGTAAAGCGTTTAAAAGAAAGCATGTATCTCACCCTAAGTGGTAAAAATAAGTACAAAGTATGTAAAAGTGGGGCTATGAAGTTCACCTTAAAAGCACGAAGAAGTTTATTCACAAATGAAATAAGAGCAAGTAGATGATCGAGATCTCAACGTAGAGATATAAATTAGGTCATTAGTTTGTCCAACCGACAACTGAAAGTTCATAAGTAAACTTATGAGTTGTTAAACATGTTTGCGTGTCCACCATAACCATGTTTAGATGTTATATAACTTTGCCCTAACCTCGGTGCTATCAATTAAGCTAAGGGATGACCAGATGTAACCGGGGGTCAGGAACTTTCAGTTTGATAGTCAAATAATATTCATAATTAAATAGATAATTTTATATGTCTAATTAAATATAAATACTTAATATATGCTTATTTACTAAATTTTATAATTATATATAAATATATATATAATATGGATTATAATATAATATGTAAATCTATTTATATTATATAAAATACTCAATCTAATTAACTTTAATATATATATATATAATCAATCATAATTTAAAATATTAAGTTTGTTACTGTTTTTAAATAAAAATAAAATTAAATAATTTATATATATATTTATATATATGCCGAGTATATATATAATATATATAAATTTGTTTTTAATATTAATAAATACTAAATAATTATAATTTCAATTTTAATAATTTCATATCAATATACTAATCCGTACAAAAATTTATAAAAGTATGTTATCTTATTTATTTAATTATTTAGCAATTTTCTTTATTTTTGCATCGGTTAATTATAAAAAACAATTTTAATTATAAATAAAATATGAAATCCACTATAAAAAAATTATATTTTTGATTTTAATAAATCTAACTAATTATTATAAACTTATAAAAATTTACAAGTAATTGTTATACTATTATTTTAATTTATTAAGAATTTATAAACAGAATATACATATTAATTATATAAATCGATAAATAAATACCGAAAATATTCCAAATATTCATATAATAAATATTTAAGTGCTCATACTGATATATTAGTTTTACATGTGTTTTCTACTATTTTAAATTATTTTATAAAAATTAAAATCCGATTTATATATTAATTATATAAACCGTGCAATAATTAAATAAATAAAAATTATTCGATTAATAAAATAATTATATATATATATATATATATATATATATATATATATATATATATATATATATATATATATATATATAATATCAGACCTATAAAAACTATAATTTTAATCAGTTCATAATAATAAAAATTGAGTTTAACCAATTTATTATTTGTTTCAATTACCAAAAATAATAATAAATAAATATAAATTCTTATATAATAATTATAAAACGTATTTTTAATCAGAATAATAATTATAAATATATTATTAGACTATATAATATTTTGATAATTTAATTTGCATTATTTTATGATTTATAATTAAATATACAAACCGTATATATATATATATATATATATATATATATATATATATATATATATATATATATATATATATATATATATATATATATATATATATATATATATATATATATTGAAACAACCCAACCCGTATTCAACCGGATAAATTTTTTTTATTAGTATAAACCAATAACGCACCATTCAATAAATCGGAAGATGTAAACCATTACATAATCCCATTTAAACTTACAACATTTTTAATGTTTACAAAAGGCACGAAGGCCATTAATCAATTGTAATACAAGTTTGACCCATAGATGATAGTTTTAAACCAAACGACACTCGAGCATGGTTTGGGGCTAAACTACCCAAAACTATATCAACTTCCAAAAGCTTCATCCAAAGCATCCCCTATTAAAACAAAGCGGGAGGCCCCTAATCCAAATGAACACCCTTACCCTTGTCCACGCCGAAACCTAAAAGAGTAAACAACGAGAGGGTAAGCAAAACGCTTAGTGAATGCAATAATTATACACATACATATATAATATACCTACTTGCAAACACATACTCACATACCGCATACATGCTAGCAATATAATTAGCATACCATCGCAAGTACAAGCTAAAAGTCTCCAATACCGCAACTAGCACAATCAATAGCATATAAATTGACATAATGCAATACGCTACAAATACATCACACAACCATCGTTAACCATACTCGCGTCATGGTGCTACCGGCTCTTTGGTTCACACCATACGCGTCAGTTATGATGCTACCGGCTCTTTGGTTTACATCACAACCCGAGTCATACTCGCTATAAGTGCTACCGGCTCTTTGGTTCACACTATAATAACTCGTGCCGTAGTGCTACCGGCTCTTTGGTTCACACTACAACACACGTACTACGATGCTACCGGCTCTTTGGTTCACATCATAGCATAATCGCACATACTATGGCACTACCGGCTCTTTGGTTCATACCATAACATACAAATAAATACATTATATACATACGCATATAATTATTCCACTCACCTTATCGCCTTTGGTGAACTAGGAATCAAGCTCGCAACCTTCAATGATATGCACCTATCACGTTATGCATTTAATTAACATACAACTCTAGTGGACTAACCACTAACACTTTTCCCTTAACCATTTAATGCCCTAAAAGCATTAAATGATTCACATCCACCAAAACCGCCCATTAACAGCTATGACTCGTCATAAATCACTAAAAGCTAGTGATTAGGGTCTACTAACACCAACTAACACAATTTATGGGTATTTCATACCCATCTCACCCAACTAGGTCAACAATCACCCATTTGACCCATTAAATACTTAGACTTACAATTTTAGTCAAACTTGACCCATTAACAATTCTTTCATCATTTTACAAGCGTGTTAGTGACTAGCAACTCAATTTAACACTTACCAATCCTAATTACATGACCAAACCCTAGATTAACACCATTTGAGTTTTCTTACATCAAATTAACCTCAATTCACCCATTAAATCCCCAAACGGGTCTTACAAATCTCAAATGACCCAAACCCTAGCCATAAATTAACTAAAACTCAAAACACGGAGTTAAGACTTACCAACACTATCCACTCATAGCTAAGAACAAGGAGAACAACTTTACTTCTTGCTCCAAGGATTGATTCACAATTCTTCACTCTCAAATCTCACTTTGAAATCAAATGGGTTTTATGTTTTGAGAGGAAATAGAGAAAGAAAAGAGAAAAGAAATGAATAAAGATGAATAAGTGGTGGAGATTAAATGTCCCAATCAGATCTAAACGCAAAAGGACGTAATTACCCTTGGACCACTTATTTTAAAAACTGAAATAGGAACCAGCTCGCCCAGTTTGTCGCGACGCGACTCCCAAATGCTGCGGCGCGGCGATACACTAATTTCTCGAACTGTTTAGCAAGCCTCCTGAATATGATTCATGTTATTCATCGCGGCGCGCCCAGGAAACTCGCGGCGCGGCAATGGCCTGCACCTGACCATTTCGACTACGTTAAACCAATTATCGATTTATATGACTAGTACACCTCGTTCACGCTTCCTATATACGTCTAAACTTCGTCTTTAAACCTCGTATGACTTAACACCAACATAACCCATGCATATACTTATACATGCATGCATTCTCATATATATATATATATATATATATATATATATATATATATATATACATCCACACATTGACTAACACTTTATTTCGTTTCATCACGTGAACGAATGAGTTATAAGCGTACTGACGGTTAAATATGTACCTTAAATAACGTGTGGGAAAAATGGGATGTTACACACACACACACACACACATACACATACACACACACACACACACACACACACATATATATATATATATATATATATACATAATTTAGTTTTTAATTGTTTATAATTATTAATTCGACTTTAAAATTTATAAAAATATTTTATATCAGATGTTAATACTTAATACTAATTGTAAGGTATTAATATAAATTTTATATATTATTTTCCGATTTATAAAGAATTAACAAGAAAAGTAAAATCAATCGCCAAAAATAAAAATAAATGAAAACAATAAAAAAATACAATAAAAGAAAATGTACCTTAAAAATAATTTTGAAGTTGAGAGAGAATTCCAAGAATTTGTGAAAAATAATGAATTTGAGTTTAGTATTTATAGAGAAATTTTTATTGAAAAAGAAGGTACAATTTTAAATAAAAAATATAAATATATCCTATAATATTTTCAGTCGTTTGGTTTTAAGAAAATATTATTTTGTATTTTTTTCCATATTTATCTATTAGGAATATTCTAGAGTATATTTTTTTTGTATTTATCTCTTTTTAATTATTATAACTGAATATATATATATATATATATATATATATATATATATAATATTTCAAAAATTCAATTATAAATATAATTTTTATTTAATTACTTTTATTACACTATAGTTTTATAACTTATGAAAATGTCACAATTCATTTATAATACTTTGTATTATTACAAAATTTAATTATATAACTTAATTAATTATATCGTACTAAATTAAGTTTTTAATTCATATATTTGTTAACCAAAGTTATTATATAATAATATAACTTTAATTAACATTTGTGTTGTCGTCTAAAAATAACATTTAGTCAATGTCGAAATAAATTGTATATTAATTACGTTCAGATAACAACCCTAATAATTAATACCCATAAACATGCAGAAAAACCCTAGGGGCAATTTAGTCATTTTTAGTGAAAGAAAAGTGACAGTTGTTAAACATTTTCAAGAATGTTACATTTAAATATTCAAATTGAGTTAAACTCCCACTAACGTGTTCACAAATTACCATATAAAATTTTGATTGTGAACGTATTTTGGTGAAACAAATTTCCACCTCTTAGACCTATTTTCCAAAATTTATATGATAAGCTTAGTATATACGTTTCACAACCATAATGTCTTATGACATTGTAAATATGCTCACAATCTTTTCATAAAGTTATATAGTGTGGAAGTTACTAATTTTCAAAACATTCAATTTGGCATGAATGTGAGATTTCACATTACCTCATCGTCACACTAACCTATTCGAGGAGCGTTTATCCCAACTTTCCAAAATTTCAGTTTTTTGTTGGAATTATTCGAGTAAAAAAAGATGTTTGAATACCTTAGCATCACATAGTGCTCTGAACTAATCACAAGATATTCACATCCTCCATAAGACCTTTCTTTATGTTTTTTTTAATAATTCTTCGCTTAAGTTGTTTATTAACAAAATTCGGGTAATTTTGATATTAATCCAACGATTTGTAATTTTTAGAAATCAACTCATTCGAGAAAAATTATCGATAATAAACCCTTGTCTTGCTCCAATAATCATAAGACCACATAATTTAAATGAGTCAAGCATAATAGACCAAGGACTTTAGTTTACTGCTATATTGTTTTTAACTTTTTTATTGACATTCTTTATAAGTACACAACTCATTTATCATTATCTAGCAAGTAATTTATTTTCGTTCTGACTCATAAATATTGTTAGTCACTATGAGCTTGTCTCTATGACAATTTAACCACATTTTGTGAAATTAATAATGAAAAATAATATGAACATACATATCAAATTTTGATCAACAATTATGTAGGGATCAGGTCCGCATCCATGAATAACTTGTATGAACCAATTATTCAACTCCCCCTGAAGAGTTGTTTCTCATATGTCTCCACTTCACTTGAAAACTTGAACTCATCCAAATTTTACAAAGCTTTAATAATAATTGTTAATAAATGTGTAACACCAATTTTTTTCAATCAGATCGGAAGAATTAAAACACACATCACATTTTAATTACAAAAAATATACGATTATATAATTTTATAGGTGTTACTTATTTATAGATTAGTTATAATATAGTTTATACAAAAACATCAGAGTTCCGTTCTTGTCAAACATTACTTTAAACCCTGCTTCCCAAAGCCCGCAAACAAGCAACAATTCATCTGCAGGGAAAGAACACTGTGGTAGAATTAGCACACCGCTAAGTGAATGGAAATATCTAGATGAACATCACTATGTGCTACAAGCACAGCTTAAGGCACATGTCACTATCACATAAAGCACAATACAAGAGGACCGGCGCCCTGACTAGGCCTTCAACCGCTAGCCAATCGGGCTAGAGTTTACTGATAGTATTAAATATTAAACCACTGTTATAGTCTCCCTGACGTGACATACTCGTCACTTAAACTATACCACTAATCAGTAATCCTTGGACCCAAAAAACTATCACCCGAAAGAAACCAAGGTGGATAGGGTTGACCTTTTACGTCGGAAGGACACCACGACGTTATCAATGGGTGTATACATAGTCACATATAATCACTGCAGTAGTCAAAGACTCATAACATGGTCTAAGTATAAGCATGTCACTGGTTATTACACTACACTACACTTGTTACTGTATAACCACATCCACAAGGATAGTCCTACTCACCTGGAAACAGAAGATCTCAGTAGTCTTATTTCACCGAGCCCTCACCTTTTCCTTTATCACATGAGAACATCATATATAAAGTTAGTATAATGTTCCATACACAACTGGAAACTTGGGCAGCATAACTGCTTAGAAACAACAATTAATAAAATACAATCTATTGAAACACATTCGTATGGATACGGGCTATCCGTACGGATTAAAGTCCCATCTGTACAGCTCTATAAGCTATCTGTACGGTTCCATATGGTCTTTATATTGCTAGAAAACTCGGTTTCATTTATCACGGAACGTGGTTGACCAGACGAGTCACAGTAGGCAGGTCATGTAAATTAAATTTATATATGTTGCGGGGCCTAAATCTTCATTTGGATTTCTAAGGGTAGAAAGTGTAAGTTGACCTAGGGTCGTGTTTTTGAATTGCTTAAGATCAAGCTTAAAGACTTTCCAGAAGACTTATTTACCTACTACAAGTTGATTGGACATTGCACAAAGCGAGATAAAATGCAACTATCAAGAAAACCATCCTGAAATCAACCACCTAAAGTTTGTTACACAACTGGCGACCCAGATGAAGCAACTGGCAACCCATTTACTACAACTGGCGACCCAGTTGCAGCAACTGGCAACCCAATTACTACAACTGGCGACCTCGCAGCAACTGGCAACCCGGTTAGTACAACTGGCGACCCGGAAGTTGTAACTGGCGACCCAAATTTGTAACTGGTAACCCGAAAAATGAAAATAGCGACCTGGAATCACAAACTGTCGACCCAGGGTTAGAAACTAGTGACCCGGAGCTCAAAACTGGCAACCTGGTTTAAGCAATCGGTGACCCGGGGTTAAGTAACTGGCGACTCACTTCACTATAAATAGACTACTAATCGTTCAATTTTATACACACTCAATTTCAATTTCAATTCAATTCAAAGAAACTCTGTCCAAGTATTCTCTAGTTTCTAGCATTTAGTAGTTATAATAATATAATAACTAGAGGTAAAGAAGTCATATTAGTGCCTCTAGTAGTGTAGTTACTTTAGTAATAAAGGAGGTACTTATTGGGAAGCATTATCAAGAAGCATTTTACTTCAACATTTCAAATATCAACTATGACTTTCTCTATATTATATTAGAATGTTATAATGAACGTTAAGTTCATTATAATGAGCTAAACTACTTCTTGTGCTTATTAAAAATGTAACTTTAGAATTTTTACTATTGTTGTCGTTTAAATCATTATACGAGTTTGATTCAATGTTTTAAAAATGGGGTGAGTTTTTGTCAATTTATATAAAGTTTTTCCAACTTGTACCGTACTTAATTCTACATAAGTGATTTTAAGTATTCTGCGTGTAAAAAGCGTTATGGTCGGTGTCCTGAAAATTTAAAAACTATGATAAAACCATGTTGGAGAAATTCGGGGTATTTATGATCTATGAAACTAAATAACATAACAACACTCTTTCAACAAATGGTTTGATACACAGCCGATGTCGTTTTTGGTCAATTTGGTAAAGTTTAACATTATGGACTTGTGGTCTTCTATAACTGGCTTGATACGCAGCTAATGTCGTCTTCAGTCTACTTATAAAGTCAATCATTTTATATTTGGAGTCTAAGGTTTTTATAAAGTAGTATTCATTAACAAATGTTTTATATTTGAACAACGAAATCTATCACTTTATTCATAGCCGAAGGTCATTCTTAACTATTCAAATTAACCATTACTAACTTAATTCGGTAGGAATAATTTTCCTATTTCTGACCGGTGTTGTCAACAAGTCTAATCTTTCTTGTTACACGCTTTTTATAATAAACCCTATATTTTTATCACGTGGTGTATTAATTATTTATGCTTGTATTAGGTTTCTTGGAAATAAATTAATGGATAAAAATATATTATATAGAATAAAAGTGATAGTAATCCACGAAACAATATTATCGTAATCCGAGATGCAACTTACAGATTTAATAAACACGCTTTTATTATATAAAGCACATCCTTATTAGTTTAATTTAGTATTTTAATTACTATTTTTAATAATTACAAAATAACCAATACGAAAATATATAAACTTATAATAATATAAAAAGTAATCCTGATTAAAACGTTCAATAATGACACCCGAGTCATACTTATTCATTACAAACCTTTAAGAAAAGTACGAGTAATAATATTGTGATTTGGTCTCTCCCTACACTTATAAGTTACAAAATTGAAGACAACCAAATAGCCCGCACGGTCTAAAAAGCCGTGTTAGGTGTTGTGACTGTCCGATATTCCTACCGCTGGAAATAGCGGGAAAGAACGCGACGACCAGAGGCGCATCAATCACCTCTAGGAATGAAGTGAAAAATATTAATCTATGAAAAATATTAATCTAGGAAAGATATAGAATTTGAAATTGGGGAGATGGTCATGCTTAAGGTTTCGCCTTGGAAAGGCGTTGTTCGATTTGGTAAACGGGGGAAACTAAATCCAAGATACATTGGACCATTCAAGATTTTAGATCTAGTCGGACCAGTAGCCTACCGACTTGAATTACCTCAACAACTCGCCAATGTACATAATACCTTTCACGTCTCGAATCTGAAGAAGTGCTTAGCTAAAGAAGATATCACTATTCCTTTAGACGAAATTAAAATAAATGAAAAACTACAATTCATTGAAGAACCCGTCGAGATAATGGATCGTGAGGTTAAAAGGCTCAAGCAAAACAAGATACCAATTGTTAAGGTTCGATGGAATGCTCGCAGATGACCCGAGTTCACCTGGGAATGAGAAGATCAGATGAAGAAGAAATACTCGCACTTATTTCCAGAAGATACGTCAACACCTCCAACTGCTTAAAATTTCGGGACGAAATTTATTTAACGGGTAGGTACTGTAGTGACCCGAAATTTTTCATGTTTATATATATTAAATGAAATTGATATTTATATGATTAAGTGTTTCCAACATGTTAAGCAATCAAACTTGTTAAGACTTGATTAATTGAAATAGGTTTTATATAGACAATTGACCACCCAAGTTGACCGTGATTCACGAACGTTAAAACTTGTAAAAACTATATGATGTCATATATATGGATATATATATATATATATATATATAGTTAAAATGGTATTATGATAAGTACACATATCATTAAGTATATTAACAATGAACTACATATGTAAAAACAAGACTACTAACTTAATGATTTCGAAACGAGACATATATGTAACGATTATCGTTGTAACGACATTTAATTGTATATATATATCATATTAAGATATATTAATATATCATAATATCATTATAATGTAATAATTTAACATCTCATTTGATATAATAAACAATGGGTTAACAACACTTAACAGGATCGTTAACCTAAAGGCTTCAAAACAACATTTACATGTAACGACTAACGATGACTTAACGACTCAGTTAAAATGTATATACATGTAGTTTTTTAATATGTATTTATACACTTTTGAAAGACTTAAAGACACTTATCAAAATACTTCTACTTAACAAAAATGCTTACAATTACATCCTCGTTCAGTTTCATCAACAATTCTACTCGTATGCACCCGTATTCGTACTCGTACAATACACAGCTTTTAGATGTATGTACTATTGGTATATACACTCCAATGATTAGCTCTTAGCAGTCCATGTGAGTCACCTAACATATGTAGGAACCATCATTTGGCAACTAGCATGAAATATCTCATAAAATTACAAAAATATTAGTAATCATTCATGACTTATTTGCATGAAAACAAAATTACATATCCTTTATATTAAATCCATATACCAACGACCAAAAACACCTACAAACACTTTCATTCTTCAATTTTCTTCATCTAATTGATCTCTCTCAAGTTCCATCTTCAAGTTCTAAGTGTTCTTCATAAATTCCATAAGTATAGTTTCATAAAAATCAAGAATACTTCAAAGTTTACAAGTCTACTTCCAAGCTTTCTAATCCATTCCAAGTAATCATCTAAGATCAAGGAACCTTTGTTATTTACAGTAGGTTATCTTTCTAATTCAAGGGAATATTCATATTCAAACTTTGATTCAATTTCTACAACTATAACAATCTTATTTCGAGTGAAAATCTTACTTGAACTGTTTTCGTGTCATGATTCTGCTTCAAGAACTTTCAAGCCATCCAAGGATCCTTTGAAGCTAGATCCATTTTTCTCATTTCCAGTAGTTTTATCCAGAAAACTTGAGGTAGTAATGATGTTCATAACATCATTCAATTCATACATATAAAGCTATCTTATTCGAAGGTTTAAACTTGTAATCACTAGAACATAGTTTAGTTAATTCTAAACTTGTTCGCAAACAAAAGTTTATCCTTCTAAATTGACTTTTAAAATAAATTAAACACATGTTATATATCTATATGATATGCTAACTTAATGATTTAAAACCTGGAAACACGATGAACACCATAAAATCGGATATACGCCGTCGTAGTGAAACCGGGGGCTGTTTTGGTTTGGATAATTAAAACTATGATAAACTTTGATTTAAAAGTTGTTCTTCTGGTAAAATTATTTTTCGTATGAACATGAAACTATATCCAAAAATCTTGGTTAAACTCAAAGTGAAAGTATGTTTTTCAAAATGGTCATCAAGATGTCGTTCTTTTGACGGAAATGACTACCTCTTTAGTAATTGACATGTAACATAAATTTCCAATTATAAACCTATACTTTTTCTGTTTGGATTCTTAAATTAGAGTTCAATATGAAACCATAGCAATTTGATTCACTCAAAACAGATTTAAAATGAAGAAGTTATGGGTAAAACAAGATTGGATATTTTTGATCTTTTTAGCTACGGGAAATGTTTAACAAATTTATACAAATCATATTCTAGCTAACTTATATTGTATTATACATGTATTCTAATATATTATGTAATCTTGGGATACCATAGACACGTATGCAAATGTTTTGACATATCATATCGACCCATGTATATATATTATTTGGAACAACCATAGACACTCTATATGCAGTAATGTTGGAGTCAGCTATACAGGGTTGAGGTTGATTCTAAAAATATATATACTTTGAGTTGTAATCTAGCCTGAGACATGTATACACTGGGTCATGGATTGATTCAAGATAATATATATCGATTTATTTCTGTACATCTAACTGTGGACAACTAGTTGTAGGTTATTAACGAGGACAGCTGACTTAATACACTCTAATCTTCAAAACATAATAAAAATGGTTGTAATTATATTTTGATCATACTTTGATATATATGTACATATTTGTATAGGTTCGTGAATCGATCCGTGGCCAAGTCTTATTTCAGAGGAAGGAAATATCTGTGAAAGTGAGTTATAGTCCCACTTTTAAAATCTAATATTTTTGGGATGAGAATACATGCAGGTTTTATAAATGATTTACAAAATAGACACAAGTACGTGAAACAACATTCTATGGTTAAATTATCGAAATTGAATATGCCCCTTTTATTAAGTCCGGTAATCTAAGAATTAGGGAACAGACACCCTAATTGACGCGAATCCTAAAGATAGATCTATTGGGCCTAACAAACCCCATCCAAAGTACCGGATGCTTTAGTACTTTGAAATTTATATCATATCCGAAGGGTGTCCCGGAATGATGGGGATATTCTTATATATGCATCTTGTTAATGTCGGTTACCAGGTGTTCACCATATGAATGATTTTTATCTCTATGTATGGGATGTGTATTGAAATATGAAATCTTGTGGTCTAGTGTTACGATTTGATATATATAGGTTAAACCTATAACTCACCAACATTTTTGTTGACGTTTAAAGTATGTTTATTCTCAGGTGAATACTAAGAGCTTCCGCTGTTGCATACTAAATTAAGGATGATTTGGAGTCCATGCTTGTATAATATTGTTTAAAAACTGCATTCGAAGACTTATGTTGATGTGTAATATTATTGTAAACCATTATGTAATGGTCGTGTGAAAAACGCTATATTTTAGATTATCATTATTTGATAATCGTTGTAATATTTTAAAGGTTATGGTTTGTTTTAAAATCGAATGCAGTCTTTGAAAAACGTCTCATATAGAGGTCAAAACCTCGCGACGAAATCAATTAATATGGAACGTTTATAATCAATATGAACGGGACATTTCAGTTGGTATCCGAGCGTTGGTCTTAGAGAACCAGAAAATTTGCATTAATGTGTCTTATCGAGTTTGTTAGGATGCATTAGTGAGTCTGGATTTCGACCGTATTTTCTTTAAAAATGATTGCTTAACATTTTTGTTGGAAACTATATATAATTAACATGTAAATATTATGTGATATATTAATCTCTTAACATGTTTGATATTGTGTGATAGATGTCTACCTCTAGCACAAATCCCATTGACTCACCTAATAATAACGAAGATTCGAATATATATTGGCAAGATTAACAAGTTTCCGAAGAACCGGAAGAAGAGGAAACGGAACCGGAAGAAGAGGAACCAGAAGAAGAGGAACCGGAAGAAGAAGAGGTTCCGGAGGGGGGAATAGTAGGAACCACAGAAAACCGGTCAAATAAAAGAAAATCCCCAACCAATGGACCAAAGTTAATAATAGTCAATGGTGTTTCCGCTAAGGAAGCAAAATATTGGGAAAATTACCAATTTTTCGATGAATCGGATCCTGATGAGGATTCCGATGATGTAATAGAAATTACCCCGACCCAATTTAATGAGGCAAAAGAAAATAATAAGGGAAAAGGTATAAAAATAGAGAAACCCGATTCCAACCCCGATGAACTTTATATGTATCGGCAACATCCGTATTTCCTAAAATGTAACAATGACTCGGGAACCTCTAAACCACCAGGTTTTTCTAAACCATTGTGGAAAATGACAGCTCGTATTAGGGGAGCATCATATATCCCTAGGAAATTAGCAAAACGAACCAAGTCCGAAGAAGAAGAAACAAGTGAGTCGGATTAAAGAGTTGTACTCATGTTGTGTAATATATGTAATATAGTGCGCTTGTACTTTTATGTTCTATGTAAAAATTGCTTGTATTGTTTGTTAATTATCTTTTACGAATCTAATCCTTGTCTATTTTATAGTATAAAAACAAAATGGACGTTAAGGGTAGACAACCGAATATTTTAGAAGACCTACCAGAGGATATGATTGAGGAAATCTTGTCTAGAGTCGGTCAGAATTCATCAGCACATTTAGTTATGGTGAAATTAACTTGTCAAACATTTGAAAGACTTTCCAGAATTGCCTTAGTTTATAAAAGGCTTTCCTTTGATAGGTGGGGTATATCACATTCGGGAGACCGTAAGTTACGCCGTGTTTTCTTTAAAGCATTAAATGCGGGGAACTCAAATGCAATTTTACGCTACGGGTTAAGAACCTATTTTGACTCAACATATCCCAACATAGGATTTCATGAGTTAGAAAGAGCTTCTAACATGCAACATAAAGAAGCATGTTATGCTTACGGGTTAATAATGTTTGCTTCTCATCAAATTGAGAAAAAGAACATTGGGTTGCAACTTTTAAATAAAACATTTCCACAAGTGATGGACTCGGTAGTTGAGATGAGAAACAAGGTTTTTAGATTATTACGGGGCTGTTGGACATTACGAAACCCTCGTCCTTTTGATGACATTACAACATGTTGTCTTATCAACGGTCACAACGATTATGTTCCAGAAGACCAAGGATGGGAAGTAGTCATAGTAAAACCAGAATGCATGACTTGTTTCTGGACGTATGAATTACGTGTCTTTATTGCCTTTGTTGAACGACTTGCATATTAACTAGAATTTTCTTCGCAACTATTTTGTATCAGAGTTTTTATTTGCTATATTTCTTGCTATATGTAAAATAGCGGTATTGTAAGTTTGCAAAATATTGTATAAAAGTTTGAATGTGAAATATTATTATAATTAGTTTTCATATAGAATTGTAGTAGTTGAATTGTATGTTAGCTACTAAGTATGAACTTAACGGGTAGGTATTACCCGAATTAAAACTTATAAAACGCTAATATGAAGAAAAAGCTTTTATAAATGAGTTCATATTATGCTACGGAATACTATTGACTACTCTTAATATTCTATATGATTAACTTAATTCTTTTGGCTATTTTTGAAGGAAATGGCACCGACTACTCGTCAGAACTTGAACATGAGTGAGGAAGACTTCCGTGCTTTCCTTGCAGCAAATATAGCCGTAGTACAGGCTGCAATGCAAAACAACAATAACTCAGGGTCTAGCAGTGGAGTTAACTCCACAGGAAACCGTATAGGATGCTCCTACAAGGCTTTCACTGCCGGTAAACCTCTAGAATTCGATAGAACTGAAGGACCAGTCGGACTGAAACGATGGACCGAAAAGGTCGAATCTGTGTTTGCTATAACCAAATGTGTTGAGGAAGATAAGGTAAAGTACGCCACGCATACCTTCACAGGCACTGCGTTAACATGGTGGAATACCTATCTCGAACAAGTGGGACAAGATGCTGCTTATGCACTACCGTGGTCAGCATTCAAACACTTAATGAATGAGCAGTACTGAAATGACCCGTCCTAATCCATCTGGATGAAGTCATCAACATTTGATCCTAGAGCGATGATCGACTCCAAGTAATGTCCTTAAAATGAGCAAATGCACAGCGGAAGATTTCTTTCAAACCTGAGAATAAACATGCTTTCAAGTGTCTACCAAAAGGTTGGTGAGTTCATAGGTTTATCTTAAAACAATAAAATTCATCATTTTGATAGACCACAAAATTTAAATGCTGCATGGTACAAATGGGCCCGAATCCTATACCCACCTGTAATGTACATGCTATATCTTTTAAATACAGTACATCTTTCTCGTGTACGAAACCATTTTCATAAATCATAGTAACCGTACACATATCTTGTGCACAAAAATAACATACACATAACCTGTGTATAAAATCATTCTCTCGATATATAACATTCACATCAACTGGTGGCAATTATCATGTCCACATAATTCAATGGTGGTAATTATCATGTCCACATAATTCAATGGTGGCAATTATCATGTCCACATAATTTAATGGTGGCAATTATCATGTCCACATCATCCAATAATAATCTGCAGAACTTCTGTCTGCATAATAATTCATTCGAGGAATGTTTTGCTTGTGTCTATTTCGTCAAACATTTATAAAAGCATTTTATGTATTCGCAGTCCAAAATATATTTCAAAATCATTTAATAATGCAGTTGTAAAAACAGCGCATATATTCTCAGTCCCAAAAATGTAAAGAGTAAAAGGGAATCAAATGAACTCACGGATATAAATATTGTAAAACAGTAAATAAGCATTTGCATGTATTCTCAGCTCAAAAATGAAATGAGTAAAAAGGGATTAAATGAACTCACGGATATAAATATTATAAAACAGTACGTAAGCATTTGCATGTATTCTCAGCCCAAAAATATATATTGCAAAAGTAATTAAAAAGGGAGCAAATGAAACTCACCATACTGTATTTTGTAGTAAAAATACATATACGACATTAAACAAGTGTAGGATTGGCCTCGGATTCACGAACCTATATCATTTGTATATTTATTAATATGCATAGTTATAATCGAACAATATTTATATAAGTTTATGATATCTTTAATTTTATATATTAGGTATGTTTAATTTGTGTATATATTTATAATGATTAATATTTATATAGTTATTTTAATATATCTATTTTTATATACATAATTGTTTAATGTTATATTTAAAAATCGATAGTTTGTTATTTGTAAGTATTTATATAATTAATATTAGTAGGTTTGATATACATAGTTAGGTGAAATTGAAATATAATTATAGTATATATAATAAGTATACTTTACGTACAAAATAT
The DNA here is from genome assembly GCF_046630445.1 of Rutidosis leptorrhynchoides. Taxonomy (NCBI): domain Eukaryota; kingdom Viridiplantae; phylum Streptophyta; class Magnoliopsida; order Asterales; family Asteraceae; genus Rutidosis; species Rutidosis leptorrhynchoides. The sequence continues at coordinate 349,653,747 of NC_092334.1, read as the reverse complement.
TTATTTGTTTAAAAATGATAGTTTCGATGTTAATGATTTACTAATAATAATTTTAATAACTTTATTAAAAATGATAATATTAATAATACTAATATTGATATTGTTAATAATAATACCGATAATAATACTAATAATGATTAATGATGTTACTTAATAACAATAATAATACAAAAGATGATACAATGCTAATTTTTATGAGAATGATATTAATTTGTAATATGATAGTAATAATATTACTTATCTTAACAATAATAATAATAATATTTATTTTTGTATTTATAATCGTAATAATAATAATAAATGATTTTTATTACTTGTATTAATAATAATAATAATAATAATAATAATAATAATAATAATAATAATAATAATAATAATAATAATAATAATAATAATAATAATCTTTATAACATTAATAATAACACCAATAATATTAACACTAACAATCATGACAATAATAATATTAATAATAATAATAATAATGATAATGATAATGATAATAATAATAAACTACCTCAAGGAAGATGTTCTAAAAAAAATAACCCATGCCCGGGCTCGAACCCTAGACCTCTCGTTCAAGCAAACCCCTCTAAACCACTGAACCACTTTATTATATCTTCTACAATTCGCAAGCTTAAATAATTAACCCGTAATACACTGTTATGGCTCAACAAGAAAAAACCCATTTAGCAAATTTAATAAGCCCAATCTTTTAAAATCAAAAGCTCGATAAATTCATGGTTGAGAAGGATTCGTTTGGGAGCTGCAACTACAACGTATCATCCTTATCCTTAATACCATAATTCGATCCAGGAAATATAAAAATAAAACGTGATCGCCTAAAAGGAATAAATAACCATTTGAAACCCACTAGTCTATTAAAGTATAATTTACACCGTGATTATCTTTTTAAAAATTCCTAGTGCTTGTCAATTCTTTACAGCTCACTAACAAACCTCAAATGGGTTTATTTATTTGTAAGTTGTCGGCCAATATTGGATTTCACCATATATATCGCATGCTTCTTTTATAAATCGAATATATTACAGAGAACATTAGTAACGGGTGGTAGTAGAAGTGGAGTGGTGGTTTGTGATGGTTTCACAGAAACAGCAACTGCAGTAACAGTAACATGTATCGGTTTGGTATTGATTTGAGGTGCGAGTATAACAGAAAACAGAAAGGTTGATCGTGGTGGTGGTGATTTGTTTTGGGTGATTCTTTTCCGGTTGCATCAACAATTATAGCAGCAGATTTGGTGAGTTTGTGGTGTTTCTTGGTTGTAAAACAACAACACAGGAGAAACAAAAGAGTTATTGCAGCAGCAAAATAGTGATGATGAGAGTAATTGTTTACGTCTAGGAAGAGGAGATAGAGAGAAAGGTGAGATAGAGAGATAGTGATTTATGGTGGTTCTTTCTTCGAATAGGAAAGAAAGGTGGTGATGATGGACATGGTGATCGAAGGCAGAAACAGATAAGAATTAGTAACAATGGTGACGGGTTCTTCCTGGGTTTCGAACTAGATTAAATGAGAGAGAGAGAGAAGAGAGAAGGAGGATGTGAGAGGTGACCGAAGGTGTTTGTCCAACTCTTCATTGAGAAATCATTTAGCAATAGAAGTTCAATGGGCTTGATCATAAAACAAAAGAGAGTGTCGGTTGTAGGTGGTGATATGGTTACGGCTTTACGAAGGTGGCTTGTTAGATGATGGTCTCGATTAGTATATGAAGTAGAAAGTAGAAACAATGGTGATGGGTTTCGATCTAGGGTGCAGGTAGCGTAAGTGTTCAATGAGAGTTTTAAAATTAGTCTTGAAGAGTAGCAACAAGTATGGTTTGAGTGGTTTCTTTGTATTTGTTTCTCCTTGAATGGATTAAGTATTATAGGAAACGTAATTAAAGGATTAATACAGTAAACAGATTCGATGGACTTGTTTTGTAGCAGGGATTTTGGCAATTGGATCGACAGGTTTTTAAGCCAGTACATCAATAAAATATAAATAACTAAAAAGGAGAAAGGGATATCTAACAAACTTTGATATCTTGTGATTTATGGGAATCAAAGTGTACTGCGTTCAGACAGAACAATTTACCTAAAGTTTGAAAACAATTAAAGACTGCTAACTGAATTGAATCTGTAACATACAGGAAACAAAATAAATTTTTTTTTTTACGTTTGATTGTGATGTAAAACAATTTGCGTGATTTATAATATCTGTCACTATCATCTGTTATTAAATATAAACTTATTAATAATACCATTGTTAACAATAATAATAATATAAATAATGATAATAATATCCAAATAATACAAATAATAAATAAAGAAAAAAATTTGTTAATTTTTAATAAAGATACCAAGTTTAAAATAATAATTAGCAATAATAGTAATAATAACTATAAAGATGATAAATAATAATATTAATGATAATAATATATTAGTACATTTAATAATATAACAACTTATGCATATCAAATTTCATATATATATATATATATATATATATATATATATATATATATATATATATATATATCAATAATAATAAAACTAATAATAATATTAACACAATTATATTTTTAACTTGTAATTACATTTAATTATTAATATTATATGATAACATATATTTAATATTTAATATTTATACTTTTTATGTATATTAAAATATTAATTTTTAATAAGAGTCATATGGTTTCACATCATATAAATATATTCATTTTCATAATACCTAATTATTATTATTTTATATTTTTTAATTTCACACATTTGTTCGTGAATCGTCGGGAGTAGTCGAAGGTCAAATGAATATATGAACACAGTTTAAAATTCTAGAGATTTATCTTGACAAACTTTGCTTATCATGTCGGAAACATATAAAGATTAAAGTTTAAATTTGGTCGGAAATTTCCGGGCCATCACAGTACCTACCCGTTAAAGAAATTTCGTCCCGAAATTTGAAGGTGGTCGTCATGGTTAACAATAAATATGTTTTCATGACGCATGTGAGCTGATGGACAAAGTTTTATTACCATTGAGTAATAAGGAATAAATAATTTGATTATCCGAAGAGTATAAGTGAAGCTGTTGTAACAGATGGAAATGCATAAATAGAGATTCGTCTTAACTTTTGACGTTCTCTTGGTTGAATTCCGAAATTCAAGGGATTCAAAAGAAAATATTGGAAATCTATAAGGTCTGATTCTTCGGTGAACAAGGAAAATCAGGATCTCTCTAATTAAATGTGGAGATCGGACTTGATTACTCTGTCTGGCATTTCCATTATAAATTAAAGCTCTTCCATTCCATTATTCTCACCATTCCTATACTTTCTTTCTTAGTTCATACATCCAAAAGATTGTGAAAATGCTTAATCCAGTTCTAATCCTTGATATATATATTTTTTTTTTATCATTTCTGTCATCCTTCTTTTTAATCTTCCACCAGAAGAATCTGGTTACTTCTACTATTACCTTGGGGTGATACTATTCTTAATTCTACCGTGTCTTTATATTGCTATTCGTATTAATATCCACGGTTTGTAATTTATGTGTTGTTATCGAACTTTATATTCTCCCTTATATTTCGGAGTCCCTGCTTTCATCTTCTATAATCATTGTCATTCACAGTTAATGCTCTCTCTTATTTGCTGCAATTTATACCCCCTTTCTATTTCGAAGTTCCATGCTTTTGTTTTCTTTTCGCAAGTAATGGTCCAGAATTTGTCGGTATGGAGTTTCGAATGAACATGACTAATGTTCTAAGAGAGAGATTGTAATAACACGCTTTTGATTTGGTAAATTACCAGAATTCAAGAGAAAAGATAGAACTATCAAGAAAATATGTTCTTGATATGTTTAGAGATTAGTTAGAATGTAAGAGTCATGTAACATGGCACATGATGACGTTATGATCTGTGAATCATCACGTCCCATTAGAAACTCAGCATGACTTACTGTAATATAATCACGTTGATCAAGTGTCATTATATTATACTAACTCATGCATCAATTCCCAACATTACTTCAATAACATTCATATTTTAAGCTCGAAAGTTTACAGAATATAGAAACTAACAGTTTTTATATGATGTAACATTGATAGCACGAAGAGATTAATGATTTCAGACAAGAATAGTTATGAAGATATCTTCAGAAATATGGAGGATATTTATGATGATATTTTGGAATTTCTAAGTTCGATGGTTGATGAAAAAAAAAATTTCCTCAAGATTTTAACATGAGTACGGAGTAAGATATTCGTTGAAGGTTTCATCTGATTCAGAATTACCTGGATTCTTTGAATATATGGTATGGTCCTTGTATTTGTCCTTGGTTTCCTTCGTGGTTAGCTCAGTCCATTTTCCAGTTCCAACTTTTCTGAGCTTTTCTAACATACTATTCTTTATCATCAAACTTCTGATGATTAAGGTCATTTACGATTGTCTACGGTTTATGCTGCTTCATTCAGCCTTTTCAACATTTAGAGTATTGATTCGTAGACTAGGTGCGTTTCAGAATTTCAGAATGGAAGATCATAATTCTAAGAGGTAAATGTTATATGTATACATATAACTTTTGATGTAGAAACGTTGCGAGACTCACAATACAAATTTGCTGATTCCTGGTAATTGGTATGGCAATTCTTGTTACAAGATGCGGATGAGTATATAATGAGACTTCAGTAGATAAATATAGTGATTTGTCGGAGAGTTTTAAACCAAGGAGCGACGAGGTTGCTGGTACATTTGCTGGTAATATGGTGGAATATAAAAGGTTCTCAGGTAACAATAAAAGAGCACGCATATATATCAAGGTGTTAATAAGGTTGTTTCGAACGAAAAGTCGAAGTTGACTTGATGGAGCTGTGACAAAATTTGCTACTTTGAAAAGGTATTGTAAAGTGATTTTCGGAAATAACAACGCCAAAGGAGCTAGCACAACTAAGTTTTAAACGTTCACTCAGCTTCCGAGAGTTTTTCAGGTGCATAACTATATACATCAATCTTTTCTTCCGTAGATGAACTGCGATTGGTTCATCCTCTCGATTGAGGTGTTTTCAAGAATCATGAAAGGTTTAAATGTAGATTGTGATCGTCGAGATACAAATGAGGTTTAAGATGAACTCAAGTGGCAAGCTTGAAGAAAAGTTTAGTTTCATATGTTATAATCAATATTTTAATTCATTTTAATTGTCTAATGTTATTAGTCCACAGTCGATAGTCCACAGTAACAGTCCAATAATTCATATATAGTTTAATATATAATATTCGAATTAATTAATACGTATCGTGACCCGTATACATCTCAGACTCAATCACAACTCAAAGTATATATATTATTGTAGAATCAACCTCAACCCTGTATAGCTAACTCCCGCATTACTGCATATAGAGTGTCTATGGTTATTCCAAATAATATATATATATATGCGTCGATATGATATGTCAAACCTTGTATACGTGTCCCGATATTTAAAGTGCGTAAAATAAATAACAAAAATTTAATGACAATAAATAAATTTACGAGAATTAAAATTGCGATAATTAAATTGCGATAAATAAATTGCGATAAATAAATGTAATACGGAATTAACAGTTAGCTAGGAACAATTAGCTAGGATTTTGTTAGCGTGAATTCTAAACAAAATTTCTCATAGTTAATTTGTCTGTTTCTAACAAATTTTATTTTAATTTGTCCAATGTTTTCTTCATTATGCCACTTGTCGGATTCTGATAGGTCAAAATCCAAATATGAAATTGAATGAAAATAGTTATTCTGTGATGAACGGATACGTATCTGTGGATGTAAGTAGGATAGTAAATGACTGTTGAATCAGATTCTAAAAATGTACAATGTAACTTATTAATGTGAAATCGAAATATTCATCGGGTATTACCTACACGTTAAAATATTTTCACCATTAACAGTTTGTACGAAAGAATTTTTAATTACAATCTTTATGAAAAATATACTTACATATATATTTTCCTCAGATGAAATCATGAATTTAATGAGTTAATATGATATTAACTCATCTGTTTTACCGTTAGAACAAGAATATATAATCTCTAAAACATTAGAGATTACATAATCGCCATGTCGAATGAAGATAAATGATGTAGAACGTCATGTAGAACGTCATGTAGAACAATGATTATACTCGAGGTACAGAATGAGATGTTGAGGCATAGATTGTTGATGATACGGGTGCTGCTACTGATGTACTGTTGGTGCAGGTGATGTTGCTGAAGCTGGTATGTTTTGCACCATACTTTCCAAGGCTACAACTCGGGCACGATGCCCGTTGACTTATTACTCCGGAATGATTGTCGGTAGGAACGAGCGAATGAATAAGGTTTAGAATTTTAGATAGAATATAATCGGGGCGAGATACTCTGGAAGTGAGTGTGAAAGTGGTGTTTCGAATGGGTTCATCGGTAAGTGCCTCAGGTTCTTCGCCAAGAGGTGTATTCGGTTGGTGGAAGGGATCGCCTTCTTCGGGTTTCCATCGGTTAAGTCATCTACGAACCCATCAGATGAATTGGGGATGGCTGATTGGTTGATTCATTCTGGTGACGTTGCCTTCGGAGCTTAGGTGAACATCCATGTCGAAATAGCTGTCGGAATAATTATCGGAATAGCTATCGAAATCTGAGGGACTCGAACTGGTTGAGGGATTCATCTCATACGATCAGATGAAGAATTTTCGATAAGAAATAGATTATAGGATGTAGATTAGTACCCTGCAATACATAAGTTACATATGCATATATAATACTAAAATCCCATAAGTTACGGAGGAATCTACGGAACTGTAAGGCAAAGTTTACAGTAATAGATACGCTAAGATATGAATGTTTGTCTATACACTATTCATGTAGTCAATGCAGTAAAACGTGTCTAGACTAAGAATAATGAGCAGGTAATTTCCTAAGGATGATAAGCAGATGATTTCCGATAAAAATGATAAGCAAAACTTTTGACATGCAGACACGGTCGAAGTCCAGACTCACTAATGCATCCTAATGACTATCAGTTAGACACACTAATGCAAGACCTGGTTCGCTAAGACCACCGCTCTGATACCAACTGAAATGACCCGTCCTAATCCATCTGGACGAAGTCATCAACATTTGATCCCAGAGCGATGATCGACTCCAAGTAATGTCCTTAAAATGAGCAAATGCACAGCGGAAGATTTCTTTCATACCTAAGAATAAACATGCTTTCAAGTGTCAACCAAAAGGTTGGTGAGTTCATAGGTTTATCTTAAAACAATAAAATTCATCATTTTGATAGACCACAAAATTTAAATGCTGCATGGTACAAATGGGCCCGAATCCTATACCCACCTGTAATGTACATGCTATATCTTTTAAATACAGTACATCTTTCTCGTGTACGAAACCATTTTCATAAATCATAGTAACCGTACACATATCTTGTGCACAAAAATAACATACACATAACCTGTGTATAAAATCATTCTCTCGATATATAACATTCACATCAACTGGTGGCAATTATCATGTCCACATAATTCAATGGTGGCAATTATCATGTCCACATAATTCAATGGTGGCAATTATCATGTCCACATCATTCAATAATAATCCGCAGAACTTCTGTCTGCATAATAATTCATTCGAGGAATGTTTTGCTTGTGTTTATTTCGTCAAACATTTATAAAAGCATTTCATGTATTCGCAGTCCAAAATATATTTCAAAAGCATTTAATAATGCAGTTGTAAAAACAGCGCATATATTCTCAGTCCCAAAAATGTAAAGAGTAAAAGGGAATCAAATGAACTCACGGATATAAATATTGTAAAACAGTAAATAAGCATTTGCATGTATTCTCAGCCCAAAAATGAAATGAGTAAACAGGGATTAAATGAACTCACGGATATAAATATTGTAAAACAGTAAGTAAGCATTTGCATGTATTCTCAGCCCAAAAATATATATTGCAAAAGCAATTAAAAAGGGAGCAAATGAAACTCACCATACTGTATTTTGTAGTAAAAATACATATACGACATTAAACTAGTGTAGGATTGGCCTCGGATTCACGAACCTATATCATTTGTATATTTATTAATATGCATAGTTATAATCGAACAATATTTATATAAGTTTATGATATCTTTAATTTTATATATTAGGTATGTTTAATTTGTGTATATATTTATAATGATTAATATTTATATAGTTATTTTAATATATCTATTTTTATATACATAATTGTTTAATGTTATATTTAAAAATCGATAGTTTGTTATTTGTAAGTATTTATATAATTAATATTAGTAGGTTTGATATACATAGTTAGGTGAAATTGAAATATAATTATAGTATATATAATAAGTATACTTTACGTACAAAATATTTATTTGTTTAAAAATGATAGTTTCGATGCTAATGATTTACTAATAATAATTTTAATAACTTTATTAAAAATGATAATATTAATAATACTAATATTGATATTGTTAATAATAATACCGATAATAATACTAATAATGATTAATGATGTTACTTAATAACAGTAATAATACAAAAGATGATACAATGCTAATTTTTATGAGAATGATATTAATTTGTAATATGATAGTAATAATATTACTTATCTTAACAATAATAATAATAATATTTATTTTTGTATTTATAATCGTAATAATAATAATAATAAATGATTTTTACTACTTGTATTAATAATAATAATAATAATAATCTTTATAACATTAATAATAACACCAATAATATTAACACTAACAATCATGACAATAATAATATTAATAATAATAATAATAATGATAATGATAATGATAATGATAATAATAATAAACTACCTCAAGGAAGATGTTCTAAAAAAAATAACCCATGCCCGGGCTCAAACCCTAGACCTCTCGTTCAAGCAAACCCCTCTAAACCACTGAACCACTTTATTATATCTTCTACAATTCGCAAGCTTAAATAATTAACCCGTAATACACTGTTATGGCTCAACAAGAAGAAACCCATTTAGCAAATTTAATAAGCCCAATCTTTTAAAATCAAAAGCTCGATAAATTCATGGTGGAGAAGGATTCGTTTGGGAGCTGCAACTACAACGTATCATCCTTATCCTTAATACCATAATTCGATCCAGGAAATATAAAAATAAAACGTGATCGCCTAAAAGGAATAAATAACCATTTGAAACCCACTAGTCTATTAAAGTATAATTTACACCGTGATTGTCTTTTTAAAAATTCCTAGTGCTTGTCAATTCTTTACAGCTCACTAACAAACCTCAAATGGGTTTATTTATTTGTAAGTTGTCGACCCATATTGGATTTCACCATATATATCGCATGCTTCTTTTATAAATCGAATATATTACAGAGAACAATAGTAACGGGTGGTAGTAGAAGTGGAGTGGTGGTTTGTGATGGTTTCACAGAAACAGCAACTACAGTAGCAGTAACATGTATCGGTTTGGTAGTGATTTGAGGTGCGAGTATAACAGAAAACAGAAAGGTTGATCGTGGTGGTGGTGATTTGTTTTGGGTGATTCTTTTCCGGTTGCATCAACAATTATAGCAGCGGATTTGGTGAGTTTGTGGTGTTTCTTGGTTGTAAAACAACAACACAGGAGAAACAAAAGAGTTATTGCAGCAGCAAAATAGTGATGATGAGAGTAATTGTTTACGTCTAGGAAGAGGAGATAGAGAGAAAGGTGAGATAGAGAGATAGTGATTTATGGTGGTTCTTTCTTCGAATAGGAAAGAAAGGTGGTGATGATGGACATGGTGATCGAAGGCAGAAACAGATAAGAATTAGTAACAATGGTGACGGGTTCTTCCTGGGTTTCGAACTAGATTAAATAAGAGAGAGAGAAGAGAGAAGGAGGACGTGAGAGGTGACCGAAGGTGTTTGTCCAACTCTTTATTGAGAAATCATTTAGCAATAGAAGTTCAATGGGCTTGATCATAAAACAAAAGAGAGTGTCGGTTGTAGGTGGTGATATGGTTACGGCTTTACGAAGGTGGCTTGTTAGATGATGGTCTCGATTAGTATATGAAGTAGAAAGTAGAAACAATGGTGATGGGTTTCGATCTAGGGTGCAGGTAGCGTAAGTGTTCAATGAGAGTTTTAAAATTAGTCTTGAAGAGTAGCAACAAGTATGGTTTGAGTGGTTTCTTTGTATTTGTTTCTCCTTGAATGGATTAGGTATTATAGGAAACGTAATTAAAGGATTAATACAGTAAACAGATTCGGTGGACTTGTTTTGTAGTAAGGATTTTGGCAATTGGATCGACAGGTTTTTAAGCCAGTACATCAATAAAATATAAATAACTAAAAAGGAGAAAGGGATATCTAACAAACTTTAATATTTTATGATTTATGGGAATCAAAATGTAATGCGTTCAGACAGAACAATTTACCTAAAGTTTGAAAACAATTAAAGACTGCTAACTGAATTGAATCTGTAACATACAGGAAACAAATTTTTTTTTTTTTTTTTTTTTTTTATACGTTTGATTGTGATGTAAAACAATTTGCGTGATTTATAATATCTGTCACTATCATCTGTTATTAAATATAGACTTATTAATAATACCATTGTTAACAATAATAATAATATAAATAATGATAATAATATCCAAATAATACAAATAATAAATAAATAAAAAAATTTGTTAATTTTTAATAAAGATACCAAGTTTAAAATAATAATTAGCAATAATAGTAATAATAACTATAAAGATGATAAATAATAATATTAATGATAATAATATATTAGTACATTTAATAATATAACAACTTATGCATATCAAATTTCATATATATATATATATATATATATATATATATATATATATATATATATATATATATATATATATATATATATATATATATATATATATATATATATATATATATATATATATATCAATAATAATAAAACTAATAATAATATTAACACAATTATATTTTTAACTTGTAATTACATTTAATTATTAATATTATATGATAACATATATTTAATATTTAATATTTATACTTTTTATGTATATTAAAATATTAATTTTTAATAAGAGTCATATGGTTTCAAATCATATAAATATATTCATTTTCATAATACCTAATTATTATTATTTTATATTTTTTAATTTCACACATTTGTTCGTGAATCGTCAGGAGTAGTCGAAGGTCAAATGAATATATGAACACAGTTTAAAATTCTAGAGATTTATCTTGACAAACTTTGCTTATCATGTCGGAAACATATAAAGATTAAAGTTTAAATTTGGTCAGAAATTTCCGGGTCATCACAAGTACCGTCCCAGAAACGAGGCCAATAAGCTCAAGGTAGAACTTAGAGGGTTATGAACACAAGGGTTTGATATTACCATGTACGAACGACGATTTACAGAGTTGTGCCTATTGTGTCCGGGAGCGTTCGAAGATGAAGAAGAGGAAATCGACGCATTTGTAAAAGGGTTACCGAAAAGGATCCAAGAGGATATAAGTTCACACGAGCCCGCCTCCATACAAAAGGCAAGTCGAATGGCTCATAAACTTATAAATCAAATTGAGGAAAGGATTAAAGAACAGGCGGCCGAAGAAGCCAATACGAAACAAGTCAAGAGGAAATGGGAAGAAACCAGTGACAAGGGTCACAATTTCAATAATCAACCCAACAATCATAACTACAATCGCACCAATTTTTGCAACAACAAACGCAACAACAACAACCACCCCAGCAACAACTACAACAACCGTTTCAACAATAATAACAACCGCAACAACAACAATCCCAACAATAACAACAAGAGGCAGAAATTCTGCCAGAGATGTGAAGGATACCATCAACTGGGCTCTGTACAGCAGTGTGTACTAAGTGTAATAGAAAGGGCCATGGTGCGACAAAGTGCAAAATCTACGGATCAATGGCTAAGGGAACAAATAATGTCGGAACAAGTTATGCAGACATTACCTGTTTTAGATGCGGGAAGAAGGGCCATTACAAAATTATGTGTCCAAATTAGGGGGATAATAATGGGCAAGGCCGAGGAAGAGTCTTCAACATTAATGGGGTTGAAGCGCATGAAGACCCGGAGCTTGTTACGGGTACGTTTCTTATTGACAATACATCTGCTTATGTTTTATTTGATTCGGGTGCGGATAGAAGCTATATAAGTAAGGATTTCTGTGCTAAATTAAGTTGTCCATTGACGCCGTTGGATAGTAAATTTTTACTTGAAATTGGCAAACGGTAAATTAATTTCAGCAGATTATATATGCCGGAATCGAGAAATTAAACTGGGTAGCGAAATATTTAAGATTGATTTGATACCAGTAGAGTTAGGGAGTTTTGATGTAATAGTTGGCATGGACTGGCAGAAGGAGAGGAAAGCAGAGATCGTATGTTACAAAAATGCAATTCGCATTGTACGAGAAGAAGGAGAACCCTTAATGGTGTACGGAGAAAAGGGCAACACGAAGCTACATCTTATTAGTAGTTTGAAGGCACACAAACTAATAAGAAAAGGTTGCTATGCTATTCTAGCACACGTCGAGAAAGTACAAACTGAAGAAAAGAGCATCAATGATGTTCCCGTCGCAAAAGAATTTCCCGATGTATTTCCGAAAGAATTACCGGGACTACCTCCACATCGATCTATTGAATTTCAAATAGATCTTGTACCAGGAGCTGCACCAATAGCTCGTGCTCCTTACAGACTTGCACCCAGCGAGATGAAAGAACTGCAAAGCTAACTGTAAGAACTATTAGAACGTAGTTTCATTCGGCCAAGCACATCACCATGGGGAGCTCCTGTTTTGTTTGTCAAGAAGAAGGATGGTACATTTAGGTTGTGTATTGACTACAGAGAGTTGAATAAACTTACCATCAAAAACCGTTATCCACTGTCGAGAATTGACAACTTATTTGATCAACTACAAGGCTCGTCGGTTTATTCGAAAATCGATTTACGTTATGGATATCATCAAATGCGAGTAAAGGAGGATGATATTCCAAAAACTACTTTTATGACGCGTTATGGTCATTACGAGTTTATGGTTATGCCGTTTGGATTGACTAACGCACCAGCTGTGTTCATGGACCTTATGAACCGAGTGTGTGGGCCATATCTTGACAAGTTTGTCATTGTTTTCATCGATGACATACTTATTTACTCAAAGAATGATCAAGAGCACGAAGAACATTTGAGAAAAGTGCTAGAAGTATTGAGGAAAGAAAAACTGTACGCTAAGTTTTCAAAGTGTGCATTTTGGTTGGAAGAAGTTCAATTCCTCGGTCACATAGTGAACAAATAAGGTATCCAGGTGGACCCGGCAAAGATCGAAACCGTTGAAAAGTGGGAAACCCCAAAAATTCCGAAGCATATACGTCAATTTTTAGGATTGGCTGGTTACTACAGAAGATTCATCCAAGATTTCTCCAAAATAGCAAAACCCTTGACTGCATTAACGCATAAATGGAAGAAATTTGAATGGAAGGATGAACAAGAGAAGGCATTTCAGTTATTGAAGAAAAAGCTAACTACGGCACCTATATTGTCATTGCCTGAAGGGAATGATGATTTTGTGATTTATTGTGACGCATCAAAGCAAGGCCTCGGTTGTGTATTAATGCAACGAATGAAGGTAATTGCTTATGCGTCTAGACAATTAAAGATTCACGAGCAAAATTATACGACACACGATTTGGAATTAGGCGCTGTTGTTTTTGCATTAAAGACTTGGAGGCACTACTTATATGGGGTCAAAAGTATTTTATATACCAACCACAAAAGTCTTTAACATATATTTAATCAGAAACAACTGAACATGAGGAAGCGCATGTGGATTGAATTGTTGAATGATTACGACTTTGAGATTCGTTACCACCCGGGGAAGGTGAATGTGGTAGCCGACGCTTTGAGTAGAAAGGACAGAGAACCCATTCGAGTAAAAGCTATGAATATAATGATTCACAATAACTTTACAACTCAAATAAAGGAGGCGCAACAAGGAGTTTTAAAAGAGGGAAATTTAAAGGATGAAATACCCAAAGGATCGGAGAAGCATCTTAATATTCGGGAAGACAGAACCTAGTATAGGGCTGAAAGAATTTGGGTACCAAAATTTGGAGATATGAGAGAAATGGTACTTAGAGAAGCTCATAAAACCAGATATTCAATACATCCTGGAACGGGGAAGATGTACAAAGATCTCAAGAAACATTTTTGGTGGCCAGGTATGAAAGCCGATGTTGCTAAATACGTAGGGGAATGTTTGATGTGTTCTAAGGTCAAAGCTGTGCATCAGAAACCATCAGGTCTACTTCAACAACCCGAAATCCCGGAATGGAAATGGGAAAACATTACCATGGATTTCATCACTAAATTGCCAAGGACTGCAAGTGGTTTTGATACTATTTCGGTAATAGTTGATCGTCTCACCAAATCAGCACACTTCCTGCCAATAAGAGAAGATGACAAGATGGAGAAGTTAGCACGACTGTATTTGAAGGAATTCGTCTCCAGACATGGAATACCAATCTCTATTATCTCTGATAGGGATGGCAGATTTGTTTCAAGGTTTTGGCAGACATTACAACAAGCATTGGGAACTCGTCTATACATGAGTACTGCCTATCATCCACAAACCGATGGACAGAGTGAAAGGATGATACAGACTCTTGAAGACATGCTACGAGCATGTGTTATTGATTTTGGAAACGGTTGGGATCGACATCTACCATTAGCAGAATTTTCCTACAACAACAGTTACCACTCGTGTATCGAAATGGCACCATTCGAAGCACTTTATGGTAGAAAGTTCAGATCTCCAATTTGTTAGAATGAATTGGGGGATAGACAGATTATGGGTCCGGAGATAATCCAAGAAACTACAGAGAAAATCATCCAAATTCAACAACGGTTGAAAACCGCTCAGAGTCGATAAAAGAGCTATGCGGACCTTAAAAGGAAAGATATAGAATTTGAAATTGGGGAGATGGTCATGCTTAAGGTTTCACCTTGGAAAGGCGTTGTTCGATTTGGTAAACGGGGGAAACTAAATCCAAGATACATTGGACCATTCAAGATTTTAGATCGTGTCGGACCAGTAGCCTACCGACTTGAATTACCTCAACAACTCGCCAATGTACATAATACCTTTCACGTCTCGAATCTAAAGAAGTGCTTAGCTAAAGAAGATGTCACTATTCCTTTAGACGAAATTAAAATCAATGAAAAACTACAATTCATTGAAGAACCCGTCGAGATAATGGATCGTGAGGTTAAAAGGCTCAAGCAAAACAAGATACCAATTGTTAAGGTTCGATGAAATGCTCGTAGAGGACCCGAGTTCACCTGGGAACGAGAAGATCAGATGAAGAAGAAATACCCGCACTTATTTCCAGAAGATACGTCAACACCTCCCACTGCTTAAAATTTCGGGACGAAATTTATTTAACGGGTAGGTACTGTAGTGATTCGAACTTTTCCATGCTTATATATATTAAATGAAATTGATATTTATATGATTAAGTGTTTCCAACATGTTAAGCAATCAAACTTGTTAAGACTTGATTAATTGAAATAGGTTTTATATAGACAATTGACCACCCAAGTTGACCGGTGATTCACGAACGTTAAAACTTGTAAAAACTATATGATGTCATATATATGGATATATATATAGTTAACATGGTATTATGATAAGTAAACATATCATTAAGTATATTAACAATGAACTACATATGTAAAAACAAGACTACTAACTTAATGATTTCGAAACGAGACATATATGTAACGATTATCGTTGTAACGACATTTAATTGTATATATATCATATTAAGTTATATTAATATATCATAATATCATGATAATTTAATAATTTAACATCTCATTTGATATAATAAACAATGGGTTAACAACACTTAACAGGATCGTTAACCTAAAGGCTTCAAAACAACATTTACATGTAACGACTAACGATGACTTAACGACTCAGTTAAAATGTATATACATGTAGTGTTTTAATATGTATTTATACACTTTTGAAAGACTTAAATACACTTATCAAAATACTTCTACTTAACAAAAATGCTTACAATTACATCCTCGTTCATTTTCATCAACAATTCTACTCGTATGCACCTGTATTCATACTCGTACAATACACAGCCTTTAGATGCATGTACTATTGGTATATACACTCCAATGATCAGCTCTTAGTAATCCATGTGAGTCACCTAATATATGTGGGAACCATCATTTGGCAACTAGCATGAAATATCCCATAAAATTACAAAAATATTAGTAATCATTCATGACTTATTTACATGAAAACAAAATTACATATCCTTTATATCTAATCCATATACCAACGACCAAAAACACCTACAAACACTTTCATTCTTCAATTTTCTTCATCTAATTGATCTCTCTCAAGTTTCATCTTCAAGTTCTAAGTGTTCATCATAAATTCCATAAGTACAGTTTCATAGAAATCAAGAATACTTTCAAGTTTGCAAGTCTACTTCCAAGCTTTCTAATCCATTCCAAGTAATCATCTAAGATCAAGGAACCTTTGTTATTTATAGTAGGTTATCTTTCTAATTTAAGGTAATATTCATATTCAAACTTTGATTCAATTTCTACAACTATAACAATCTTATTTCGAGTGAAAATTTTACTTGAACTGTTTCTTGTCATGATTCTGCTTCAAGAACTTTCAAGCCATCCAACATAGACACTCTATATACAGTAATGTTGGAGTTAGCTATATAGGGTTGAGGTTGATTCTAAAAATATATATACTTTGAGTTGTAATCTAGCCTGAGACGTGTATACACTGGGTCGTGGATTGATTCAAGATAATATATATCAATTTATTTCTGTACATCTAACTGTGGACAACTAGTTGTAGGTTATTAACGAGGACATCTGACTTAATACACTCAAATCTTTAAAACATAATAAAAATGGTTGTAATTATATTTTGATCATACTTTGATATATATGTACATATTTGTATAGGTTCGTGAATCGATCCGTGGCCAAGTCTTATTTCCGAGGAAGGAAATATCTGTGAAAGTGAGTTATAGTCCTACTTTTAAAATCTAATATTTTTGGGATGAGAATACATGCAGGTTTTATAAATGATTTACAAAATAGACACAAGTACGTGAAACTACATTCTATGGTTGAATTATCGAAATCGAATATGCCCCTTTTTATTAAGTCTTGTAATCTAAGAATTAGGGAACAGACACCCTAATTGACGCGAATCCTAAAGATAGATCTATTAGGCCTAACAAACCCCATCCAAAGTACCGGATGCTTTAGTACTTCGAAATTTATATCATATCCGAAGGGTGTCCCGGAATGATGGGGATATTCTTATATATGCATCTTGTTAATGTCGGTTACCAGGTGTTCACCATATGAATGATTTTTATCTCTATGTATGGGATGTGTATTGAAATATGAAATCTTGTGGTCTATTGTTACGATTTGATATATATAGGTTAAACCTATAACTCACCAACATTTTTGTTGACGTTTAAAGCATGTTTATTCTCAGGTGAATACTAAGAGCTTCCACTGTTGCATACTAAATTAAGGACGATTTGGAGTCCATGCTTGTACAATATTGTTTAAAAACTGCATTCAAAGACTTATGTTGATGTGTAATATTATTGTAAACCATTATGTAATGGTAGTGTGAAAAACGATATATTTTAGATTATCATTATTTGATAATCGTCGTAATATTTTAAAGGTTATGGTTTGTTTTAAAATCGAATGCAGTCTTTGCAAAACGTCTCATATAGAGGTCAAAACCTCGCGACGAAATCAATTAATATGGAACATTTATAATCAATATGAATGGGACATTTCACCTATCACTTTATGGCCGAAAATTTCAAAAGGAGGGGGTTAGGTTGTCAACTTTTCAATCTTGGGATTTATTTGATTAAAACCACTAAAATGCTTCTCATTTTAACCTAGCACCTTATTTTTTTTTTCACTCCTCTCCTTAAACGACTCACACCTCCATCTTCATCATCATAATCAGCCAACATCATCATAGTAAGGATTCTTCATCATTTCTCAAGGCTTGTTACATAATCGGGTTGCTATTTTCGCGTTATTTCATCCTCTTCTTCTCGATTCTTGATTAGGGTATAAACCCTAACCCTATATTTTTCATTTATACTTATTTTTACTGATTATGATCTTATTTTGATGCTATAGTAATTGTATGTTGTTGTATTGTTGAATTGATGCATAGAATCACTCGTTAATTCACGATTTCGGTTTGATTGATTTTGGACAGCAGCTTATTCGACCAGTTATCTAAAATTAACTGATGTAAATGTTAAATTAAAGTGTCTAGATGTGTTCCTCTCATCAATACATTGATTTTAGACTCCGGATTCATGTTATTTCGATTCCCGGAACTTAAATTGTGATTAAAATGGTGTTTTCATGAAATCGAAATATAAGAACGAATGTGTTCGGGTTTGGTCCGACTTTGTGACCATTTTTGGAGTCTCTAGGGTGTACTAGTGTGTTAGGATTGATGATTGGATGAACATTCAGGTTCAGATCATCGAAATCCGAGCCACGGATCACTCGTTATGACTATTACATGTTTTGAACGGATTAAAGCTCCAAGTTGAATGGTGGCTGTTGCTCATGACTTGGTGGCTGTTCTTGGAATGATCTTGAGTGCACTAATGTGTCGGGTGGTTGGGTTAGGCGAAGATATATATAATACTCGCCGAAAACCGACTCTCGGGGCTCAAGTTATGACCCGATGAACTTTTAATTAACACTTATGGTTATAAATTGAGACTTATGACATAAATAATGACCTTCATTATTAATAAATTACTTATGATATAAAAAGTAATTATTTTAATTTAAGACTTATGATATACATATTTATTATATCATTTATTAATTACATTTTGATTAACTAAACATTTAATTAAACTCATGATTAATAATAATTTTATTATTAATGAAAAATACTTATGATAAGTATTAAACTTATGTTACGAGATTATTATAATAAGACTTATAATAAGGTTTAATTAATTATTTAATTATTATAAGGCTTAGTTATGATTTAATTATAATTTAATTACTAAATACTTATGATTTAATGATATTAATTAGAAACTTATGATATGATTAATAATTCATTATTAATTGATAATACTTAAGATATGATTAAAATTTATTATTAATTAATAACACTTATATTATGATTAATATTTAATTACTTAATTAAAGACTTATGTTATATTAATTATATCATTTAAACTTATGTTAACTTTATTAATTCAATTTAATTTAATTGAACTTATGTTATGACATAATTATACATATATAACTTTAAATAACATTATAACTTATATTATTATTATAATTTATACTTTTATAATTAATGTTGACTATGTTTGACCAAGATTGACTTTCGAGTTAACTTTCAGTTGACTTTGACTTTCAGTTGACTTTTGTTGACTCTCTTATTAAGTAAAGTTTCCTAAGTTATAAACTTTCCAAAAATAGCAACTTTCTAAATATGGAAACTTTCCAAAAATAGAAACCTTCTTAAAATAGAAAGTACGCGTTTTTACGATGTCCTGATCAAACCGAAGCATACTGAGTGCTGTTCTATGTTTACTTGCAACAAGTACTATAACTATCATACTAAGACTTGACCTAAGTTAGTTATTTATATCGACCTGCTTTATTTATAGGTTGACATTGTGATCATTCTTGATCACTTTACTTTATGCGGTCCAGGTTCTGTGTTATTACTTCGTTTACGTTAACGTGAGTTATAGTCCCATTTTTCTATTTTATATCTTTTGGGATGAGAATACATGCATTTTTTTATATTGGACACAAGTGGAAGTTGGTTTAAGTTATTCATTGTGAGTTGAACGAAAATATTCCCTAGTCTGGTAACTGTAATCACTGGTTTCTACTGGTGAACGCGAATCCTATGGATAGATCTATCGGGTTTGACAACCCCATTTCGTGCTAGGCGCACTAGCAATTTTTGAAGACGAAATGTATTAGTACTTCGTAATTATTTGAAGATACACATGTTTAGTGTATATTGTGTTTGGTAAGGGTGGAATTGGTTAAGTGGTTACCAGGTGGCTCACGTGTTAATGGAATAATATTTTTATATGTTTTCGAGTGTATAATTTTTGTGGTCCAAAATAAGGCTTTATGTTTTCAAACATAAATTTTTACGGTTCAAATTAAATATTGTTTGCAATATTAAACCTATATTTACTCAACATTTTTGTTGACAGTTACTCGCATGTTTTATTATCAGGTTCATGATTGATTGCTTCCGCTGTGCTTAGAGAGTCTGCATGTTTATGATGGCAGCTTTTGCTAAACATTAACTTGCATTCTATTTTAATACATTAAGTTGTGGGTGTTTATTAAATTCATTTAGAGTTATGATCAAGCTGTGGGACCAAGATAACGATGGTCGTCAAGTGTACTTTGATAGGTCGTTAAAGTTGGTATCAGAGCCTTGGTTGTAGGGAATTAGGCTGCATTGATGTCGTTACTCGAGGTAATAGGGTGCATTAGTGAGTCTAGTCTACAGCCCGGCCTATAATATATTATTATATGTGATTATTTGTATCGTATTGGTATGTATATTGTTTCATATACGTACATCTCCTCCTTATGTTCTGATTACGGGAGGAACTCCCATTCCGATTTAAACGTACTCTCCGATTTGTGGAGTTTATCTTTATAAGAACACTTCGGATAGTGAAACCGAGGGATGTCATTCTTGACTTCAGAAATTCTTGACATTTCTATGTCATCTATTATGGTTATGTATATAACGTTTGAGTTATATCACGTGAGATGTCATCCTTGACTTTTAAATGCTCGGCATTTCGATGTCAGCAATTATGTTTAGGTATATAACATTCTTGTTATATTACGTGCCTTTGTGCCGTGGTGCTTTGGTTTTCGAACCAAAAACGTCATTCTTGACTTTTAAAGACTCTTGATACTTCAAAGACATTTTTATGTCATCGTTACTCTTATTCATTACTTTTGATGTTTTTGTCTCTTGTGCTATCCTTATCACATTGTTTAAGAAGTCGTTTTAGAGAAGTTGTGTGGAAATTCGAGGTTGATCGCGTGTCCTGACCTCATGTAGTGCTATTGGAATGGAACTATGAATTAGTATAATATAATGACGTCAGGCCAACGTGATTATATTACGTTAATTTATATAGAAGTCCCAATATTGTGACATGAGGAATAAAAAGCGAGTTAAAGAAAATTTTTACACCACTCATTCAGAAAATTCCAATGTTATTACATGAGTAAGGAAAATATTCATTACCTTATTTGTTGATATACGAGAAGCTCGTTCTAACCAGATTATCTATCTCATGCTCTATCCTTCATAACTCGCTTGTTAGCAACAGCTTCGCTCGGGAACAGTTTTGGCCCAAGGACTTATGCCCCGATAATAGTCAAAACAACATTTAACTCATTGGTTTTCAGGACCTCGCAACATTTGTTAGTTAAAAGTCGCACGACGATTCAAGTCCTTTACTCGATCTTCCACGATCTTATTTCAACTTGTAACATCTGAAATACAGATACTCTGTTTATCATCGGGAGTTTTACACATTTGTTTAATTGGGCGGTTCTCACGAGATTTATGGGCGAATAGAAGTAATGAAATATTTTGTCATGTATACAATTTATAAAATCATATATGTACGTATGGATTCAAATGAATAAATTTACCCTTACCTATTTTGGCTAGTATATACTAAATCATACCTTCAAAATTATTTTAAAACCACTCATTTATTGAGCTGTTTGACTAAGTAAATTTGTTTTATATAAAATGGTACACGTTGTATATACTTCTAAATTTACTAAGAACTTCGTTCCGTTTATGTTGTCACATCAAACGTTTAAAGCTTTTTCAAAACTCCTTTGATTGATTTTATCAAATTTTCGCATTACTATACAGAGTGTGGATCACAGTTCTTCTCATCCTCCATTTAAGGATGAAATTTACCATTAAGTTCATTGATAGAAACTCTTACGCCACTTTGGATGGCGGTCTTATAAAATTGTTGAGAAGTCTTTACGTTCATAAAATTTTCCCTCTATTGGTTGGACATGAGCGAAACGTGGACCGATAAACCAGTTTTCAGAGGTACGTTCAGTGGTCATCCTGTTATCAGGAAAGGCACTAGGTGGGTTTTTGCCCCAACTATTGTTATAGTTGGTATCACAGATAGATATTGCACTAGACCGTTTTAGAAGTTTCTACTATCGAAATTGTCAGCTAATCGCAACACCCTCATAAACATCAACCCTATGATTCAATACTTTGAGGTGCACGAAATCATTTTTAGAGATTCATCTCACCTGGAGACGACTATTCGTTATAACCCATGATTCACGTTCCTTTTCAGCCACACCTAAATTTAAGAATAAGGATGGTTCCTAGGTTGACTCACTCATTTTGCGAGGAAGTTCACTCTCGTTTAAAGATCACACCTTTCATACGTCTTCCTTTTGAAAATGTAATGAAAATTTACTTTGAAGTCCGTGATCCTCGTTATCTCCTTTGAGAGAATTGCCTTAAATATCTATGCCACCGATGTGACTACTCCATATATTTCTTCCTTCATTGTTGCAACTATATTTCATTCGTCCCAGTTCGTCCCTTTGGGGAGCTCCTGTTTTGTTTGTTAAGAAGAAAGATGGTTCGTTCCAATGGTGTATTGGTTATCCCGATTTGAACAAGCTTACTGTTAAGAATTGTTATCCTCTTCTAAGAATTGATGATCTGTTCGATCAGCCCCAAGGTTCATCCATTTATTCTAAGATTGATCTTCATTTTGGTTATCACCAATGGCGCGTTAAAGAAACTGATATTCTGAAAACTGCTTTCCGTACCTGTTATGGTCACTACGAATTTCTTGTTATGCCGTCCGGATTGACTAACGCACTGCTGTGTTCATGGACCTCATGAACCATGTGTGTAGACCTTATCTGGACAATTCGTTATTATTTTCATCGACGATATTCTTATCAATTCCAAGAGTGATCAAGAACGCGAGGAGCATTTGAGATTAGTGCTTGATTTGTTAAGAAAAGAAGAGCTGTATGCTGATTTTTTTTTTCCTAATTGTGATTTCTGGTTAAGAGAAGTTCAATTCCTTGGACATGTTGTTAGTAAACAGGGAATTCAAGTTGATCCTGCCAAGATTAAGGCAATTAAGAAGTGGAAAACTCCGAAGACTCCTACTCAGGTTCGTTAGTTCCTAGGTTTGGCAGACTACTATAGAAGGTTCATTCAAGATTTTTCACGAGTTGCGAAACCTCTGACTGCTTTAACGCATAAGGGGAAGAAGTACGAGTGGAAGAGTGAATAAGAGTCTGCTTTCCAAACTCTGAAGAAGAAGTTAACTTCTGCACTAATATTATCACTACCTGAGGGTAATGATGATTTTGTTATCTATTGTGATGCTTCGTGTCAAGACTTTGGTTGTGTTTTGATGCAGCGAAAGAAAGTCATTGCTTACGCATCACGTCAGTTGAAGATTCATGAACAGAATTATACAACTCATGATTTAGAATTGGGAGCTGTTGTGTTCGCATTCAAGAATTGGAGACATTACTTATATGGGGTCAAAAATACAGTGTACACTGATAACAAAAGTCTTTAACATATCCTTGATCAGAAATAGTTGAATATGAGGCAACGAAGATGGGTTGAGACGTTGAACGATTATGATTGCGAACTTTTATATCACCTGGGAAAGCCAATGTTGTGGATAATGCGTTAAGACGTAAAGGGAGGGCTGAACCGCGCAGGTTTAGAGCCTTGAATATGACAATTCGAATAAACCTCACTAGACAGATTCTTGAGGCACAACAAGAAGCCTTGAAGGAGGAGAATTTTGTGAACGAGAAAGTCAGAGGCATGGCTAAGAAGTTTGAGGTACGAACCAATGGTACTCGGTACTTTGCGGGACGTCTTTGGGTTCCAAAGTTTGGTGATCTGCGACAACTTGTTTTAGGTGAGGCTCATAAGTCTAGGTACTCTATTCATCCTGGTTCAGGAAAGATGTATCATGATCTTAAGGAGCTGTATTGGTGGCCTAATTTGAAAACTGATGTGGCTACGTATGTGGCCAAGTGTTTGACCTATGCTAAGGTTAAAGCTGAACACCAGAAACCGTTTGAACTTTTGGTGCAACCTGAGATCCCCGAGTGGAAGTGGGAAGGTATTACAATGGATTTTATTACGAAGTTACTGAGAGTTGTGGGTGGTTATGATACCATTTGGGTGATTGTTGATCGACTCACAAAGTCAGCTCATTTCTTACCGATTAAGGAAAATGGATTCGATGGAGAAGCTTACTCTTTTGTATTTGAAGGAGATTATTTCAAGACATGGTGTTCCTGTTTATATTATTTCAGACCGTGACAGTCGATTTATATCGAGGTTTTGGAAATCCTTACAGAAAGCCTTGGGAACTAAGTTAGACATGGACACCGCTTATCAGCCTCAGACGGATGGTCAGAGTGAAAGGACCATTCAAATGTTGGAAGACATGTTACGAGCGTGTGTTATTGATTTTGGTAATGGGTGGGATAGATATTTGCCGCTTGCTGAATTTTCTTATAATAACAGCTATCATGCAAGTATTAAAGCCGCGTCGTTTGAAGCTCTGTATGATAGAAAGTGTAGGTCTCCAATCTGTTGGAATAAGGTTGGGGATGCTCGACTCACATGCCCAGAAATAATTCATGAGACTACCGAGAAGATCGTACAGATTAAAGAAAGACTGAGAATCGCCAGGAGTCAGAAAAAGAGGAGTCGGCAAAAGAGTTATGCCGATAAGAAAAGGAAAGATATAGAATTTCAAGTTGGTGACCGTGTTATGTTGAAGGTATCAACTTGGAAAGGTGTGGTATGTTTTGGTAAGAGGGGAAAGTTGAATCCTCATTTTGTTGGACCGTTTGAGATTACTAAGAGAGTTGGACCCGTGGTTTATCGTTTGAAATTGCCACAAGAACTCAGTGATGTTCATGACGTTTTTCATGTATCAAATTTGAAGAACTGTTTGGTCGAGGCCGATGAAACCATTCCTCTTGAGGAGCTTCATGTTGATAAACAACTTCATTTTATTGAGGAACCTGTCGAAATTATGGATCGAGAGGTTAAGACACTCAAGCAGAGTAGAATTCCCATCGTCCGAGTTAGATGGAATGCCAGACGCGGTCCCTAGTTCACTTGGGAGCGTGAAGATCAGATGAGGCAGAAGTACCCGTATTTGTTCTCAGATGTCGAGTCAACCCCCGCACCTGCTTAAATTTCGGGGCGAAATTTCCGTAACGGGAAGGTACTGTCACGACCCTACTTTTTCCGTTATCTTTTACCGTTTGTTATTTAACGTCCGTTAATTGGTATTCGTGCCACGTCATTTATATGACTTATATTATTATGTTTGTAATATTATATTAATTATTATGTGTTATGTGAATATTTGTATTCATATTTAATTCTGTACGTTTCTATGTGTCGTGGATTTCTATCCGGCGAATCTTTTCGGTTTTCAAACCAACGGTCAGACTTTTGAGATTTTCGAATCCTAATTATTTTAAATATGATATTTTGATGTAATATGAATATATATATATATATATATATATATATATATATATATATATATATATATATATATATATATATATATATATATATATATATATATATATATATATATAGTTTATTTATCGCGTATATGTTATCTCTCCGAAGATTTAATCGCGTAGTAGTGTTTTCGCATTTCGGGCTTCGTTCGGGCTTTTGGGCCACAAGCTTTTAGTCTTTAATCATGTTGGGCTAGAGAGGGGCCCACCCTCTCACTTTATGGCCGAAAATTTCAAAGAGGAGGGGGTTAGGTTGTCAACTTTTCAATCTTGGGATTTATTTGATTAAAACCACTAAAATGCTTCTCATTTTAACCTAGCACCTTATTTTTTTTCTTTCCTCTACTTGAATGACCCATACCTCCATCTTCATCATCATAATCATCCAACATCATCATAGCAAGGATTCTTCATCATTTCTCAAGGCTTGTTACATAATCGGGTTGCTATTTTCGCGTTATTTCATCCTCTTCTTCTCGATTCTTGATTAGGGTATAAACCCTAACCCTAGCTTTTTCATTTATACTTATTTTTATAGATTATGATCTTATTTTGATGCTATAATAATTGTATGTTGTTGTATTGTTGAATTGATGCATAGAATCACTCGTTAATTCATGATTTTGGTTTGATTAATTTTGGACAGCAGCTTATTCGACCATTTCTGTAAACTTAACTGATGTAAATGTTAAATTAAAGTGTCTAGAATTGTTCCTCTCATCAAGACATTGATTTTAGACTCCGGATTCATGTTATTTCGATTCCCGGAACTTAAATTGTGATTAAAATGGTGTTTTCATAAAATCAAAATATAAGAACGAATGTGTTCAGGTTTGGTCCGACTTTGTGACCATTTTTGGAGTCTCTAGGATGTACTAGTGTGTTAGGATTGATGATTGGATGAATATTCATGTTCGGGTCATCGAAATCCGAGCCACGGATCACCCGTTATGACTAAAACTTGTTTTGAATGGATTAAAGCTCCAAGTTGAATGGTGGTTGTTGGTCACGACTTGGTGGCTGTTCTTGGGATGTTCTTGAGTGCTCTAATGTGTTGAGTGGTTGGGTTAGGCGAAGATATATATAATACTCGCCGAAAACCGACTCTCGGGGTCAAGTTATGACCCGATGAACTTTTAATTAACACTTATGGTTATAAATTGAGACTTATGACATAAATAATGACTTTCATTGTTAATAAATTACTTATGATATACATATTTATTATATCATTTATTAATTACATTTTGATTAACTAAACATTTAATTAAACTCATGATTAATAATACTTTTATTATTAATGAAAAATACTTATGATAAGTATTAAACTTATGTTATGAGATTTGATCATATACATAGCATTGTATATGTATATTTTATTCGCTAAAAGCCAAGAGCAGAATTACATGAACTATAATCCAAAGGTATGGAATATTACAGCGGTTAGGTTGCCGCCTTAATAAATGACTGCGGTTTAATCCGCTAAGTTTCCGCGGATAGTTAAGAAATCCGCAGACCGCGGATATGTCGAATACTATAAATAGAGAGCATGGCCTCTCATTTGTAGGTTGTTGATTTTCTGCCATTTGCCCGAGTCTTTGTGATTTTCACTTGTGATTTTTCCCAAGGGATTTCTACATCGCGCTAAGGTGAATTATGCTAATTGACAATCAAGACCGGGTTGGGGTGGTTGATCACTTGATTGTTAAAGTGAAAGATGATCATCAGGGCCCAAAATAATCATCAAACATCCCATCCTCCATCTTATTATTGCACTCGATCCTCAATTAAGTAATAACTTGATACTGAATCGATCAATTGGCGCCATCCGTGGGATGCATTTTACGAATTAAACTTGAATTTTTTTGTTTTGTGCTGACAAACGATCAATTGCTTGGTTTAATTCTGATCATGTATTGTTTCGATGATTTACAGGAAGTCGCTAAAACGTTTCAGGTGATTTGATCGTTGAAAATGGCAGCTAACACGAAACAAACAGGAAGTTCTATTAATGATGATGTGTTGGTTAATGATTTGCAAAATGCTTTGTCAAGTAGTACGCATGCAAACGCTAATACTATCGCGGGTAGTTCAGGGAAATAATCGCTAGTTAAAGCGCCTAGTGGCAATCCTGTTAACGCTGATTCGTAACTAATGGTTGCTGCTGAAAAAATGGTCGCGCGCAGAAATTTTCAGCAACATCGCGAAGAAACTGTAGCTGATGGCAAGCGATTAAGGATTTTGGCTGGAAAAGCAGACAAAGTACTTGGTACTGCTATTGAACAAGCTAGAAAAGATTGTCGTAAATCACGCGTACCGCGAACTTACTTATGGCCGCTGAATGATTCTGGATCACAGTTTGATCGCTTAGTCATTGATCATCGCGATAGTGATAGCGATGGTGCGGATGAACGTGTTATTCTAAATTCTGTTTATAATTCGAAGACTACAAAAGCACCAAGAGAAGAAAATGAGTCTTCTGATGATTCGAACAATGCAGAGGAATTTGTAATAATTCCACAAGTTAAACGAAGGCGACCACCAACACCTTTCCCTCGACATGAGGATGTGGGTGAAGCATCCGATGATATTCGCAGAGAAAATGCTCAATATTTTTTAGCGGATGCTTTTAGAAGCATTGCGCCTAAGTCAATACAACATAAGTTTACACAACCAAATTTTTTATAAGATATGATCGCCAAGTTTTGCGCGGACAATACTGATACTCGTACAAAAAAGGCGACTGAAATTACCACTGCTGCAGACAAGTTTGTCCAGCATATTTCTGATTATCCAATTGTTACACTGCCTATTGTGCCAGTGACATTAGGAGTTTATTCAGGGTTAACTGATCCCTTGGATTTTTTGCAGCAATTTGAAGGGGTGGTAAGCACCTATAATTGGGATGAACCGGTTGCATGTAGAGTGTTTCCTATGGTTTTACAAGGGTCCGCAAGGGAATGGTTTCACAGCCTGCAAGTTCGCAGTATTCTTGGCTTCATTGATCTTCGCGATAAATTTTTGTTGCAGTTTCAGAATCTTTTGCCTCAGAAAAAGACACATATAGAATGTCATGATATTAAACAAGGCAGTAAAGAAACCTTGAGTGCATTATTAACGCGGTACATTTACGAGTGCCAAAAGATACCAAGTTTAAATGAAGATAAAAAAATCTCTGGTTTTTTGCATGCTATTAATCCACAGCGGCATCCGACGCTTGTGCGAAGATTGTGAAGGGATGTCCCGCCGACTTTCGCTAAAGTGCAACAAGTGACATACGACTATCTTCGAGGTGGAGAGGATAGCACTATCACCCCTGCGTGTGGGTGGGGTAAAGATAAAAGGTGGCGAGATGACAATGATTCTTTTCGTGATGGCAATAGCGATAATTACCGAGGTCCTGGATACCCGCGGTGAATTATAACCAAGGATATGGTCGTGGAAATCGCTATTCCACGCGCAAATGGAACAACGAGTCTTTCAATATCATTCAGATGCTAACAAAAATGCCTAAGGAAATTTTGTTGCAAGAAAGAGTTGCTAAGTCTTTTCCTGACCTGCAATCTTTAGGGGAAAATAGTAGGCGGGATAAATCCAAGTTTTGTATTTTCCACGACGATTATGGTCATGATACCAATCATTGTAGAGACTTGGCAGAGCTGATCGCAGAAGCATATGAGCAAGGCAAGTTAGAGCATTTAATTGCGTAAGGTGCGGTAACCACTGCGAATGCGATTATCTTGCCAGCAGAATCCAATGCTCCACAAGTACCAAACGCTGCTGATCGCAAAGCTCCCGCAGTAAAGAATCTTGGGGTAAAAATGGTCAGTAAGAAAGAAAATCAACGCGGAATTCAGGTCATTAATGTGGTAGAAGTGCAAGGCGAAATTTCAGTATTTCAAATATCTGAACAAATTGCAAGTTGGCAATGTCCTGCTATTACTTTCACTCCTGCAAACTTGAATGCGGATTTGGATAAACCAGTGGTGGTTTCATGCCGCGTTGTGAATATTGGTATTGTGATTATGAAAGTTCACGTTGACACTGGTAGCAGTGTAGACATAATGTATGAGCAATGTTTCAGCAAGTTACCTGCAAACATTAAAGCATTGATGAAACCTACTGCAATTTCGCTCGCTGGATTTTTAGGAGAATCAACTTGGCCTATTGGTCAGTTAGAATTACATATTGAGCTCGTTGATGATCGCGATGAAACTCTAAGGCGCAAAGCTTTGTTGAATCTTTATATAATGCGAAATCAGTCACGATTCAATATGATTCTTGGGCGAACTGCTTTGCACATGTTTGGCGCAATCCCTTCTACAATACATGGCATGGTTAAATTCTCTGCTAATAAGGGAATAGGCACGCTAACTTCTGCGGAGGTAGGGCCATTTTTGTGCCATGAATACGGTGACCGAAAGTAGAGGAGTTGAGGAGAATTCAGTCAATTATGAATGATGTGAATATCTGTAATAGAAAGTTTGTGGCAGAATGCTTAGTCAAATATGATCAATGATTGATATGCTATTTTCTGCAATTTGTATTGCGAAAAAAAACAAAAAATAATGAATAAAGCAAAATTAGTTTCAGTATTTGTGATTGTTTCTATACAAAGCAAAAACACTGCGTATGGCCACGCGTAGTGCTTATTTTGCAGAATACAATTGCTTGGTTTTCTTAACACTGAATTAATGTTTGTATAAGTATATTTAAAACTCTGCGGATACTTTTAACAAAAGACATGGTTTTTGCTAAACATGAGATGTTTAAAATTATGGTAATGCGAATATATATTATGAAATAATGCGTTAAAAACCAAGTGATGAAATTGCCCACTTGTGTTATATAGTAAATGTTGCGAAAGGATAAAATTTCCTAAGTATTTGATCCTGCCAATACTTAGATGCTTCGCAATGCTAAAATTGCCTAAGGATCGATTTATCGGACTTAGAAGATTCATAATGAATAAAAGATTATTTCGCATAAGTACGCGTTTGTTATGTGCACAATAGCGAATGTGGAAAATGCAAAGGGAAAGTCTGAATTATGGATACATGATAAAGTAAAGCGCTATATAAATATGATAAGTTGCAACTGCGAAATGAAAATATGTCAATAATAGTTATAAGCGCTGAAAGAGTGCAAAATGTTACAAAAGCGTAATTTATGATTGCGAAGTAAATATTTACAATTTAACTAAGATAACTTAAAGCTCCAACGCTTTAATATCTGCAAAAGTAACGCCCTCGCGTTGACTTAGCTCTTCCAATGCTGGTATGGTGATTTTCTCTGCCTCTTTCTTTGCTCTAGATAACGCCTCTCGGGCATCGTCCGTGGTACATATTTCATTCGCCATATCTGAAGGAAGCGATTTAGACAGATCACCAAGCTCGCACAGAAGATCATACCATTCGCAGCGAGTGGTGAGTTTAGCTGCCTGGACATATGTCCCAAATTTCTCGGTGACTGGTTTAGAATCCATCACTTTGTCGCCGAATTCTGGCAAATACTTGACAAGCTGAGCAAATTAATTCTCAGCATTTTCCGCTCTCTTTTTGAGCTTTACGTTTTCCTCCGCAGCTTTTTTAAGCTGAGCCTCGAGTTTCTGCGCTTTCCTTTGTTGCGCATTGGCAATTTTAACCTGTTTCTCATATTCATCGGATATTTCGGTGAAGCGTTCAACGTTGTCGATGGCTAGGCAAATTGCGTTATAGCAGTTATGAAGCCGCTGTCTCTCGGCTTGTGGAAAAGTGAGTTTGCAGTATTCATCTTGTGTGTTTTTGGGGATGAATTTGCAGAGTCTGTGTTACAAACAATTGGCTTGTTCTGCTTCTGCGGCTTCATTCGCATCTTCTTCTTCTTCTTCTTCTTCTTCTTCTTCTTCTTCTTCTTCTTCTTCTTCTTCTTCTTCTTCTTCTTCTTCTTCTTCTTCTTCTTCTTCTTCTTCTTCCTCTTGATTAGATGTTTCATCGTCAGAGGGGAGAGTTAAGTCCACATTTTCAGGCTCTTCAAGAATATCCTCGAGGATATTCCCAGTAATATTGTAGAGCGGTGTAGCCTCACCTGTTGGGTTTGCAAGTATAATTAAAAAAAGATAAGCAAGTACAATAACATAGTGTGAATATGGTAAAAGCACGATATAAAAATAATGCGAATTGAAAATCACTTACTCGTTTCTCGTTCAGCTGGAGTGCGCATGCGTCTTTTGCGAGGGGTGGAGGCACTCTCTGTTGCTTTTTGCTTACCGCGGTCATCACCACCAGAAATGGTAAGCGTATTGATGATTGGCTCATTAATAGGAATAATCTCGCCATCGCCATTTTTTAAGCGACGAGCAGGCCTAATCCTACTAATATCTGCTGACCTCATAACTAGGTCAAGATCAATCACTGCAGAAACCAAAATGCATAAGGATATAAAAAAGGAGGGAAACGTATGTTACGTATTAATTTAATGCAAAAAGTTTAAGCGATATACCATTATTCACTTGGTCAATCAAGAGAGCATTGTAGTCGCTCCAAGGCCACTGGATTGAAACCCTACCAATGTACAATGGTACATTTGATTATGCACGTAGGATTAGCCCTACACCCTTGATCCTTTTTAGGATGTCTCGTTCAAGGTCGTCTGGAGTAATTTTGTCGTTTAGGGTGGCATCGAAATCTGTACACCACTTTCTTGGTATGTTGTTATCAACATGTGCGGTGTCGTTGATAAAAAAGAACGAACTGCGCCAATTACCAATAGAGTCCTTGGGTGAAGTCATCACGCCAAGTTTGCTGTAGAATGAGAACCATCCCGCATCGTGTGGCACTAGGCTATTGCAAGAGCGAAATACATTAAGCAGTGGTTGCATGTCGATAGAATTGCAATACATCTCAAAACAACACGATCTTATTAACCGAATTGGGATGCAGCTGAGCAATAACGATTTTGTAATATTCGAAGACGCTGCGAAAAAATTGAGTAAGTGGAAGGCGTAGATTGCCTTGGGAAATGGCAGACTCATAGATGGTGATCATTCCCTTAGGGGGAGCGTTATGAAATGTCCCGTTCATATTGATTATAAACGTTCCATATTAATTGATTTCGTCGTGAGGTTTTGACCTCTATATGAGACGTTTTTCAAAGACTGCATTCATTTTTAAAACAACCATAACCTTTATTTTTATCTATAAAGGTTAAAAAAAAACATTACGTAGATTATCAAATAATGATAATCTAAAATATACCATTTACACACGACCATTACATAAGGGTTTACAATAAGAATATATTACATCAAAAATAAGTTTCTTGAATGTAGTTTTTACATAATATCATACAAGCATGGACTCCAAATCTTGTCCTTATTTTAGTATGCAACAGCGAAAGCTCTTAATAATCACCTGAGAATAAACATGCTTAAAACGTCAACAAAAATGTTGGTGAGTTATAGGTTTAACCTATTATCAAATCATAATAATAGACCACAAGATTTCATATTTCAATTTACATCCCATACATAGAGATAAAAATCATTCATATGGTGAACACCTGGTAACCGATATTAACAAGATGCATATAAGAATATCCCCTATGATTTCGGGAAATCCTTCGGACATGATAAAAACAACATCGAAGTACTAAAGCATCCGGTACCTTGGATGGGGTTCGTTAGGCCCAATAGATCTATCTTTAGGATTCGCGTCAATTAGTAGATCGGTTTACTAATTCTTAGGTTACCAAGCAAAAGGGGCATATTCGGCTTCGATCATTCACCCATATAATGTAGTTTCATTTACTTGTGTCTATTTCGTAAAACATTTATAAAATTGCATGTATTCTCATCCCAAATCATTAGTTTTTAAAAGTGGGACTATAACTCACTTTCACAGATTTTTACTTCATCGGGAAGTAAGACTTGGCCACTGGTCGATTCACGAACCTATAACAAATATGTACATATATATCAAAGTATGTTCAAAATATATATACAACATTTTTAATACGTTTTAATGTTTTAAGTTTATTAAGTCAGCTGTCCTCGTTAGTAACCTACAACTAGTTGTCCACAATTAGATGTACAGAAATAAATTAATATATATTATCTTGAATCAATCCACGACCCAGTGCATACACATCTCAGACTAGATCACAACTCAAAGTATATATTTTTTTGAAATCAACCTCAACCCTATATAGCTAACTCCAACATTACTGCATATAGAGTGTCTATGGTTGTTCCAAATAATATATATACATGGGTCGATATGATATCTCAAAACATTTGCATACGTGTCTATGGTATCCCAAGATTATATAATATATTAGAATACATGTATAATACAATATAAGTTAGCTAGGATATGATTTGTATAGAATTGTTACAATATTTCCCGTAGCTACAACAATCAAAAAATATCCAATCTTGTTTTACCCATAACTTCTTCGTTTTAAATCCATTTTGAGTGAATCAAATTGCTATAGTTTCATATTGAACTCTATTTTATCAATATAAACAGAAAAAGTATAGGTTTATAGTCAGAAATATAAGTTACAAGTCGTTTTTGTAAGAGGTAGTCATTTCAGTCGAAAGAACGACGTCTTGATGACCATTTTGAAAAATATACTTCCACTTTGAGTTTAATCATGATTTTTGGATATAGTTTCATGTTCTTAAGAAAAATCATTTTCCCAGAAGAACAACTTTTAAATCAAGGTTTATCATAGTTTTTAATTATCAAACCCAAAACAGCCCGCGGTGTTACTACGACGGCGTATGTCCGGTTTTACGGTGTTTTTCGTGTTTCCAGGTTTTAAATCATTAAGTTAGCATATCATATAGATATATAACATGTGTTTAGTTGATTTTAAAAGTCATGTTAGAAGGATTAACTTTTGTTTGCGAACAAGTTTAGAATTAACTAAACTATGTTCTAGTGATATCAAGTTTAAACCTTCGAATAAGATAGCTTTATATGTATGAATCGAATGATGTTATGAACATCATTACTACCTCAAGTTTTGTGAATAAACCTACTGGAAAAGAGACAAATGGATCTAGCTTCAAAGGATCCTTGGATGGCTTGAAAGTTCTTGAAGCAGAATCATGACACGAAAACAAGTTCAAGTAAGATCATCACTCAAAATAAGATTGTTATAGTTATAGAAATTGAACCAAAGTTTGAATATGAGTATTACCTTGTATTAGAAAGATATCTTACTATAAATAAGAAAGATTTCTTGAGGTTGGATGATCACATTACAAGATTGGAAGTAAGCTAGCAAACTTGGAAGTATTCTTGATTTTATGAAACTAGAACTTATAGAATTTATGAAGAACACTTAGAACTTGAAGATAG
Source organism: Rutidosis leptorrhynchoides (assembly GCF_046630445.1). Taxonomy (NCBI): domain Eukaryota; kingdom Viridiplantae; phylum Streptophyta; class Magnoliopsida; order Asterales; family Asteraceae; genus Rutidosis; species Rutidosis leptorrhynchoides. Next base: position 349,618,636 of record NC_092334.1, on the reverse strand, counting down.
AACTTGAGAGAGATCAATTAGATGAAGAAAATTGAAGAATTAAAGTGTTTGTAGGTGTTTTTGGTCGTTGGTATATGGATTTATTAGATATAAAGGATGTGTAATTTTCTTTACATGTAAATAAGTCATGAATGATTACTAATATTTTTGTAATTTTATGAGATATTTCATGCTAGTTGCCAAATGATGGTTCCCACATGTGTTAGGTGACTCACATGGGCTGCTAAAAGCTGATCATTGGAGTGTATATACCAATAGTACATACATCTAAAAGCTGTGTATTGTACGAGTACGAATACAGGTGCATACGAGTAGAATTGTTGATGAAACTGAATGAGGATGTAATTGTAAGCATTTTTGTTAAGTAGAAGTATTTTGATAAGTGTCTTGAAGTCTTTCAAAAGTGTATGAATACATATTAAAACACTACATGTATATACATTTTAACTGAGTCGTTAAGTCATCGTTAGTCGTTACATGTAAATGTTGATTTGAAACCTTTAAGTTAACGATCATGTTAAATGTTGTTAACCCAATGTTTATTATATCTAAAGAGATGTTAAATTGTTACATTATCATGATATTATGATATATAATATATCTTAGTATGATATATATATACAGTTAAATGTCGTTACAACGATAATCGTTACATATATATCTCGTTTCGAAATCATTAAGTTAGTAGTCTTATTTTTACATATAAAATTCATTGTTAATACACTTAATGATATATTTACTTATCATTTAACATAATTAACCAAGTGTATCAATATCTTAATATGATTCATATGTACTTAGTAAGACGTTGATATAACGATAATCGTTATATATATCGTTTTCGAGTTTTTTAAATTCAATAGTCTCATTTTTATCTATATAACTCATTGTTAAAATACCTAATGAGATAGTTACTTCTCATAATATCATGGTAACTATATATATAATCATATATATGTCATCATATAGTTTTTACAAGTTTTAATGTTCGTGAATCACCGGTCAACTTGGGTGGTCAATTGTCTATATGAAACCTATTTAAATTAATCAAGTCTTAACAAGTTTGATTGCTTAACATGTTGGAAACACTTAATCATGTAAATAAAAATTTCATTTAATATATATAAACATGGAAAAGTTCGGGTCACTACAGTACCTACCCGTTAAATAAATTTCGTCCCGAAATTTTAAGCAGTTGGAGGTGTTGACGTATCTTCTGGAAATAAGTGCGGGTATTTCTTCTTCATCTGATCTTCTCATTCCCAGGTGAACTCGGGTCCTCTACCAGCATTCCATCGAACTTTAACAATTGGTATCTTGTTTTGCTTAAGTCTTTTAACCTCACGATCCATTATTTCGACGGGTTCTTCGACGAATTGAAGTTTTTCGTTGATTTGGATTTCGTCTAACGGAATAGTGAGATATTCTTTAGCAAAACATTTCTTCAAATTTGAGACGTGGAAAGTGTTATGTACAGCCGCGAGTTGTTGTGGTAATTCAAGTCGGTAAGCTACTGGTCCGACACGATCAATAATCTTGAATGGTCATATATACCTTGGATTTAATTTCCCTCGTTTACCAAATCGAACAACGCCTTTCCAAGGTGCAACCTTAAGCATGACCATCTCTCCAATTTCAAATTCTATATCTTTTCTTTTAATGTCGGCGTAGCTCTTTTGTCGACTTTGGGTGGTTTTCAACCGTTGTTGAATTTGGATGATCTTCTCGGTAGTTTCTTGTATTATCTCCGGACCCGTAATCTGTCTATCCCCCACTTCACTCCAATAAATCAGAGACCTGCACTTTCTACCATAAAGTGCTTCAAGCGGCGCCATCTCAATGCTTGAATGGTAGCTGTTGTTGTAGGAAAATTCTGCTAACGGTAGATGTCGATCCCAACTGTTTCTGAAATCAATAACACATGCACGTAGCATGTCTTCAAGCGTTTGTATCGTCCTTTTGCTCTACCCATCAGTTTGTGGATGATAGGCAGTACTCATGTCTAGACGAGTTCCTAATGCTTGCTGTAATGTCTGCCAGAATCTTGAAATAAATCTGCCATCCCTATCAGAGATAATAGAGATTGGTATTCTATGTCTGGAGACGACTTCCTTCAAATACGGTCGTGCTAACTTCTCCATCTTGTCATATTCTCTTATTGGCAGGAAGTGTGCTGATTTGGTGAGACGATCAACTATTACCCAAATAGTATCAAAACCACTTGTAGTCCTTGGGAATTTAGTGATGAAATCCATGGTAATGTTTTCCCATTTCCATTCCGGGATTTCGGGTTGTTGAAGTAGACCTGATGGTTTTTGATGCTCAGCTTTGACCTTAGAACACGTCAAACATTCTCCTACGTATTTAGCAACATCGGCTTTCATACCTGGCCACCAAAAATGTTTTTTGAGATCCTTGTACATCTTCCCCGTTCTAGGATGTATTGAGTATCTGGTTTTATGAGCTTCTCTAAGTTCCATTTCTCTCATATCTCCAAATTTTGGTACCCAAATCCTTTCAGCCCTATACCGGGTTCCGTCTTCTCGAATATTAATATGCTTCTCCGATCCTTTGGGTATTTCATCCTTTAAATTTCCCTCTTTTAAAACTCCTTGTTGCGCCTCTTTTATTTGAGTAGTAAGGTTATTGTGAATCATTATATTCATAGCTTTTACTCGAATGGGTTCTCTGTCCTTTCTACTCAAAGCGTCGGCTACACATTCGCCTTCCCCGGGTGGTAACAAATCTCAAAGTCGTAATCATTCAACAATTCAATCCACCTGCGCTGCCTCATGTTCAGTTGTTTCTGATTAAATATATGTTGAAGACTTTTGTGGTCGGTATATATAATACTTTTGACCCTATATAAGTAGTTCCTCCAAGTCTTTAATGCAAAAACAACTGCGCCTAATTCCAAATCATGCGTCGTATAATTCTGCTCGTGATTTTTCAATTGTCTGGACGCATAAGCAATTACCTTCGTTCGTTGCATTAATACACAACCGAGACCTTGCTTTGAAGTGTCACAATATATCACAAAATCATCATTCCCTTCAAGTAATGACAATATAGGTGCCGTAGTTAACTTTTTCTTTAACAATTGAAACGCTTTCTCTTGTTCATCCTTCCATTCAAATTTCCTCCCTTTATGCGTTAATGCAGTCAAGGGTTTTGCTATTCTGGAAAAATCTTGGATGAACCTTCTATAGTAACCAGATAGTCCTAAAAATTGGCGTATATGCTTTGGGGTTTTCGGGGTTTCCCATTTCTCCACGGTTTTAATCTTTGCTGGATCTACCTGAATACCTTCTTTGTTCACTATGTGACCGAGGAATTGAACTTCTTCCAACCAAAATGCACACTTTGAAAACTTACCGAACAGTTTTTCTTTTCACAGCAACTCTAGCACTTTTCTTAAATGTTCTTTATGCTCTTGATCATTCTTCGAGTAAATAAGTATGTCATCGATGAAAACAATGACAAACTTGTCAAGATATGGCCCACACACTCGGTTCATGAGGTCCATGAACACATCTGGTGCGTTTGTCAATCCAAACGGCATAACCATAAACTCGTAATGACCGTAACGCGTCCTAAAAGTAGTCTTTGGAATATCATCCTCCTTCACCCGCATTTGATGATACCCAGAACGTAAATCAATCTTCGAATAAATAGACGAGCCTTGTAGTTGATCAAATAAGTCATCGATTCTCGGTAGTGGGTAGCGGTTCTTGATGGTAAGTTTGTTCAACTCTCGGTAGTCGATACACAACCTGAATGTACCATCTTTCTTATTGATAAACAAAACAGGAGCTCCCCATGGTGATGTGCTTGGTCGAATGAAACCACGCTCTAAAAGTTCCTGTAACTGACTTTGTAATTCTTTAATTTCGCTGGGTGCGAGTCTGTATGGAGCACGAGCTATTGGTGCAGCTCCTGGTATAAGGTCTATTTGAAATTCAACGGATCGATGTGGGGGTAATCCCGGTAATTCTTTCAGAAATACATCGGGAAATTCTTTTGCGACGGGAACATCACTGATGTGCTGGTTTCCCGATGTATTTCCGAAAGAATTACCGGGATTACCCCCACATCGATCCATTGAATTTCAAATAGATCTTGTACCAGGAGCTGCACCAATAGCTCGTGCTCCTTACAGATTCGCACCCAGCGAGATGAAAGAACTGCAAAGCCAATTACAAGAACTTTTAGAGCATGATTTCATTCGACCAAGCACATCACCGTGGGGAGCTCCTGTTTTGTTTGTCAAGAAGAAAGATGGTACATTCAGGTTGTGTATCGACTACCGAGAGTTGAACAAACTTACCATCAAGAACCGCTACCCACTACCGAGAATCGATGACTTATTTGATCAACTACAAGGCTCGTCTGTTTATTCAAAGATTGACTTACGTTCCGGGTATCATCAAATGCGGGTGAAAGAAGATGATATTCCAAAGACTGCTTTCAGAACAAGTTATGGTCATTACGAGTTTATGGTCATGCCATTTGGTTTAACTAATGCACCAGCTGTGTTCATGGACCTTATGAACCGAGTGTGTGGACCATACCTTGACAAGTTTGTCATTGTTTTCATTGATGACATACTTATTTACTCAAAGAATGACCAAGAACACGGTGAACATTTGAGAAAGGTGTTAGAAGTATTGAGGAAGGAAGAATTGTATGCTAAATTTTCAAAGTGTGCATTTTGGTTGGAAGAAGTTCAATTCCTCGGTCACATAGTGAACAAAAAAGGTATTAAGGTGGATCCGGCAAAGATAGAAACTGTTGAAAAGTGGGAAACCCCGAAAACTCCGAAACACATACGCCAGTTTTTAGGACTAGCTGGTTACTACAGAAGGTTCATCCAAGACTTTTCCAGAATAGCAAAACCCTTGACTGCATTAACGCATAAAGGGAAGAAATTTGAATGAAAGGATGAACAAGAGAAAGCGTTTCTGTTATTGAAGAAAAAGCTAACTACGGCACCTATATTGTCATTGCCTGAAGGGAATGATGATTTTGTGATTTATTATGACACATCAAAGCAAGGTCTCGGTTGTGTATTAATGCAACGAACGAAGGTGATTGCTTATGCGTCTAGACAATTGAAGATTCACGAGCAAAATTATACGACGCATGATTTGGAATTAGGCACGGTTGTTTTTGCATTAAAGACTTGGAGGCACTACTTATATGGGGTCAAAAGTATTATATATACCGACCACAAAAGTCTTCAACACATATTTAATCAGAAACAACTGAATATGAGGCAGCGTAGGTGGATTGAATTGTTGAATGATTACGACTTTGAGATTCGTTACCACCCGGGGAAGGCAAATGTGGTAGCTGATGCCTTGAGCAGGAAGGACAGAGAACCCATTCGAGTAAAATCTATGAATATAATGATTCATAATAACCTTACTACTCAAATAAAGGAGGCGCAACAAGGAGTTTTAAAAGAAGGAAATTTAAAGGATGAAATACCCAAAGGATCGGAGCAGCATCTTAATATTTGAGAAGACGGAACCTGGTATAGGGCTGAAAGGATTTGGGTACCAAAATTTGGAGATATGAGAGAAATGGTACTTAGAGAAGCTCTTAAAACCAGATACTCAATATATCCTGGAACGGGGAAGATGTACAAGGATCTCAAGAAACATTTTTGATGGCCGGGTATGAAAGCCGATGTTGCTAAATACGTAGGAGAATGTTTGACGTGTTCTAAGGTCAAAGCTGAGCATCAGAAACCATCAGGTCTACTTCAACAACCCGAAATCCCAGAATGGAAATGGGAAAACATTACCATGGATTTCATCACTAAATTGCCAAGGACTGCAAGTGGTTTTGATACTATTTGGGTAATAGTTGATCGTCTCACCAAATCAGCACACTTCCTACCAATAAGAGAAGATGACAAGATGGAGAAGTTAGCACGACTGTATTTGAAGGAAGTCGCCTCCAGACATGGAATACCAATCTCTATTATCTCTGATAGGGATGGCAGATTTATTTCAAGATTCTGGCAGACATTACATCAAGCATTAGGAACTCGTCTAGACATGAGTACTGCCTATCATCCACAAACTGATGGGCAGAGCGAAAGGACGATACAAACGCTTGAAGACATGCTACGAGCATGTGTTATTGATTTCGGAAACAGTTGGGATCGACATCTACCGTTAGCAGAATTTTCCTACAACAACAGCTACCATTCAAGCATTGAGATGGCACCGTTCGAAGCACTTTATGGTAGAAAGTGCAGGTCTCTGATTTGTTGGAGTGAAGTGGGGGATAGACAGATTACGGGTCCGGAGATTATACAAGAAACTACCGAGAAGATCATCCAAATTCAACAACGGTTGAAAACCGCCCAAAGTCGACAAAAGAGCTACGCTGACATTAAAAGAAAAGATATAGAATTTGAAATTGGAGAGATGGTCATGCTTAAAGTTGCACCTTGGAAAGGCATTGTTCAATTTGGTAAACGAGGGAAATTAAATCCAAGGTATATTGGACCATTCAAGATTATTGATCGTGTCAGACCAGTAGCTTACCGACTTGAGTTACCTCAACAACTCGCGGCTGTACATAACACTTTCCACGTCTCGAATTTGAAGAAATGTTTTGCTAAAGAAGATCTCACTATTCCGTTAGATGAAATCTAAATCAACGAAAAACTCCAATTCATCGAAGAACCCGTCGAAATAATGGATCGTGAGGTTAAAAGACTTAAACAAAACAAGATACCAATTATTAAGGTTCGATGGAATGCTCGTAGAGGACCCGAGTTCACCCGGGAGCATGAAGATCAGATGAAGAAGAAATACCCGCATCTATTTCCAGAAGATTCGTCAACACCTTCAACAGCTTAAAATTTCGGGACGAAATTTATTTAACGGGTAGGTACTGTAGTGACCCGAACTTTTCCATGTTTATATATATTAATTGAGATTGATATTTACATGATGAAATGTTTCCAACATGTTAAGCAATCAAACTTGTTAAGACTTGATTAATTGAAATATGTTTCATATAGACAATTGACCACCCAAGTTGACCGACGATTCACGAACGTTAAAACTTGTAAAAATGACATGACGATATATATATGGATATACATATGGTTAACATGAGATTATGATAAGTAAGTATCTCCATAAGTATATTAACAATGAGTTATATACATATAAACAAGACTACTAACTTAAGGATTTCGAAACGAGACATATATGTAACGATTATCGTTGTAACGACATTTAAATGTATATATATCATATTAAGATATATTAATATATCATAATATCATGATAATATAATAATTTAATATCTCATTAGATATAATAAACAATGGGTTAACAACATTAATTGAGATCGTTAACTTAAAGGTTTCAAAACAACACTTACATGTAACGACTAATGATGACTTAACGACTCAGTTAAAATGTATATACATGTAGTGTATTTAGATGTATTAAAATATTTTTGGAAGACTTCAAGACATATATCAAAACACTCATACTTAACGAAAATGGTTACAGTTACTTTCCCATTCTTTTCTTTCATCAAGAATTCTAGTCGTATTCTTACCCGTATTATACACAGCTTCAAAACGTACTTACTATGGGTATATACCAATAGGAACTAGCATGGGATTCCACTCTTGATTATGTCATGTATGACTAATCAATTTTAACTTCTACCATGAGCTAGTCAACTAACTAGAACTCCTTTTAACCCCACTCACCACTCACCAATTACCACTCATCATTCACCCCATTTCACTTCCAATTCTCTTTCTAATTCTCTCTCAACACACACACACACACACTATTATGAATGTATTTTTCCAGTAGTTAATCATCATCTTCATCAAAAATCACTTCAAGAATCAAGCTATAATCATCATAGGAAGAACACTTCAAGAACACTTCAAAAATCCCTTCAAGTTTACTAATTTACTTCCAAGCTTTCTAATCCATTCCAAGTAATCATCTAAGATCAAGAAACCTTTGTTATATACAGTAGGTTATCTTTCTTATTCAAGGTAATATTCATATTCAAACTTTGATTCAATTTCTATAACTATAAACTATCTTAATTCGAGTAAAAATCTTACTTGAACTTGTTTTTGTGTCATGATCCTACTTCAAGAACTTTCAAGCCATCCAAGATCCTTTGAAGCTAGATCATTTCTTGTCACTTCCAGTAGGTTTACCTACTATACTTGAGGTAGTAATGATGTTCATAACATCATTCGATTCATATATATAAAACTATCTTATTCGAAGGTTTAAACTCGTAATCACTAGAACATAGTTTAGTTAATTCTAAACTTGTTCGCAAACAAAAGTTAATCCTTCTAACTTGACTTTTAAAATTAACTAAACACATGTTCTATATCTATATGATATGCTAACTTAATGATTTAAAACCTGGAAACACGAAAAACACCGTAAAACCGGATTTACGCCGTCGTAGTAACACCGCGGGCTGTTTTGGGTTAGTTAATTAAAAACTATGATAAACTTTGATTTAAAAGTTGTTATTCTGAGAAAATGATTTTTATTATGAACATGAAACTATATCCAAAAATTATGGTTAAACTCAAAGTGGAAGTATGTTTTCTAAAATGGTCATCTAGACGTCGTTCTTTCGACTGAAATGACTACCTTTACAAAAATGACTTGTAACTTATTTTTTCGACTATAAACCTATACTTTTTCTGTTTAGATTCATAAAATAGAGTTCAATATGAAACCATAGAAATTCGATTCACTCAAAACGGATTTAAAATGAAGAAGTTATGGTTAAAACAAGATTGGATAATTTTTCTCATTTTAGCTACGTGAAAATTGGTAACAAATCTATTCCAACCATAACTTAATCAACTTGTATTGTATATTATGTAATCTTGAGATACCATAGACACGTATACAATGTTTCGTCCTATCATGTCGACACATCTATATATATTTCGGAACAACCATAGACACTCTATATGTGAATGTTGGAGTTAGCTATACAGGGTTGAGGTTGATTCCAAAATATATATAGTTTGAGTTGTGATCAATACTGAGATACGTATACACTGGGTCGTGGATTGATTCAAGATAATATTTATCGATTTATTTCTGTACATCTAACTGTGGACAACTAGTTGTAGGTTACTAACGAGGACAGCTGACTTAATAAACTTAAAACATCAAAATATATTAAAAGTGTTGTAAATATATTTTGAACATACTTTAATATATATGTATATATTGTTATAGGTTCGTGAATCAACAGTGGCCAAGTCTTACTTCTCGACGAAGTAAAAAATATGTGAAAGTGAGTTATAGTCCCACTTTTAAAATCTAATATTTTTGGGATGAGAATACATGCAGGTTTTATAAATGATTTACAAAATAGACACAAGTACGTGAAACTACATTCTATGGTTGAATTATCGAAATTGAATATGCCCCTTTTTATTAAGTCTGGTAATCTAAGAATTAGGGAACAGACACCCTAATTGACGCGAATCCTAAAGATAGATCTATTGGGCCTAACAAACCCCATCCAAAGTACCGGATGCTTTAGTACTTCGAAATTTATATCATATCCGAAGGGTGTCCCGGAATGATGGGGAGATTCTTATATATGCATCTTGTTAATGTCAGTTACCAGGTGTTCACCATATGAATGATTTTTATCTCTATGTATGGGATGTGTATTGAAATATGAAATCTTGTGGTCTATTGTTACGATTTGATATATATAGGTTAAACCTATAACTCACCAACATTTTTGTTGACGTTTAAAGCATGTTTATTCTCAGGTGAATATTAAGAGCTCCGCTGTTGCATACTAAAATAAGGACAAGATTTGGAGTCCATGTTTGTATGATATTGTGTAAAAACTGCATTCAAGAAACTGATTTCGATGTAACATATTTGTATTGTAAACCATTATGTAATGGTCGTGTGTAAACAAGATATTTTAGATTATCATTATTTGATAATCTACTTAAAGCTTTTTAAACCTTTATTTATGAAATAAAGGTTATGGTTTGTTTTAAAAATGAATGCAGTCTTTGAAAAACGTCTCATATAGAGGTCAAAACCTCGCAACGAAATCAATTAATATGGAACGTTTTTAATTAATAAGAACGGGACATTTCAGTTGGGATAGTTGTTGCGATTGTGGTTGTAATTGTTGTTGTTGTTGTACTGGTGACTCTTGTCACCGTTTTCCTCCCACTTCCTCTTGAGTTGTTTCAGGTTGGTTTCTTTGGCCACCTGTTCTTTAATTCTTCCCTCAATCGGATTTATGAGTTTATGAGCCATTCGACATGCCTTCGATATAGAAGCGGGCTCGTGTGAACTCACATCTTCTTGAATCCTTACGGGTAACCCTTTTACAAACGCGTCGATCTTCTCTTCTTCATCTTTGAATGCTCCCGGACACAATAGGCACAACTCTGTGAATCGTCGTTCATATGTGGTAACGTCGAACCCTTGTGTTCGTAACTCTCTAAGTTCTGTCTTGAGTTTATTGACTTCGTTTCTAGGACAGTACTGCTCGTTCATCAATTGCTTGAATGCCGACCACGGTAGTGCGTAAGCAGCATTTTGTCCTACCTGTTCGAGATAGGTTTTCCACCACGTTAACGCAGTACCTGTGAAGGTATGCGTAGCTTACTTAACTTTGTCTTCTTCAGTACACTTACTTATGGCAAACACCGATTCGACTTTCTCGGTCCACCGTTTCAATCCAATTGGTCCTTCGGTTCCATCAAATTCCAAAGGTTTGCAGGCAGTGAATTCTTTGTAGGAGCATCCTACACGATTTCTTGCGCCGTTAGCTGCATTGCTAGATTTAGAGTTATTGTTGGTATGTAGCGCAGCCTGTACTGCGGCTATGTTTGCAGCAAGAAAGGTACGAAATTCCTCTTCGCTCATATTCATGGTGTGTCGAGTAGTCGGTTCCATTTCCTTCAAAATAGCCAACTGAATCGAGTTAATCATACAGAATATTAAGAGTAGTTAATAGTATTTTGTAGCATAATATGAACTCATTTATAAAAGCTTTTTCTTCATATTAGCGTTTTATAAGTTTAAATTCGGGTACTACCTACCCGTTAAGTTCATACTTAGTAGCTAATATACAATTCAACTACTACAATTCCATATAAAAAACTGATTATAATAATATATCACATACAAATATTCTTCAAACTTACAACTTCGCTATATTACATATAACATGAAATATAGTACACTTTGATACAGGACAGTTTTTGAAGATAAACCTAGTTAATACGCAAGTTGTTCAGCAAAGGAAATAAAGACACGTAGTTCATAAGTCCAGAAACAAGTCATGCATTCTGGTTTTACTAAGACGACTTCCCATCCTTGGTCTTGTGGAAAATAACCGTTATGACCATTGGCCAGGCAGCATGTTGTAATGTCGTCAAAAGGATGAGGGTTTCGTAATGTCCAACAGCCCCGTAATTATCTAAAAACCTTGTTTCTCACCCCAACTACTGAATCCGTCATTTGTGGGAAGGTCTTATTTAAAAGCTGCAGTCCGATGTTCTTTTTCTCACTTCGGTAAGAAGCGAACATCACTAACCCGTAAGCATAACATGCTTCTTTATGTTGCATGTTAGAAGCTCTTTCTAATTCATGAAATCCTATGTTGGGATATGTTGAGTCAAAATAGGTTCTTAACCCGTAGCGTAAAATTGCATTTGGGTTCCCAGTATTTAATGCTTTAAAGAAAACACGGCATAACTTACGGTCTCCCCAATGTGATATACCCCACCTATCAAAGGAAAGCCTTTTATAAACTAAAGCATTTCTAGAAAGTCTTTCAAATGTTTGACAAGTTAATTTCGCCATAACTAAATGTGCTGATGAATTCTGACCGACTCTAGACAAGATTTCCTCAATCATATCCTCTGGTAGGTCTTCTAAAATATTCGGTTGTCTACCCTTAACGTCCATTTTGTTTTTATACTGTAAAATAGACAAGGATTATATTCGTAAAAGATAATTAACAAACAATACAAGCAATTTTTTTACATAGAACATAAAAGTACAAGCACACTACAATACATATAATATACTGTTGGGATTTAACAAGTTTCATAATACTTATGATCATTCAAGAAATAAGATTTGCGGAAGCGTGAATTATCAATTAAACTTGTTTAATCTTTAAACCAATTAAAGTTAAATCCCACAAGGATCAAGTTATGAAATCATGCTTACAATTAACAAGAAAGGGAGAGTTATATACCTCCTTAAAACAAGTTTAAGGGCTGTCCAAAATGCTTATAAGATGATGAACAAATATGTAGAACTTCAAGCCTTTGATGCACCAACAACACGCTTTAAGTTAGCTAGACCTTAGAACCTTAACTACCTTGTCTAGCAAGCTTGAAACCCCTTGTAATTTGCTGAAAATTTCGACCAGGGACAGCAGCTAATGATGATGAATATGAATGAATTAAAGCTTCTAACTTGAAGCCTCAAGTTTGTAATACCCACAAGCTTTGATCACCAACACACCCTTTGTATTTAGTTAGGATTTAGAACACTTGAATGTGATAAAATAGCAAGCAAAGGAACCCCCTTTTACTCCAAAACAGTTCGGCAAAATGGACAGCAGAACCAGAATTTTTGAAGCCTATTTTATGTGTATTAATGCCTCTCTCTTGAGTCAAGGCCTTGGTTAATGCATAAGCATGTACCTTGGCACTTGTGTGTTATTAAAAGTAACATTAACAAGGCATGCTAGTGAGTCTTGGAGTCCAAAAATTCTGCACTAACTATATTATATAACAATGTATTTATACATATATATAAACTAGATATATATATATAAAACATGTATATATTTTTATGTTACTTTTATATTTTATATACCCTTTTATAAAATATAACACAATATAATCATTTAAACTTATAAACAATTATATATATATTATCCAAATAATTGATCTCAAGTGATAACATTTTGAAAAACCGATTTTCTAAAATCCAAGTGTCGCGTATTTATTTAATGATCCATTCATTAAGATTAAATACGATTAAGGTGTCGGCAACTTGTTATTAGGTATGACCAGACTTGGATCATAACATATTAGCCACATTAATTTAATATGTCTCTTGGGCATACGAAAAACCTTCAATCTCCCACTTGCACGAGAAACATATGAATTAATGCAAGTGATGGATACCACCTAACGACCGTCCATCACCCCCAATATGTTATGAATTTGTGCCATTCAATAACATCATCCCTTTCGGGTTCCCATCTCGAATATGAATAGGTGAATCTTTCATTATTTCCTTTCGTCCTAGATGTCATGTTAAATCCAAGAGACACAGAGTGATAACTCTCTTCTAGATTTAACTTTATCAGGCCTTAGACATCTGACTCTCAACGAATAAGAGGGACAAATTCCATCTTGACTACATACGTCCTAGATATATACTTTGTATTATACCTGAGCTCTTCCTTATGAACTACCATATTTCAGAATAACGAAGGAAAGAATCAAGGCACAATACTTGGTAAATATCCGAACTCAATATGTATCTCAGGTCAGAGGATACAATGATATTCGCCTTTACTCAAGATTACATGTGATCAACCACAAAGGCTCCATTTAGTAAATCTTGAGGGCGGGTCTTCCAATATTTGTATCCCACAAATATCTATGAACCTTGGTTGCAACCTTGCCCCACATTCATCCCGTGAATGTATACCAATCCAAGTTCATAATAGTCTAAACCTCACATTTGCTCCCACAAATGTGATCACCTACGGAATTTAGAATAATTACTTATTCATGGATAAAATATGCAAAATAGGAACATAACTCAAAATAAATTAATACCATAATTATATTAATGAGTTTGAACAATTTCGTTCCGTTACAATACTTAAAACAGATCATGACCAATCACTAGAATATCGAAGCCCTAATGCACTAACATGCCCTTGATGTTTTACACCATGTAAGAGTTTCGTGAGTGGATCCGCTATATTAAGATCTGTGTGAACTTTGCGAATACATATCTTTCCCTTTTCAAGTTCATCCCTTATGTAGTTGAATCTCCGCTCAATGTGACGGGTCTTTTGGTGAGCACGAGGTTCCTTGATTTGAGCAATCGCACCCTCGTTGTCACAAAAGATCTCAAGAGGGTCCTAAATGGAAGGGACTACTCCTAAGTCGTCGATGAATTTCTTCATCCATGCAGCCTCCTGAGCTGCCAATGATGCGGCGATGTACTCCGACTCTGTAGTGGATAATGCAACAACATCCTGTTTTGAACTCTTCCAAGAGACCGCACCTCCATTTAATGTGAAGACATAACCGGATTGTGATCGAGAATCATCACGATCAGTTTGGAAACTCGCATCCACGTAACCTTTCACAGCGAGCTCTTCCTCACCAGACCCGAATATAAGAAACATATCCTTAGTCCTCCTAAGGTATTTCAATATACTTTTAACAGCAATCCAATGACTGTTTCCTGGGTTATTCTGGTATCTACTTGTCAAGCTTAGAGCGCATGACACGTCCGGTCTAGTACATATCATTGCATACATGATTGACCCAATGGCAGATGCATATGGGACTTTGTTCATTCTCTCCTGTTCATCTTTCGTGGTGGGGCACTGAGATGAACTAAGGAGCGTTCCTCTTTGAATAGGTACCAAACCTTTCTTAGAGTTCTCCATCTTGAACCTTTTCAAGATCTTTTCAATGTATGCACTTTGATTCAAACCTATCAGCTTCTTGGATCTATCCCTGTAGATCCCAATCCCCAAAACGTATTGTGCTTCTCCAAGATCCTTAATGGAGAAGCATTTACTTAACCAAGTTTTAACTCCTTGCATTGCCGGAACGTCATTTCCAAATAATAATATATCATCCACATATAATAAAAGGAACATGATAGTGCTCCCACTAGCTTTCTTGTATACACAAGCTTCATCACCATTTTTAATGAAGCCAAATTTCTTGGCCTCCTCATTAAAACGATGATTCCACATTCTAGATGCTTGTTTCAATCCGTAGATTGACTTCTTTAACTTGCATACCTTCTTAGGATATTTCGGATCAACAAAACCTTCAGGCTGAACCATGTAGACATCTTCCTCAAGATGTCCGTTTAGGAAAGCAGTCTTGACATCCATTTGCCATATTTCATAATCAAAATGAGCAGTAATGGCAAGTAATATCCTAATAGACTTTAGCATTGCCACAGGCGAAAAAGTTTCATCATAGTCAACCCCTTGAGTTTGAGTGAAACCTTTTGCTACAAGTCTAGCTTTATATGTATCCAAGTTTCCATGTATGTCGGTTTTCATCTTGAAAAGCCATTTACAATCAACTAGCCTTGAGCCAGTAGGTTGTTCAACAAGTTCCCATACTTGGTTGTCATACATGGATTGCATCTCAGCGTTCATGGCTTCTTGCCATTTATCTTTATCAATCCTTGATAAAGCATCTTGGTAGTTTATTGGTTCATCCAAATCAACCACATAGCAACCATCCATGAGAAACCCATATCTCTCAGGTGGATTACTAATCCTACCAGATCTGCGAACGTCTTGTGTATTTTGATCATCCATTTGATTACTCTCAACATTTTCATGTTGAGTGCTAGTGTCAACCAATTGTGTATCATCTACTTGATCTTGAACCTCTTCAAGATCTATTTTCCTCTCACTATTTCCTTCCATTAGGAACTTAGTTTCAAGGAATTCAGCCTTTCGAGCAACAAATACATTTTGCTCGGTTTGATCATAGAAATAATATTCCATATCATCCTTGGGATATCCTATGAAGATACACTTCGTGGATCGAGCATTCAACTTATTAGGGACGTAACGCTTAGGGTAAGCTTCACATCCCCATACCTTTAAGTATGATAGAGATGGAGGTTTTCCAAACCACATCTCATGAGGAGTTCGTTCCACTTTCTTGGTTGGGGCCATATTTAGAATACGAGCCGCGGAGCATAGACAATAACCCCAGAATGATAGAGGTAAGGAGCTTCTAGCCATCATAGATCGAACCATATCCATTAAGGTTCGGTTCCTCCTTTCGGATACACCATTAAGCTGTGGTGTCCCGGGTGAAGTAAGTTGTGAGATAATCCCACAACTTCTAAGATGATCTTGGAAATCATCGCTTAGGTATTCACCTCCTCTATCAGTACGAAGTACCTTGATTGTCTTATTGAGTTGATTTTGTACTTCGTTTTGATATTCTTTGAATGCTTCAAAAGTTTCGTCCTTATGTCTTAACAAGTAGACATATCCGAAACGACTGAAGTCATCAATGAAAGTAACGAAGTATCTTTCACCATTCCTAGTTATGGGCTTAAAGGGTCCACATACATCCGAATGTATTAATCCCAATAAGTTCTTAGCCCTTTCATAGGTCCCTTTGAAAGGTGATTTAGTCATTTTGCCTTGTAAACAAGACTTACATACATCAAACGAGTCTAGTTCATTTGATTTCAAAAGTCCATTCTTTTGAAGTGTATGCATTCGGTTCTTGTTTATGTGACCAAGGCGACAATGCCATAAGTAGGAATCACTCAAATCCCTTTTGAGTTTCTTGGTGCTAGTATGGTATATTGAGCTACTAGATGATGTGTCATCATGAACCAATTCATAAATTCCATTTGAAGGTGAAGCCTTAAAATAGAATACATTATCTAAATAAACGTGGATATCATCATAAACAAAATTAAGATAAAAACCACATTGTTTTAAACGGGAAACTGAAATAATGTTTCGACATAAATCCGGTGCATACAAAACATTGTTCAAAATAAGTTCCAAACCACTTGGAAGCTTTAATACAAAGTCTCCTCGAGCCTTCACTTGCACTTTGGCTCCATTACCCATAAAGAGACTGGATGTTCCCGCTTGCTTGCTACTTCTTTTGAACCCCTGCAAAGAATTGCAAATGTGAGTTCCACATCCAGTGTCTAATACCCATGTATTAGAAGAAGTAATACTAAGCTCTATATATACCATATATATATTACCTGAGGTTTGCCCCGCATCCCTCTTTTCCTTCAACTCCTTAAGGTAGACCGGGCAGTTGCGTTTCCAGTGACCCATTTCACCGCAACCGAAGCACGGGTCTTCCTTGGGGTTTGCTTGTCCGGCAACCTTTTGCTTCTTGTTCTTGTTTTTGGTTGGGGTAACCATCCTCCCCTTTCCCTTGCCTTGATGGGTGGGTCCTTTCCTCTTAGCCGCCTTTGGCTTAGAGGTGTTATTACCTTTGGACCCACCATCATTGACCATTAGCACGGGTAAAGCCCTCTTACCCATCCTATTTTCCGCCGTTCTAAGCATGCCATGAAGTTCGCCAATGGTCTTATCCATCCCATTCATATTGTAATTAATTACAAATTGGTCAAACCTCTTTGACAAGGAGTTTAGGATAAGATCTGTGGCAAGCTCATTAGATATGTTTAGATTAAGACGGTTTGCGCGATCAATGAGGCTTTTCATCTTAAGGACATAAGATGAAACGGATTGGGAGTCGCCCATACGACATGCATGAAGCGCTCGGACCGTTTCAAAGCGCTCGACACGAGCTTGTTGAAGGAACATCTCCTTCAATTGTGTGATCATGTCGTATGCAGTATGATGCTCAAAATCCTTTTGGAGTTCGGGTATCATAGTCCCAAGCATTAGGCAAGCGACTTGTACCGAATTGGCGCAATACTTATCCCAATAAGCCATGCCTTCCGTATCATCCTCATCGGGTTGATCGGGAATGGGGTCTTCCAACACATACTCCTTATCCTAAAGTTTGAGGACAATCCTAAGATTGCGGAACCAATCCATAAAGTTCGTATGGTTGAGTTTGTCTTTCTCGAGGAGAGACCTTAACGATAGGTTGTTCAAGTTAATAGGTGCGTTTTGCATGTTTTTGTTATTGGCGGCCATCTACAAAATTTAGCAAAGTTCATTTAAGTATCGATTTTAAATTTAACAATCAATACCTTTTAAATCCAATTGATATATATATTAAATTTTAGAATCCAACGGTAAACCAAATTTCAGTTAGGTGACCTTTATCCCGTCATTTGATTTAGCTAGGTAGTCATTATATGACAATTGCAATCCTTTTGCAACTTCTAAATTATGGGATCATGCAATCCTTTTGCATGGCATATTTATCCCATCAACGCCTATTTGTTACTCATGCTTCGGTGACCCTAACTTCATGATTCCCAAATCAAGTCGTCCTACTTGTGTAAACATGTAAAATTAACATACAAGTGGTTAGGTGACCTTTATCCCACAAGCATGCGAATTTTACCATAACCATATTAGTTAGCTCATAACGGTTAGGTGACCTTTATCCCATTTATGAGTTCCCTACTATGTTTAAGTGTCCCACAAAAGGATGGCGTTAAACTTGTTTACCTTGTCGATTAAGGGATTTTAAGTTTTCGTTAATTCTAGTTTAAGAAAACTTTTATGCCATACACCAACATGCATTTAGTGTATGGTACTTATGAAAAACCATTTTCATGTCTTGTAATTTGCCAATTACTTGATATAAACCATTTTATATATACGTGATCCTTTTCTTGTTCTTAATAACCATTTATTAAGGTCTTTAGTTGCTTTTAATTTAACCAATTAAATTGTCGTTTTGCATGTTATTAATACGTTTAATTTAACCAATTAAATTGTCGTTTTGCTTGTTATGTTGTGATTAATTGTATCAACCAAACATACAATACAATAAACAAACAAAAAACCACACATGCAAAACAAATATGTTCACAATCTAGCCATTTTGGTGGACATTTGTTTAGCCGAAAACAAATGTCACCGGGTTAAGGGGTAATAATACAAAGTAGGAGATTTTAAATCTCCCACTTAACCTTGCATCCATATGCTCCTTGTGTTCTTCAAGTTTTCATCATCTTGTATCTTCATTTTTACAAAATATGTATCCTAATACATTTTTCTCTAGAAAATGAAAATATAACCTAATCTATTTTACATGCCAAATATAAATAAATTACATAACCAAATGAATGAATTAATACATGCCAAATAAATAATTATTACAAACCAAATTGAATGAATTAATATTACATACCAATTAAATAATACAATTCATTCAAACACACATGCATGCAACACAAGGTCAAGGCTAAAATTGTGAACATTAACATGCAACCAAAATATGAACCAAATGGAAGAACCCAAACCCATTTTGGGACTCCATAAATTCGGCCTTAACTTTAAACCCACCCAAACCCTTTTATTTTTGCATTCTACATTCATGCATGTTTATAGAATGCAAATATAGTGGGTTTAAAATAACATATTGAAGCATATTTCAACAACTTCGGCTCTAGATACCATTGTTGGGATTTAACAAGTTTCATAATACTTATGATCATTCAAGAAATAAGATTTGCGGAAGCGTGAATTATCAATTAAACTTGTTTAATCTTTAAACCAATTAAAGTTAAATCCCACAAGGATCAAGTTATGAAATCATGCTTACAATTAACAAGAAAGGGAGAGTTATATACCTCCTTAAAACAAGTTTAAGGGCTGTCCAAAATGCTTATAAGATGATGAACAAATATGTAGAACTTCAAGCCTTTGATGCACCAACAACACGCTTTAAGTTAGCTAGACCTTAGAACCTTAACTACCTTGTCTAGCAAGCTTGAAACCCCTTGTAATTTGCTGAAAATTTCGACCAGGGACAGCAGCTAATGATGATGAATATGAATGAATTAAAGCTTCTAACTTGAAGCCTCAAGTTTGTAATACCCACAAGCTTTGATCACCAACACACCCTTTGTATTTAGTTAGGATTTAGAACACTTGAATGTGATAAAATAGCAAGCAAAGGAACCCCCTTTTACTCCAAAACAGTTCGGCAAAATGGACAGCAGAACCAGAATTTTTGAAGCCTATTTTATGTGTATTAATGCCTCTCTCTTGAGTCAAGGCCTTGGTTAATGCATAAGCATGTACCTTGGCACTTGTGTGTTATTAAAAGTAACATTAACAAGGCATGCTAGTGAGTCTTGGAGTCCAAAAATTCTGCACTAACTATATTATATAACAATGTATTTATACATATATATAAACTAGATATATATATAAAACATGTATATATTTTTATGTTACTTTTATATTTTATAAACCCTTTTATAAAATATAACACAATATAATCATTTAAACTTATAAACAATTATATATATATTATCCAAATAATTTATCTCAAGTGATAACATTTTGAAAAACCGATTTTCTAAAATCCAAGTGTCGCGTATTTATTTAATGATCCATTCATTAAGATTAAATACGATTAAGGTGTCGGCAAACTTGTTATTAGGTATGACCCGACTTGGATCATAACATATTAGCCACATTAATTTAATATGTCTCTTGGGCATACGAAAAACCTTCATATACAACATGTTTACAACCCTCTAATCTGAATCGCTGGTTTCTTCTTCTTCTTCGGACTTGGTTCGTTTTCCTAATTTTCTAGGAATATATGGTGTTCCTCTAATACGAGCCGTCGTTTTCCACAATGGTTTAGAAAAACCTGGTGGTTTAGAGGTTCCCGGGTTATTGTTACATTTTAGGAAATACGGATGTTGCTGATACATATAAAGTTCATCGGGGTTGGAATCGGGTTTCTCTATTTTTATACCTTTTCCCTTATTATTTTCTTTTGCTTTATTAAATTGGGTCGAGGTAATTTCTATAACATCATCGGAATCCTCATCGGGATCCGATTCATCGGAAAATTGGTAATCTTCAAAATATTTTGCTTCTTCGGCGGAAACACCATTGACCATTATTAACTTTGGTCCGTTGGTTGAGGATTTTCTTTTATTTAATCGATTTACTATAGGTATCAATATTTCTTCCTCTGGAACCTCTTCTTCTGGTTCCTCCTCTTCTGATTCCTCCTCTTCTGGTTCCTCTTCTTCTAGTTCCTCCTCTTTCGGTTCCTCCTCTTCCGGTTCCTCTTCGGGAATTTGTGAATCTTCCCAAAATATATTCGACTCTTCATTATTATTAGGTGAATCAATGGGATTTGTACTAGAGGTAGACATCTATCACACAATATCAAACACGTTAAGAGATTAATATATCACATAATATTTACATGTTAATAATATATAGTTTCCAACAAAAAATGTTAAGCAATCGTTTTTGAAGAAAAACACGGTCGAAGTCCAGACTCACTAATGCATCCTAACAAACTCGGTAAGACACACTAATGCAATTTTCTGGTTCTCTAAGACCAATGCTCGGATACCAACTGAAATGACCCGTTCATATTGATTATAAACGTTCCATATTAATTGATTTCGTCGCGAGGTTTTGACCTCTATATGAGACATTTTTCAAAGACTGCATTCATTTTTAAAACAATCATAACCTTTATTTTATCTATAAAGGTTAAAAAAAAACATTACGTAGATTATCAAATAATGATAATCTAAAATATACCGTTTACACACGACCATTACATAATGGTTTACAATAAGAATATATTACATCAAAAATAAGTTTCTTGAATGTAGTTTTTACATAATATCATACAAGCATGGACTCCAAATCTTGTCCTTATTTTAGTATGCAACAGCGGAAGCTCTTAATAATCACCAGAGAATAAACATGCTTAAAACGTCAACAAAAATGTTGGTGAGTTATAGGTTTAACCTATTATCAAATCATAATAATAGACCACAAGATTTCATATTTCAATTTACATCCCATACATAGAGATAAAAATCATTCATATGGTGAACACCTGGTAACCGACATTAACAAGATGCATATAAGAATATCCCCTATCATTCCGGGAAATCCTTCGGACATGATAAAAACAACATCGAAGTACTAAAGCATCCGGTACCTTGGATGGGGTTCGTTAGGCCCAATAGATCTATCTTTAGGATTCGCATCAATTAGTAGATCTGTTTACTAAATCTTAGGTTACCAAGCAAAAGGGGCATATTCGGCTTCGATCATTCACCCATATAATGTAGTTTCATTTACTTGTGTCTATTTCGTAAAACATTTATAAAACTGCATGTATTCTCATCCCAAAATATTAGTTTTTAAAAGTGAGACTATAACTCACTTTCACAGATTTTTACTTCGTCGGGAAGTAAGACTTGGCCACTGGTCGATTCACGAACCTATAACAAATATGTACATATATATCAAAGTATATTCAAAATATATATACAACATTTTTAATACGTTTTAATATTTTATATTTATTAAGTCAGTTGTCCTCGTTAGTAACCTACAACTAGTTGTCCACAATTAGATGTACAGAAATAAATCGATATGTATTATCTTGAATCAATCCAAGACCCAGTGTATACACGTCTCAGACTAGATCACAACTCAAAGTATATATATATTTTTGAAATCAACCTCAACCCTGTATAGCTAACTCCAACATTACTGCATATAGAGTGTCTATGGTTGTTCCAAATAATATATATACATGGGTAGATATGATATGTCAAAACATTTGCATATGTGTCTATGGTATCCCAAGATTACATAATATATTAGAATACATGTATAATACAATATAAGTTAGCTAGGATATGATTTGTATAGAATTGTTACAATATTTCCCGTAGCTACAACAATCAAAAAATATCGAATCTTGTTTTACCCATAACTTCTTCGTTTTAAATCCGTTTTGAATGAATCAAATTGCTATGGTTTCATATTGAACTCTATTTTATGAATCTAAACAGAAAAAGTATAGGTTTATAGTCGGAAATATAAGTTACAAATCGTTTTTGTAAGAGGTAGTCATTTCAGTCGAAAGAACGACGTCTTGATGACCATTTTGAAAAATATACTTTTACTTTGAGTTTAATCATGATTTTTGGATATAGTTTCATGTTCATAAGAAAAATCATTTTCCCAAAAGAACAACTTTCAAATCAAACCTTATCATGGTTTTTAATTATGAAACCCAAAATAGCCCGCGGTGTTACTACGACGGCGTATGTCCGGTTTTACGGTGTTTTTCGTGTTTCCAGGTTTTAAATCATTAAGTTAGCATATCTTATAGATATATAACATGTGTTTAGTTGATTTTAAAATTCATGTTAGAAGGATTAACTTTTGTTTGCGAACAAGTTTAGAATTAACTAAACTATGTTCTAGTGATATCAAGTTTAAACCTTCGAATAAGATAGCTTTATATGTATGAATCAAATGATGTTATGAACATCATTACTACCTCAAGTTTTGTGGATAAACCTACTGGAAAAGAGGCAAATGGATCTAGCTTCAAAGGATCCTTGGATGGCTTGAAAGTTCTTGAAGCAGAATCATGACACGAAAACAAGTTCAAATAAGATCATCACTCAAAATAAGATTGTTATAGTTATAGAAATTGAACCAAAGTTTGAATATGAGTATTACCTTGTATTAGAAATATATCTTACTATAAATAAGAAAGATTTCTTGAGGTTGGATGATCACATTACAAGATTGGAAGTAAGCTAGCAAACTTGGAAGTATTCTTGATTTTATGAAACTAGAACTTATAGAATTTATGAAGAACACTTAGAACTTGAAGATAGAACTTGAGAGAGATCAATTAGATAAAGAAAATTGAAGAATGAAAGTGTTTGTAGGTGTTTTTGGTCGTTGGTATATGGATTAGATATAAAGGATGTGTAATTTTGTTTACATGTAAATAAGTCATGAATGATTACTAATATTTTTGTAATTTTATGAGATATTTCATGCTAGTTGCCAAATGATGATTCCCACATGTGTTAGGTGACTCACATGGGCTGCTAAGAGCTGATTAATGGAGTGTATATACCAATAGTACATACATCTAAAAGCTCTGTATTGTACGAGTACGAATACGGGTGCATACGAGTAGAATTGTTGATGAAACTGAACGAGGATGTAATTGTAAGCATTTTTGTTAAGTAGAAGTATTTTGATAAGTGTCTTGAAGTCTTTCAAAATTGTATGAATACATATTAAAACACTGCATGTATATACATTTTAACTGAGTCGTTAAGTCATCGTTAGTCGTTACATGTAAATGTTGATTTGAAACCTTTAAGTTAACGATCATGTTAAATGTTGTTAACCCAATGTTTATTATATCTAAAGAGATGTTAAATTGTTACATTATCATGATATTATGATATATAATATATCTTAGTATGATATATATATACAGTTAAATGTCGTTACAACGATAATCGTTACATATATGTCTCGTTTCGAAATCATTAAGTTAGTAGTCTTATTTTTACATATGTAGTTCATTGTTAATACACTTAATGATATATTTACTTATCATTTAACATAATTAACCAAGTGTATCAATATCTTTATATGATTCATATGTACTTAGTAAGACGTTGATATAACGATAATCGTTATATATATCGTTTTATAGTTTCTTAAATTCAATAGTCTCATTTTTATGTATATAACTCATTGTTAAAATACCTAATGAGATACTTACTTATCATAATATCATGTTAACTATATATATAATCATATTTATGTCATCATATAGTTTTTACAAGTTTTAACGTTCGTGAATCACCGGTCAACTTGGGTGGTCAATTGTCTATATGAAACCTATTTAAATTAATCAAGTCTTAACAAGTTTGATTGCTTAACATGTTGGAAATACTTAATCATGTAAATAACAATTTCATTTAATATATATAAACATGGAAAAGTTCGGGTCACTACAGTACCTACCCGTTAAATAAATTTCGTCCCGAAATTTTAAGCAGTTGGAGGTGTTGACGTATCTTCTGGAAATAAGTGTGGGTATTTCTTTTTCATCTGATCTTCTCATTCCCAGGTGAACTCGGGTCCTCTACGAGCATTCCATCGAACTTTAACAATTGGTATCTTGTTTTGCTTAAGTCTTTTAACCTCACGATCCATTATTTCGACGGGTTCTTCGACGAATTGAAGTTTTTCGTTGATTTGGATTTCGTCTAACGGAATAGTGAGATCTTCTTTCGCAACGTGTATACGATAATTTTCTAGCCATTACAGCGTTTTTTGATTTGACAGATTTGCGATAGTTACCGTTGTAATTATGTGTTGAGCTTAATAAAATCAACGGTAATAATTCAGTGGTAAAAATTATTAAAATTCATTTGCGAATACATTTTAAGGAAGCACATTTTTATTTTTAGAGTTTATCATGATACATCTACTTTGCGAGACGTATCATAATAAACTGGGGGGACTTGATCATATACATAGCATTGTATATGTATATTTTATTCGCTAAAAGCCAAGAGCAGAATTACGCGAACTATAATCCAAAGGTATGGAATATCCGCTGAAAATAAGTACAGCGGTTAGGTTGCTGCCTTAATAAAAGACTGCGGTTTAATCTGCTAAGTTTCCGCGGATAGTTAAGAAATCCGCAGACCGCAGATATGTCGAATACTATAAATAGAGAGCATGGACTCTCATTTGTAGGTTGTTGATTTTCTGCCATTTGCCCGAGCCTTTGTGATTTTCACTTGTGATTTTGCCCAAGGGATTTCTACATCGCGCTAAGGTGAATTATGCTAATTGACAATCAAGACCGGGTCGGGGTGGTTGATCACTTGATTGTTAAAGTGAAAGACGATCATCAGGGCCCAAAATAATCATCAAACATCCCATCCTCCATCTTATTATTGCACTCGATCCTCAATTAAGTAATAACTTGATACTGGATCGATCAAGATTATTATAATAAGACTTATAATAAGGATTAATTAATTATTTAATTATTATAAGGCTTAATTATGATTTAATTATAATTTAATTACTAAATACTTATGATTTAATGATTTTAATTAGAAACTTATGATATGATTAATAATTCATTATTAATTGATAATACTTATGATATGATTAAAATTTATTATTAATTAATAACACTTATATTATGATTAATATTTAATTACTTAATTAAATACTTATGTTATATTAATTATATCATTTAAACTTATGTTAACTTTATTAATTCAATTTAATTTAATTGAACTTATGTTATGAAATAATTATACATATATGACTTTAAATAACATTATAACTTATATTATTATTATAATTTATACTTTTATAATTAATGTTGACTATGTTTGACCAAGGTTGACTTTTGAGTTGACTTTTGGTTGACTTTGACATTCAATTGACTTTTGTTGACTTTCTAATTAAGGAAACTTTCCTAAGTTATAAACTTTCCAAAAATAGCAACTTTCTAAATATGGAAACTTTCCAAAAATAGAAACTTTCTTAAAATAGAAAGTACGCGTTTTTACGCTGTCCTGATCAAACCGAAGCATACTGAGTGATGTTCTATGTTTACTTGCAACAAGTACTATAGCTATCACACTAAGACTTGACCTAAGTTAGTTATTTATATCGACCTGCTTTATTTATAGGTTGGCGTTGTGATCATTCTTGATCACTTTACTTTATGCGGTTCACGTTCTGTGTTATTACTTCGTTTACGTTAAGGTGAGTTATAGTCCCATTTTTCTATTTTATATCTTTTGGGATGAGAATACATGAATTTTATATTTTTTTTATATTGGACACAAGTGGAAGTTGGTTTAAGTTATTGTGAGTTGAACAAAAATATTCCCTAGTCTGGTAACTGTAATCATTGGTTTCTACTGGTGAACTCGAATCCTATGGATAGATCTATCGGGTTTGATAATCCCATTTCGTGCTAGTCGCGCTAGCAATTTTTGAAGACGGAATGTATTACTACTTCGTAATTATTTGAAGATACACATGTTCAGTGTATATTGTGTTTGGTAAGGGTGGAATTGGTTAAGTGGTTACCAGGTGGTTCATGGGTTAATGGAATAATATTTTTATATGTTTTCGAGCATATAATTTTTATGGTCCAAAATAAGGCTTTATGTTTTCAAACTTAAATTTTTACGGTTCAAATTAAATATTGTTTGCAATATTAAACCTATAATTCACTCAACATTTTTGTTGACAGTTACTCTCATGTTTTATTATCAGGTTCATGATTGATTGCTTCCGCTGTACTTAGAGAGTCTGCATGTTTATGATGGCAGCTTTTGTTAAACATTAATTTTCATTCTATTTTGATACATTAAGTTGTGGGTGTTTGTTGACTTTGTTTTAGTCAACTTTTGATTAAGTATTTATGTATGGTTTTTCTAAACTTACATATTTTGATAGATTTCCTTTATAGGAAATGATTTTTAAATAAAGAATGCAAAGTTATTTATTAAATTCATTTAGAGTTATGATCAAGCTGTGGGACCAAGATAACGATGGTCATCAAGTGTACTTTGACGATTCGTTAAATAATGGAACTGCAAGTTCAACTGGTAGAGCTCAAGTTGAAGTAGCAGTTAAACAAGATTCTTGTTGTCTATGATACAATTAAAGAATCTTAAAAAAGAAAACAAGAAAGACATTAGAAGAAGTAACAAAATCTAGTTAAGTTCAATGCTCGATTCAATGTATATACTCTTAAAAGACAAGCCAAAATATTAGAGCTAGTAAACATGAACAAGCAGCATAAGAAGAATAAAAAGATTTTGGATTTGTTGAAGCAGCCGACAAGAATAGTTGTACGCGAGATGAGAAGATCATAGGCATGACAGATGAGAAGAAAGCTAAGTTATATGCTGAAAGAGATGAGAAGATCATAGGCATGACAGATGGGAAAGTACAGAACTATCATAAGCTCAAACAGATGTCTTCAGCAGAAAAACTAGCAGCACTAAAAGAAATTATCTCTTCTAAGTGCCAAGATGTTTTTGATGTTCCCAAATCTGCATCAGCTGAACCAGCATCCACAATAATAGAACAACAATAGCAGCAACTAGTAGAGGCTAGTCAGTCCTCTGTTGGTACAGATATTCTAGTAAAAGCTAATCAGTCTTCTGCTGAGGAGGATCTAGTCAGTCCTCTGCTGGTACAGATATTCTAAGTCAGTCCTCTGCTGGTACAAATATTTTAGTAAAAGCTAATCAGTCTTCTGCTGAGGAGGATCTTCAAATTTTTACTCCCCTCCTGGAAACACAAGAACCAGCACCAACACAAGAACCATCTCTGAATCCATTAATAAGCTAAGGGTAAAATCAAAGCCCGGGGACTACTAACCCCTAAAGTCAAAGGCCTTATTTAAGGTAGGTGATGAGAAAAGTGACTCATGTGACTCTCCAGATGATTCTCCTCAGTGTAAAAATATTATAGCCCTTATCTCTCCATTAAATTGGGAAGAGAAATTTCAAGACCCATTTGGAGAAGTTGAGATAGAAGACCCAGCACGAAGTGTGCTACTGGGTGATACAAGTGTTGAAGACCTGGTAAAGTCGGTAGAGCTGGGTAATGAAAAAGAAATGCCAATTGCTAGTTCATGACTAGCTCCAGTCTCTAGTGAACAACCAACAGGATATTCAGTATCCTTAAATCCATATATTGAGGCACAACTTGAAAAAATGATGGAAAATCGTATTCAAGAGGAACCACGAGGTCCTTCTAGAATAGCAGAGGTAACTTTCATACCTCCACCATCATCTTCTCCAAAGGCTAATGATAAACAAGTTACATGGGAAAATGATGATGATGAATAAGCTAAATCCTTTTATCCTCCACCTCTGACAAGAGAAGAAAGGGAAGCAAAAAATCTGAGGAACGCTGTTGAAGAGTTGAGAGAAAGAAAGGCATTGGTTCGATCGAACAATAAGATCAACATTTCATCCAATTAACTAGAGGCATTACATCAATGCAACCCATCAAAAATGGATATTAATTCATATCTTCTAGCCAGTGATTCTAGGCTGAGTACATAAGAGGAGAGAAATATTTATGACAAGGCAGCAGCACTGAAAATAACCATGGAAGAATATATGGCTGCTCAAGCACTAGCAAACAAAAAATAAAGGGAAATGGATGAACATCTATCCGTAAAAGCTGTCAAGTTACTAGCTGCTGCCATGGATAAAGAACTTGATGCCGAAGAGAAAGCGGAAAAGAAGCTAAAGCCAAATAAGAAACCAAATGATGCTTCAAATCCACCAACCATGAGTGAAATAGCCCAAGTATCATGTGATAATGTTCTTATGAGTAAATATAATGATGTGTTGACTAGAAGATTTAGAAATTCAAAATTCCACAAGTCTCAAAGATGCACATATCACACATTCAACATCGACATAGAAAATTTTTAATCCGAACATATCCATCAGGATGAATTGAATGACTATGGCTATGATGACTGGTTAGAGCAGCTGCTATATACTTTCAGATCAAAGATGGGCAATTTGAAGGAAAATCTAATCAGCACGCTAAGGGGATTCTTTGACAAGTCTACAAAGTATAGTAATGCCCCATCTTTTGATGTCGATGTTGAGCTTGCAAAGAAAAGGAAGGGATCTAACACTACTTTCAGAAGAAGAGAACCAATGATTTTGCAACCAACTATCCCTATGTTAACCATTGACGAACTCATGAAGATGTTGACTGTTAAAAAAGAGGAGGAAGAATGGTTCGACTAGAATATTGATTCTGGTGTTTTGTAATCTGTAGATAATACTAAATGTAATATATTGTTATTAAATTATATTATAAAAAAGTTTATCTTCAAAAGTATATATCATGTTATAAGATATAGATAACTCAGCAAAACATTCCAGAAAAATTCAACCAGAAGGAGAAATCATTTTTTATTTTTTCTAAGTTCCTTACTGCTGAGCTTTAGTGTTAGTTTTTCAGGTTACATGTTTTGTCATGATCAAATATAATATGGGGAGATTTTTGTGTACTCTAAGTAATTAAGAAATTTAATTATGAGAATACATGATTATTAACACTAATTGTAATGTGCAACCATCATAAGTTTACTCAAATAGTTCTAAATCTGTAAACAACATTGTATGTTGTGTGTTAGTGTTTTATTATGCTACCTTTACTATCAGCACCAAATAGTTGAAGGATAATGGGTTCTTCATAACCACCAGAAGGATGATGCTGAAAAAGCAGAAGATCATAGAATAACCAGCATAAAAACACTTAAATGAATTCTGTTCATCAAAATCATAATTGTTTCTTGTGTTATCTACATCAAGCATGCTATTCAACTGACACCGAAGACGAAGTTGAAGAGAAATGGACATCAGTCGACGGTTGACAAGTGACCTTACAAAGCAACAAATGGAATGAAGAATTATACCACACGCTCAGTTCGTGGGCATACTTTGTCAACGCCTTTAGAATCAAACATTCTATTTGTTTATTCAAATATTATGTCCAACCTTTTTAGGGTGTCCCTAAAATTGCTTAAGAACATGTTAAAAATTACTTGGACCTGTGTTAATGATATTGCGCATTTCATCTATTATTTCTCTCACAACATTGGTCATATTTTGGTCCGTTTGTATACGAATTAGAGAATTTTGGTTGACTTTGTGAAGATTCAAGTTTAGGAACCGAGAAGAGTTATTTTGCATATTTTGAAGACTTTTAGTGGAACCGAGAATAGTTGTTTTGCATTATTTGTTTCAGATTACAAAGTGCTTCGAGTTTTAGTGGATGTTATGTGAAAAGTTAAGTCAGAATCTTGAATAGTAAGGAGTCACGGCGCGCCATTATAAAGTCGCGGTGCGCCTTTTAGTTATATTCGACATCAGAAGATTTTATTAAAAGAGCATCAGCTACAGTGTTTTAGGCGCAGCGCGGGGATCAAGGGCGACGACGCAGGCCATAGGCAAAACAGAAGTCAGAAGGTTTGACAAAGAAGGGATCGAAATTATTCAGTGAGGCGCGGCGCGGGTGTCAAAGCCGCGGCGCAGGATCGTGTCTTGCAGCAAATTTTAGAAGGCCTATTTAAGGCACGAAAAATACCCTAATTATTGGATCTTCTATTCAGCCGATTTCCAGAGCTAAGGAGACGAATTTTAGGGACTTTTGGGGAATTCCAAGGTCACTCAAACGCTTAAATCATTTCGATAATGAGGATCAATTCAAGCATCAATCAAGATTAATCGTGTTAGGTTGATTCCTTGTTTATTAACAATGAATTCTTTTATGATTATTTCTTTGATTTCAATTTTTTCCATGATTTTTGGCTAGTTTGTAAATGTTTGTCTAGACTAATAAACATATGTGTTGGATATGATTTTCATTAATTGTTGGATTATAAGTATCTTGATTTGAAGTTTTGAATACATGTATGCATTTATTGAAACTTGTTCTTTTCGATTCAATTGATTATATGTTTGTTTGATAGGACGAGAGTTCATCAATTTAATATATATATTTTCAACTAGTTTGTCTTAATTGGTTGTTTGCTTAATCAGAGATGATAATAAATTGAATTCAAAAGGCTAGACAATTTAGGTGTAAATCACTCACAACGGGAGTTGGTGTGATTATTGATTACTACGAGAGTAGAGTCATAATTTGAACCTGATTATCAGTTGGGTCAACTTATCACATCTAGGAGGTCTTAAGTGACGGGGAATTTTGTGCTGTGTAATATTAGTTGTCGTGTCTGCACTGTGGAATTCCAGGTGGACCGATTAGGAAACTCACATGCTTTTAATCCACAATTCGAGCTTAATCTAATTGTATCCAGCACTAGGTGTAAAAGGTCGAGGCGAACATTCGTTCTCTTATTTGTTTACAACTTATCTTTCTTGTTTGCATTAAATCTTAAACATAAAATACCAAAAATATTGTTCTTCTTTGTTAATTAGTTAAAGTTATCCTTGATTTGGCTAATCGTTAAATAGCCACCAACAAAACTATTTCGTACTTTCAATTTTCTTAGATTAACTTAGTTTATTTCCATTAGTTATAATCTTAATTCTTACGCATAAACTATTCTTGGATCGATCTTAGATTTACCAGCATCTTACTACTGCACGATCGGGTACACTTCCCGTTGGCGTGTAAACTTTAATAACTGGTAATTCCTTTTATAAATAATAGACGCGTTTTACACATCAAGTTTTTGGCGCCGCTGCCGGGGACAGTTGTGTCAAAAATTAAGATTGTCATCTAATTGTTCTTAGTTAAGTCTTAGTTTGCTAGTTTATTTTTGTTCTTAGTTTATTCTTGTTTGAGTCTGTGCGTTTAATCAGTTTGTTGGTTGTGATTTTACATTTTACAGGTAGTGTATGCCAGATACACGCTCGTCAAACGTCGAGTTGTAGTTTCCTTATCCTGAACCAGAGAGTTTTATTTGGAGCCATAATACAGACAAGTCCGACACACTGGATTTAGAAACTAATATTTTCACTTCACCATCAACTAGCAACCCTGTGATTAATTTGGAAAGTTTTATCAATTCGGTTGTGTTTGAAACTGAAGAGACACCGGTTGTTCCTCAGCAACCAGTGGTAGCTAATACTCCAGTTGTTTTATATATTTTGGTTATACCAGAAGTTCCAGTAGTTCGTCAAATGGCACAACAAGGCCAGAGTATGGCAAAAAGGATGAAGGCCTCACGGGTTGGCCAAGGTAACGCTATCAGAACTCCAGAAGTTACTGATGATTTCAAAATCAAGGGCCGCATCATCAGCCTGATTGGGTCTAAATTTCAGTTTGGAGGGGAACCACAAGAGGATGCCAACGAGCATCTTCGTATTTTTCTGCAGATTTGTGGTCTATTTGAGTTCAGGATTGTCCATGATCATGTTATTTACCTGAATCTTTTCCCATGGTCACTAAAAGGGGAAGCTAGAGTTTGGTTGGACAGTTTACCTGAGGGTACGATGGAGGATTGGAACACGTTGATGGAAAATTTTTTAAGCAAGCATTTTTCCTGCTTCTAAGGCCACTCGACTTCAACAAGAGATTTCTCAGTTACGTCAAAAGTCTAACGAGACTCTTTATGATGCTTGAAATCGCTTCTTGTGATCCTGTCCTCAACACGGGTTAGATACCTTTCACAAGGTACAAACTTTTTATAAGGGGTGTAACATCAGCACCCGTGTTACTATTGATCAAGCAGCAGGGGGTAGTCTCATGAACAGAACAGAATAGGAGGCGTATGAGATAATTGAGAGGAAAGTTGAGTACTCTTATGAGTGGCATGAGGATAATGATTTATCTCGTTCTTCTTCTTCAGTCGCAAGCGTCGTGGCTTACGATGACTATGGTTCAATTAATGCAAAGTTGGATAAGTTTGGGAGACAGTTAGAGAAGCTGGAAAAAGACATCCATAGTATGAAAGTTAGGTGTAAATTTTGTGGTGGGCTTCATTTAGCTAAGGATTGTGATGCAAGTTTGACTATGAATCAGAAAGAAGAAATTGCTTTTATTAGTCAACAGAACGACAATCAGTTTCAGAGAAGGTCTCAGTTCAACATAAATTTCAATAATCCTTATAATCCTCAAGGAAATCAGGGTTCAAGGTATCAACTAGGTTCTAGTGGGGGTTTTCAACAACAAGCTCTAGGGTATATCCAAAAACCCCAAGTTGAGGAAAAGAAGTCCAATCTTGAAGCTATGCTAGAAAAGCTTATGGTGTCCCAAACTCAGCTTGTTACTACCGTTACTCAAACCAATGAGAAAAATGATCAACTGTTTCGCAACCAACAAGTCACTATTCAGAATTTAAAGAAACGGATTGGTCAGATCGCTAATTAGAAGAATGATAGGAAACCGGGGGAGTTACCAAGTAACACGGATACTAACCCGAAGACTGGGCACGTTAATGCTATCACCACCTGTAGTGGTTTAGCATATGATCCACAGAAAAAACCCGATGAGTATGATTTACAGGTTCCATTAGTTAACGATAGTGATTCGGTTATTGTTAGTGAACCGAAAGGGGAAAAGGAGCCAGAACAGGTAATTGAGAAGGTTGTGAACGTACAAGAAATTGTTGATGCTAAACCGGTAGTCAAAAAGTATCAACCACTTTTCCTATTCCTGAGGAAGCATAGATTGGAGAAATTGGAGGCTGAGAAGTCCAAGTTCATGGACTTGATTAAAAAATTTAATATAAATTTGTCTTTTATTGATGTGATTGCTGGTATGCCAAAGTATGAAAGGTTTCTTAAGGATTTGATCACAAACAGGAAAAAGCTAAAGAACGTGTCTTCAGTAAAGTTGAACGTCGTATGCTCAGCGGTGGTGGCAAACAAGCTTCCCGAGAAGCTTGAGGATCCTAGAAGTTTCACCATCCCTTGTTTATTTGGTAACTTAGATTCTATGAGGGCACTGGCGAATTTGGGGGCTAGCATAAATTTAATACCTTATTCTATTTATTTAAAGCTAGACGCAGGGGAGTTGAAACCCACTCGCATGGCTACTTAGCTAGCTGACCGCTCTATTAAATTCCCTCGTGGAATCATAGAGAATATGCTCGTTAAGACCGGGTCATTGGTTTTCCCGACTGATTTTGTGGTGTTGGATATGGAAGTTGATGAAAGGATTCCACTTATTTTAGGTCGGCCATTTTTGAATACTGCTAGATGTATCATCGATGTTTATGGCCAACAATAGACCCTTATGATAGATGACTTGAGTGCAACATTTTCAATCGACCATGCTTAAAAATACCCTGCTTATACCGATGATACATGTTATTTTCTTAACACCGTGGATGTCCAGTCTGAGTTTTTGCAGGAATTCCCAGAGTTACAGAGCTCAAAAGAATGTTCTTTGGTTGAAATTGATGAGGAGTTACAGGTTGAAGAGTTGGATATTTTGACCGCCTTGATGGAAAACGGCTATGAGCCGACTAAGGACGAGCTCAAGGAACTCGACCGTGATGCTGATTACCGGAGCAAGTCTTCTATTGAAGAACCTCCAGAGTTAGAATTGAAGCCACTTCCAGGTCATCTGGAATATGCTTATTTGCAGGAGGAATCTAAGCTCCCGGTAATTATTTCTTCTTCTCTTACTCCAGGTCAGAAATTTGAGCTTGTAACCATGCTAAAGGCCCATAAACCGGCCATTGCATGGAAGATTCATGACATCAAGGGTATTAGTCCCTCCTATTTCACCTACAAGATCCTAATGGAGGATAACTCCAAACCTGTGATGCAACGCCAAAGGAGGTTGAACCCTCACATGCAGGATGTCATGAAGAAATAGATCATTAAGATTCTTGATGGAGGTCTTATTTACCCGATTTTTGACAGTCCGTGGATAAGCCCAGTACATTGCGTAACTAAGAAAGGTGGTATGACTGTTACCAAAAATGATCAAAAAACGAGCTAATTTCCACTCGGACTGTCATGGGGTGGCGTGTTTGTATTGACTACCAAAAGTTGAACGACGCCACAAGAAAAGACTATTTCCCATCACCTTTCATGGACCAAATGCTATAGAGGTTAGCGGGAAACATCTTTATTGTTTTCTTAATGGTTTTTCGGGCTACTTCAAAATTCCTATCTCGCCCGAGGACCAAGAGAAAACCACTTTCACGTGCCCGTATGGCACATTCTCATACTGTTGCATGCTCTTTGGCCTTTGTAATGCTCAACCTACTTTTCAAAGGTGCATGATGGCCATATTCCATGATATGATAGAAGATTTCATGGAGGTGTTCATGGATGACTTTTCATTCTTCGATGACACTTTCAATTCATGCCTTCTTAACTTAGAAAGGATGTTGGTAAGGTGTGAAAAGTCTAATCTTGTGCTCAAATGGGAAAAGTTTCATTTCATGGTACAAGAGGGCATAGTCCTCTGGCACAAGATCTCTAAGAATAGTATTGAGGTGGACCTCGCGAAAGTAACTGCTATTGAAAACCTTCCACTTCCTACCAATGTCAAGGGTGTTCAGAGTTTTCTCGGGCACGCAGGTTTTTACCGGCAATTCATAAAGGATTTTTCCAAAATCGCTAACCCGATGAACAAGCTCCTCAAAAAGGACACACCTTGGGGCTTCTCCTAAGAGTTCCAAAAGGTATTCGAACTTCTTAAGGAGAAACTCATAAATGCACCTATCATAATTGCTCTGAATTGGTCTCTTCCTTTCCATCTTACGTGTGATGCATCGGATTTTGCTGTTGGCGCTATTTTGGGCCAAAGGGTTGAGAAGCATTTTCGAACCGTTTATTATGCAAGAGCGACCTTGCAAGGAGTACAGTTGAACTACACTACTACTGAAAAAGAGCTCCTTACTGTGGTCTTTTCGTTCGATAAGTTTCGGTCCTATCTAGTCTTGTCCAAGACTATTGTTTTTATTGACCACTCGAGTTTAAAATACCTTTTCTCAAAATCGAACTCCAAACCTCGATTGCTTAGATAGATCTTGCTTTTGCAAGAATTCGATATCGAGATCCGGGATAAGAAGGGTGTCGAGAATCTTGTGGCCGACCACTTATCTAGACTCGAGAATCCAAATCTCGAAGTCCTTCATGAGTCGAGTATTCACGATGCTTTTCCCAATGAGTATCTCATGAAGATGGAAAAGGTAGACGAGCAATGGTATGTGGACATTGCTAATTATCTTGTGGGGAAATTCTTGGAAAAAGGCTGGTCACATCAAAAGAGGAAGAAATTCTTCAGTGACCTCAAGTACTATTTCTGAGAGGACCCTTATCTTTTTAGGCGGTGTCCGGATAGGATGATTCGCCGGTGTGTTTCCAGAGAGGAATGCACGCGTATTCTTATCCAATGTCATCATGGACCTACGGGTGGGCATTATGGTCCCCAAGTCACGGGGCAAAAAGTCTTTGAGGCCGGTTTTTATTGGCCTACTATCTTCAAGGATGCCCACCAAATATGTCAATAGTGGGATTCATGCCAACGGGCGGGTCAAATCACCCAACGAGATAAGATGCCTCAAAATGTCATCCAAGTTTGCGAGGTTTTTGATACATGGGGGATTGACTTCATGGGCCCGTTTCCAAAATCTAATAATAAGCTCTACATTCTTGTTGCCATCGATTATGATACAGTATCAAAATGGGTCAAAGCGCAAGCTTTGCTTACAAATGATGCGCTAGTTGTAGTTTTGTTTCTCAAACAACTTTTTTCCCGGTTTGGTACTCCAAAAGCTTTAATTAGTGATCGGGGGACTCACTTTTGCAATGCCCAACTCGAAAAGGTGTTGAAACGATACGGGGTAACCCATAAAGTTTCTACATACTACCATCCTCAAATGAATGGGCAAGTCGAAAACACAAACCGGGCATTAAATAGAATTCTGGAAAAAACGGTTAGATCTAATCCAAAGGAGTGGTCATTTAAGCTTGATGATGCCTGATGGGCATTTAGAACGGCGTACAAAACGCCAACCGAAACCACTCCATTCCGTTTACTCTATGAAAAGGCATGTCATCTCCCCACAGAGATAGAGCACAAGGCTTTTTAGGCTCTCAAAACGTGCCATCTTGATCTTAAGGAGGCGGGTCGCCTTCGTTTGAGCCAATTAAATAAGTTGGATGAGTTAAGGCTAGAGGCCTATGATAACTCGTTGTTGTGTAAGGTGCGCACGATAGTCATTTAAAAGATCTGAAATAATTTAAGGAGGGGGATCGTGTCCTTCTTTTCAACTCAAGGTTTAAGTTGTTTCCTGGAAAGTTGAAATCGAAATGGTCGGGCCCATTTGTGGTGAGGAAAGTCTGTCCACATGGGATGATAGACTTGGTAAACTCGAAAGGAGCGGAGTTCAAGGTGAATGGCCAACGGGTCAGGCACTATGTTGATAGTTTGAAGAAGGTGGAAGATGAGGTTAAACTCATCTTCAACGCCAACAACGCTTAAATTTGAAGTTAGCGTTGTTTTGTAGAGTTTGTATATTTTATTTTGTATTCTTATGCATTTTTGCTTGGGGAAACGTACATTATGATCATCGGGTTGTGCTACATGGTTGTTATTTTGGTTAAAAAATTGTGGACTTGTTTTTTCCAAACGAAAAATGTTTTTTCACCAGAGATAGGCGCGTCGCGGCTATATGGGGGCGCGACGCGGCTCAACGAGTAAATTGAAAACATGAGTTTTTGGTAGAAAAGTGACCATCGAGTACCAGATACAGGCGCGCGGCCAAAATGGGGCGCGGCGCAGCGCGGCTCCACGTTATATATGGTGACAGTAGGTTTTCAAGAATGAGGCGTCTGGAATCATAGTGCCGCCCATTTAGTGTAGTGACCCGAACTTTTCCATGTTTATATATATTAATTGAGATTGATATTTACATGATTAAATGTTTCCAACATGTTAAGCAATCAAACTTGTTAAGACTTGATTAATTGAAATATGTTTCATATAGACAATTGACCACCCAAGTTAACCGGCGATTCACGAACGTTAAAACTTGTAAAAACGACATGACGATATATATATGGATATACATATGGTTAACATGAGATTATGATAAGTAAGTATCTCCATAAGTATATTAACAATGAGTTATATACATATAAACAAGACTACTAACTTAAGGATTTCGAAACGAGACATATATGTAACGATTATCGTTGTAACGACATTTAAATGTATATATATATATCATATTAAGATATATTAATATATCATAATATCATGATAATATAATAATTTAAAATCTCATTTGATATTATAAACATTGGGTTAACAACATTTAACAAGATCGTTAACCTAAAGGTTTCAAAACAACACTTACATGTAACGACTAACGATGACTTAACGACTCAGTTAAAATGTATATACATGTAGTGTTTTAATATGTATTTATACACTTTTGAAAGACTTCAATACACTTATCAAAATACTTCTACTTAACAAAAATGCTTACAATTACATCCTCGTTCAGTTTCATCAACAATTCTACTCGTATGCACCCGTATTCGTACTCGTACAATACACAGCTTTTAGATGTATGTATTATTGGTATATACACTCCAATGATCAGCTCTTAGTAGCCCATGTGAGTCACCTAACACATGTGGAAACCATCATTTGGCAACTAGCATGAAATATCTCATAAAATTACAAAAATATGAGCAATTCGATTCACTCAAAACGGATTTAAAATGAAGAAGTTATGGGTAAAACAAGATTGGATAATTTTTCTCATTTTAGCTACGTGAAAATTGGTAACAAATCTATTCCAACCATAACTTAATCAACTTGTATTGTATATTATGTAATCTTGAGATACCATAGACACGTATACAATGTTTCGTCCTATCATGTCGACACTTCTATATATATTTCGGAACAACCATAGACACTCTATATGTGAATGTTGGAGTTAGCTATACAGGGTTGAGGTTGATTCCAAAATATATATAGTTTGAGTTGTGATCAATACTGAGATACGTATACACTGGGTCGTGGATTGATTCAAGATAATATTTATCGATTTATTTCTGTACATCTAACTGTGGACAACTAGTTGTAGGTTACTAACGAGGACAGCAGACTTAATAAACTTAAAACATCAAAATATATTAAAAGTGTTGTAAATATATTTTGAACATACTTTAATATATATGTATATATTGTTATAGGTTCGTGAATCAACAGTGGCCAAGTCTTACTTCTCGACGAAGTAAAAAATATGTGAAAGTGAGTTATAGTCCCACTTTTAAAATCTAATATTTTTGGGATGAGAATACATGCAGGTTTTATAAATGATTTACAAAATAGACACAAGTACGTGAAACTACATTCTATGGTTGAATTATCGAAATCGAATATGCCCCTTTTTATTAAGTCTGGTAATCTAAGAATTAGGGAACAGACACCCTAATTGATGCGAATCCTAAAGATAGATCTATTGGGCCTAACAAACCCCATCCAAAGTACCGGATGCTTTAGTACTTCGAAATTTATATCATATCCGAAGGGTGTCCCGGAATGATGGGGATATTCTTATATATGCATCTTGTTAATGTCAGTTACCAGGTGTTCACCATATGAATGATTTTTATCTCTATGTATGGGATGTGTATTGAAATATGAAATCTTGTGGTCTATTGTTACGATTTGATATATATAGGTTAAACCTATAACTCACCAACATTTTTGTTGACGTTTAAAGCATGTTTATTCTCAGGTGAATATTAAGAGCTCCGCTGTTGCATACTAAAATAAGGACAAGATTTGGAGTCCATGTTTGTATGATATTGTGTAAAAACTGCATTCAAGAAACTGATTTCGATGTAACATATTTGTATTGTAAACCATTATGTAATGGTCGTGTGTAAACAAGATATTTTAGATTATCATTATTTGATAATCTACTTAAAGCTTTTTAATCCTTTATTTATGAAATAAAGGTTATGGTTTGTTTTAAAAATGAATGCAGTCTTTGAAAAACGTCTCATATAGAGGTCAAAACCTCGCAACGAAATCAATTAATATGGAACGTTTTTAATTAATAAGAACGGGACATTTCAGTTGGGATAGTTGTTGCGATTGTGGTTGTAATTGTTGTTGTTGTTGTATTGGTGACTCTTGTCACCGTTTTCCTCCCACTTCCTCTTGAGTTGTTTCGTGTTGGTTTCTTTGGCCACCTGTTCTTTAATTCTTCCCTCAATCGGATTTATGAGTTTATGAGCCATTCGACATGCCTTCGATATAGAAGCGGGCTCGTGTGAACTCACATCTTCTTGAATCCTTACTGGTAACCCTTTTACAAACGCGTCGATCTTCTCTTCTTCATCTTTGAATGCTCCCGGACACAATAGGCACAACTCTGTGAATCGTCGTTCATATGTGGTAACGTCTAACCCTTGTGTTCGTAACTCTCTAAGTTCTGCCTTGAGTTTATTGACTTCGTTTCTAGGACAGTACTGCTCGTTCATCAATTGCTTGAATGCCGACCACGGTAGTGCGTAAGCAGCATTTTGTCCTACCTGTTCGAGATAGGTGTTCCACCACGTTAACGCAGTACCTGTGAAGGTATGCGTAGCTTACTTAACTTTGTCTTCTTCAGTACACTTACTTATGGCAAACACCGATTCGACTTTCTCGGTCCACCGTTTCAATCCAATTGGTCCTTCGGTTCCATCAAATTCCAAAGGTTTGCAGGCAGTGAATTCTTTGTAGGAGCATCCTACACGATTTCTTGCGCCGTTAGCTGCATTGCTAGATTTAGAGTTATTGTTGGTATGTAGCGCAGCCTGTACTGCGGCTATGTTTGCAGCAAGAAAGGTACGAAATTCCTCTTCGCTCATATTCATGGTGTGTCGAGTAGTCGGTTCCATTTCCTTCAAAATAGCCAACTGAATCGAGTTAATCATACAGAATATTAAGAGTAGTTAATAGTATTTTGTAGCATAATATGAACTCATTTATAAAAGCTTTTTCTTCATATTAGCGTTTTATAAGTTTAAATTCGGGTACTACCTACCCGTTAAGTTCATACTTAGTAGCTAATATACAATTCAACTACTACAATTCCATATAAAAAACTGATTATAATAATATATCACATACAAATATTCTTCAAACTTACAACTTCGCTATATTACATATAACATGAAATATAGTACACTTTGATACAGGACAGTTTTTGAAGATAAACCTAGTTAATACGCAAGTTGTTCAGCAAAGGAAATAAAGACACGTAGTTCATAAGTCCAGAAACAAGTCATGCATTCTGGTTTTACTAAGACGACTTCCCATCCTTGGTCTTGTGGAAAATAACCGTTATGACCATTGGCTAGGCAGCATGTTGTAATGTCGTCAAAAGGATGAGGGTTTCGTAATGTCCAACAGCCCCGTAATTATCTAAAAACCTTGTTTCTCACCCCAACTACTGAATCCGTCATTTGTGGGAAGGTCTTATTTAAAAGCTGCAGTCCGATGTTCTTTTTCTCACTTCGGTAAGAAGCGAACATCACTAACCCGTAAGCATAACATGCTTCTTTATGTTGCATGTTAGAAGCTCTTTCTAATTCATGAAATCCTATGTTGGGATATGTTGAGTCAAAATAGGTTCTTAACCCGTAGCGTAAAATTGCATTTGGGTTCCCCGCATTTAATGCTTTAAAGAAAACACGGCATAACTTACGGTCTCCCCAATGTGATATACCCCACCTATCAAAGGAAAGCCTTTTATAAACTAAAGCATTTCTAGAAAGTCTTTCAAATGTTTGACAAGTTAATTTCGCCATAACTAAATGTGCTGATGAATTCTGACCGACTCTAGACAAGATTTCCTCAATCATATCCTCTGGTAGGTCTTCTAAAATATTCGGTTGTCTACCCTTAACGTCCATTTTGTTTTTATACTGTAAAATAGACAAGGATTATATTCGTAAAAGATAATTAACAAACAATACAAGCAATTTTTTTACATAGAACATAAAAGTACAAGCACACTACAATACATATAATATACTGTTGGGATTTAACAAGTTTCATAATACTTATGATCATTCAAGAAATAAGATTTGCGGAAGCGTGAATTATCAATTAAACTTGTTTAATCTTTAAACCAATTAAAGTTAAATCCCACAAGGATCAAGTTATGAAATCATGCTTAC
Organism: Rutidosis leptorrhynchoides; assembly: GCF_046630445.1. Lineage (NCBI taxonomy): Eukaryota > Viridiplantae > Streptophyta > Magnoliopsida > Asterales > Asteraceae > Rutidosis > Rutidosis leptorrhynchoides. The sequence goes on along the minus strand of NC_092334.1, from coordinate 349,576,127 downwards.
AATTAACAAGAAAGGGAGAGTTATATACCTCCTTAAAACAAGTTTAAGGGCTGTCCAAAATGCTTATAAGATGATGAACAAATATGTAGAACTTCAAGCCTTTGATGCACCAACAACACGCTTTAAGTTAGCTAGACCTTAGAACCTTAACTACTTTATATAGCAAGCTTGAAACCCCTTGTAATTTGCTGAAAATTTCGACCAGGGACAGCAGCTAATGATGATGAATATGAATGAATTAAAGCTTCTAACTTGAAGCCTCAAGTTTGTAATACCCACAAGCTTTGATCACCAACACACCCTTTGTATTTAGTTAGGATTTAGAACACTTGAATGTGATAAAATAGCAAGCAAAGGAACCCCCTTTTACTCCAAAACAGTTCGGCAAAATGGACAGCAGAACCAGAATTTTTGAAGCCTATTTTATGTGTATTAATGCCTCTCTCTTGAGTCAAGGCCTTGGTTAATGCATAAGCATGTACCTTGGCACTTGTGTGTTATTAAAAGTAACATTAACAAGGCATGCTAGTGAGTCTTGGAGTCCAAAAATTCTGCACTAACTATATTATATAACAATGTATTTATACATATATATAAACTAGATATATATATAAAACATGTATATATTTTTATGTTACTTTTATATTTTATATACCCTTTTATAAAATATAACACAATATAATCATTTAAACTTATAAACAATTATATATATATTATCCAAATAATTAATCTCAAGTGATAACATTTTGAAAAACCGATTTTCTAAAATCCAAGTGTCGCGTATTTATTTAATGATCCATTCATTAAGATTAAATACGATTAAGGTGTCGGCAACTTGTTATTAGGTATGACCCGACTTGGATCATAACATATTAGCCACATTAATTTAATATGTCTCTTGGGCATACGAAAAACCTTCAATCTCCCACTTGCACGAGAAACATATGAATTAATGCAAGTGATGGATACCACCTAACGACCGTCCATCACCCCCAATAGGTTATGAATTTGTGCCATTCAATAACATCATCCCTTTCGAGTTCCCATCTCGAATATGAATAGGTGAATCTTTCATTATTTCCTTTCGTCCTAGATGTCATGTTAAATCCAAGAGACACAGAGTGATAACTCTCTTCTAGATTTAACTTTATCAGGCCTTAGACATCTGACTCTCAACGAATAAGAGGGACAAATTCCATCTTGACTACATACGTCCTAGATATATACTTTGTATTATACCTGAGCTCTTCCTTATGAACTACCATATTTCAGAATAACGAAGGAAAGAATCAAGGCACAATACTTGGTAAATATCCGAACCCAATATGTATCTCAGGTCAGAGGATACAATGATATTCGCCTTTACTCAAGATTACATGTGATCAACCACAAAGGCTCCATTTAGTAAATCTTGAGGGCGGGTCTTCCAATATTTGTATCCCACAAATATCTATGAACCTTGGTTGCAACCTTGCCCCACATTCATCCCGTGAATGTATACCAATCCAAGTTCATAATAGTCTAAACCTCACATTTGCTCCCACAAATGTGATCGACTACGGAATTTAGAATAATTACTTATTCATGGATAAAATATGCAAAATAGGAACATAACTCAAAATAAATTAATACCATAATTATATTAATGAGTTTGAACAATTTCGTTCCGTTACAATACTTAAAACAGATCATGACCAATCACTAGAATATCGAAGCCCTAATGCACTAACATGCCCTTGATGTTTTGCACCATGTAAGAGTTTCGTGAGTGGATCCGCTATATTAAGATCTGTGTGAACTTTGCGAATACATATCTTTCCCTTTTCAAGTTCATCCCTTATGTAGTTGAATCTCCGCTCAATGTGACGGGTCTTTTGGTGAGCACGAGGTTCCTTGATTTGAGCAATCGCACCCTCGTTGTCACAAAAGATCTCAAGAGGGTCCTAAATGGAAGGGACTACTCCTAAGTCGTCGATGAATTTCTTCATCCATGCAGCCTCCTGAGCTGCCAATGATGCGGCGATGTACTCCGACTCTGTAGTGGATAATGCAACAACATCCTGTTTTGAACTCTTCCAAGAGACCGCACCTCCATTTAATGTGAAGACATAACCGGATTGTGATCGAGAATCATCACGATCAGTTTGGAAACTCGCATCCACGTAACCTTTCACAGCGAGCTCCTCCTCACCAGACCCGTATATAAGAAACATATCCTTAGTCCTCCTAAGGTATTTCAATATACTTTTAACAGCAATCCAATGACTGTTTCCTGGGTTATTCTGGTATCTACTTGTCAAGCTTAGAGCGCATGACACGTCCGGTCTAGTACATATCATTGCATACATGATTGACCCAATGGCAGATGCATATGGGACTTTGTTCATTCTCTCCTGTTCATCTTTCGTGGTGGGGCACTGAGATGAACTAAGGAGCGTTCCTCTTTGAATAGGTACCAAACCTTTCTTAGAGTTCTCCATCTTGAACCTTTTCAAGATCTTTTCAATGTATGCACTTTGATTCAAACCTATCAGCTTCTTGGATCTATCCCTGTAGATCCCAATCCCCAAAACGTATTGTGCTTCTCCAAGATCCTTAATGGAGAAGCATTTACTTAACCAAGTTTTAACTCCTTGCATTGCCGGAACGTCATTTCCAAATAATAATATATCATCCACATATAATACAAGGAACATGATAGTGCTCCCACTAGCTTTCTTGTATACACAAGCTTCATCACCATTTTTAATGAAGCCAAATTTCTTAGCCTCCTCATTAAAACGATGATTCCACATTCTAGATGCTTGTTTCAATCCGTAGATTGACTTCTTTAACTTGCATACCTTCTTAGGATATTTCGGATCAACAAAACCTTCAGGCTGAACCATGTAGACATCTTCCTCAAGATGTCCGTTTAGGAAAGCAGTCTTGACATCCATTTGCCATATTTCATAATCAAAATGAGCAGCAATGGCAAGTAATATCCTAATAGACTTTAGCATTGCCACAGGCGAAAAAGTTTCATCATAGTCAACCCCTTGAGTTTGAGTGAAACCTTTTGCTACAAGTCTAGCTTTATATGTATCCAAGTTTCCATGTATGTCAGTTTTCATCTTGAAAAGCCATTTACAATCAACTAGCCTTGAGCCAGTAGGTTGTTCAACAAGTTCCCATACTTGGTTGTCATACATGGATTGCATCTCAGCGTTCATGGCTTCTTGCCATTTATCTTTATCAATCCTTGATAAAGCATCTTGGTAGTTTATTGGTTCATCCAAATCAACCACATAGCAACCATCCATGAGAAACCCATATCTCTCAGGTGGATTACTAATCCTACCAGATCTGCGAACGTCTTGTGTATTTTGATCATCCATTTGATTACTCTCAACATTTTCATGTTGAGTGCTAGTGTCAACCAATTGTGTATCATCTACTTGATCTTGAACCTCTTCAAGATCTATCTTCCTCTCACTATTTCCTTCCATTAGGAACTTAGTTTCAAGGAATTCAGCCTTTCGAGCAACAAATACATTTTGCTCGGTTTGATCATAGAAATAATATCCCATATCATCCTTGGGATATCCTATGAAGATACACTTCGTGGATCGAGCATTCAACTTATTAGGGACGTAACGCTTAGGGTAAGCTTCACATCCCCATACCTTTAAGTATGATAGAGATGGAGGTTTTCCAAACCACATCTCATGAGGAGTTCGTTCCACTTTCTTGGTTGGGGCCATATTTAGAATACGAGCCGCGGAGCATAGAAAATAACCCCAGAATGATAGAGGTAATGAGCTTCTAGCCATCATAGATCGAACCATATCCATTAAGGTTCGGTTCCTCCTTTCGGATACACCATTAAGCTGTGGTGTCCCGGGTGGAGTAAGTTGTGAGATAATCCCACAACTTCTAAGATGATCTTGGAAAGCATCGCTTAGGTATTCACCTCCTCTATCAGTACGAAGTACCTTGATTGTCTTATTGAGTTGATTTTGTACTTCGTTTTGATATTCTTTGAATGCTTCAAAAGTTTCGTCCTTATGTCTTAACAAGTAGACATATCCGAAACGACTGAAGTCATCAATGAAAGTAACGAAGTATCTTTCACCATTCCTAGTTATGGGCTTAAAGGGTCCACATACATCCGAATGTATTAATCCCAATAAGTCCTTAGCCCTTTCATAGGTCCCTTTGAAAGGTGATTTAGTCATTTTGCCTTGTAAACAAGACTCACATACATCAAAAGAGTCTAGTTCATTTGATTTCAAAAGTCCATTCTTTTGAAGTGTATGCATTCGGTTCTTGTTTATGTGACCAAGGCGACAATGCCATAAGTAGGAATCACTCAAATCCCTTTTGAGTTTCTTGGTGCTAGTATGGTATATTGAGCTACTAGATGATGTGTCATCATGAACCAATTCATAAATTCCATTTGAAGGCGAAGCCTTAAAATAGAATACATTATCTAAATAAACGTGGATATCATCATAAACAAAATTAAGATAAAAACCACATTGTTTTAAACGGGAAACTGAAATAATGTTTCGACATAAATCCGGTGCATACAAAACATTGTTCAAAATAAGTTCCAAACCACTTGGAAGCTTTAATACAAAGTCTCCTTGAGCCTTCACTTGCACTTTGGCTCCATTACCCATAAAAAGAGACTGGATGTTCCCGCTTGCTTGCTACTTCTTTTGAACCCCTGCAAAGAATTGCAAATGTGAGTTCCACATCCAGTGTCTAATACCCATGTATTAGAAGAAGTAATACTAAGCTCTATATATACCATATATATATTACCTGAGGTTTGCCCCGCATCCCTCTTTTCCTTCAACTCCTTAAGGTAGACCGGGCAGTTGCGTTTCCAGTGACCCATTTCACCGCAACCGAAGCACGGGCCTTCCTTGGGGTTTGCTTGTCCGGCAACCTTTTGCTTCTTGTTCTTGTTTTTGGTTGGGGTAACCATCCTCCCCTTTCCCTTGCCTTGATGGGCGGGTCCTTTCCTCTTAGCCGCCTTTGGCTTAGAGGTGTTATTACCTTTGGACCCACCATCATTGACCATTAGCACGGGTAAAGCCCTCTTACCCATGCTAGTTTCCGCCGTTCTAAGCATGCCATGAAGTTCGCCAATGGTCTTATCCATCCCATTCATATTGTAATTAATTACAAATTGGTCAAACCTCTTTGACAAGGAGTTTAGGATAAGATCTGTGGCAAGCTCATTAGATATGTTTAGATTAAGACGGTTTGCGTGATCAATGAGGCTTTTCATCTTAAGGACATAAGATGAAACGGATTGGGAGTCGCCCATACGACATGCATGAAGCGCTCGGACCGTTTCAAAGCGCTCGACACGAGCTTGTTGAAGGAACATCTCCTTCAATTGCGTGATCATGTCGTATGCAGTATGATGCTCGAAATCCTTTTGGAGTTCGAGTATCATAGTCCCAAGCATTAGGCAAGCGACTTGTACCGAATTGGCGCAATACTTATCCCAATAAGCCATGCCTTCCGTATCATCCTCATCGGGTTGATCGGGAATGGGGTCTTCCAACACATACGCCTTATCCTAAAGTTTGAGGACAATCCTAAGATTGCGGAACCAATCCATAAAGTTCGTATGGTTGAGTTTGTCTTTCTCGAGGAGAGACCTTAACGATAGGTTGTTCAAGTTAATAGGTGCGTTTTGCATGTTGTTGTTATTGGCGGCCATCTACAAAATTTAGCAAAGTTCATTTAAGTATCGATTTTAAATTTAACAATCAATACCTTTTAAATCCAATTGATATATATATTAAATTTTAGAATCCAACGGTAAACCAAATTTCGGTTAGGTGACCTTTATCCCGTCATTTGATTTAGCTAGGTAGTCATTATATGACAATTGCAATCCTTTTGCAACTTCTAAATTATGGGATCATGCAATCCTTTTGCATGGCATATTTATCCCATCAACGCCTATTTGTTCCTCATGCTTCGGTGACCCTAAGTTCATGATTCCCAAATCAAGTCGTCCTACTTGTGTAAATATGTAAAATTAACATACAAGTGGTTAGGTGACCTTTATCCCACAAGCATGCGAATTTTACCTTAACCATATTAGTTAGCTCATAATGGTTAGGTGACCTTTATCCCATTTATGAGTTCCCTACTATGTTTAAGTGTCCCACAAAAGGATGGCGTTAAACTTGTTTACCTTGTCGATTAAGGGATTTTAAGTTTTCATTAATTCTAGTTTAAGAAAACTTTTATGCCATACACCAACATGCATTTAGTGTATGGTACTTATGAAAAACCATTTTCATGTCTTGTAATTTGCCAATTACTTGATATAAACCATTTTATATATACGTGATCCTTTTCTTGTTCTTAATAACCATTTATTAAGGTCTTTAGTTGCTTTTAATTTAACCAATTAAATTGTCGTTTTGCATGTTATTAATACGTTTAATTTAACCAATTAAATTGTCGTTTTGCTTGTTATCTTGTGATTAATTGTATCAACCAAACATACAATACAATAAACAAATAAACAACCACACATTCAAAACAAATATGTTCACAATCTAGCTATTTTGGTGGACATTTGTTTAGCCGAAAACAAATGTCACCGGGTTAAGGGGTAATAATACAAAGTAGGAGATTTTAAATCTCCCACTTAACCTTGCATCCATATGCTCCTTGTGTTCTTCAAGTTTTCAACATCTTGTATCTTCATTTTTACAAAATATGTATCCTAATACATTTTTCTCTAGAAAATGAAAATATAACCTAATCTATTTTACATGCCAAATATAAATAAATTACATAACCAAATGAATGAATTAATACATGCCAAATAAATAATTATTACAAACCAAATTGAATGAATTAATATTACATACCAATTAAATAATACAATTCATTCAAACACACATGCATGCAACACAAGGTCAAGGCTAAAATTGTGAACATTAACATGCAACCAAAATATGAACCAAATGGAAGAACCCAAACCCATTTTGGGACTCCATAAATTCGGCCTTAACTTTAAACCCACCCAAACCCTTTTATTTTTGCATTCTACATTCATGCATGTTTATAGAATGCAAATATAGTGGGTTTAAAATAACATATTGAAGCATATTTCAACAACTTCGGCTCTAGATACCATTGTTGGGATTTAACAAGTTTCATAATACTTATGATCATTCAAGAAATAAGATTTGCGGAAGCGTGAATTATCAATTAAACTTGTTTAATCTTTAAACCAATTAAAGTTAAATCCCACAAGGATCAAGTTATGAAATCATGCTTACAATTAACAAGAAAGGGAGAGTTATATACCTCCTTAAAACAAGTTTAAGGGCTGTCCAAAATGCTTATAAGATGATGAACAAATATGTAGAACTTCAAGCCTTTGATGCACCAACAACACGCTTTAAGTTAGCTAGACCTTAGAACCTTAACTACCTTGTCTAGCAAGCTTGAAACCCCTTGTAATTTGCTGAAAATTTCGACCAGGGACAGCAGCTAATGATGATGAATATGAATGAATTAAAGCTTCTAACTTGAAGCCTCAAGTTTGTAATACCCACAAGCTTTGATCACCAACACACCCTTTGTATTTAGTTAGGATTTAGAACACTTGAATGTGATAAAATAGCAAGCAAAGGAACCCCCTTTTACTCCAAAACAGTTCGGCAAAATGGACAGCAGAACCAGAATTTTTGAAGCCTATTTTATGTGTATTAATGCCTCTCTCTTGAGTCAAGGCCTTGGTTAATGCATAAGCATGTACCTTGGCACTTGTGTGTTATTAAAAGTAACATTAACAAGGCATGCTAGTGAGTCTTGGAGTCCAAAAATTCTGCACTAACTATATTATATAACAATGTATTTATACATATATATAAACTAGATATATATATAAAACATGTATATATTTTTATGTTACTTTTATATTTTATAAACCCTTTTATAAAATATAACACAATATAATCATTTAAACTTATAAACAATTATATATATATATTATCCAAATAATTTATCTCAAGTGATAACATTTTGAAAAACCGATTTTCTAAAATCCAAGTGTCGCGTATTTATTTAATGATCCATTCATTAAGATTAAATACGATTAAGGTGTCGGCAAGCTTGTTATTAGGTATGACCCGACTTGGATCATAACATATTAGCCACATTAATTTAATATGTCTCTTGGGCATACGAAAAACCTTCATATACAACATGTTTACAACCCTCTAATCTGAATCGCTGGTTTCTTCTTCTTCTTCTTCGGACTTGGTTCGTTTTCCTAATTTTCTAGGATTATATGGTGTTCCTCTAATACGAGCCGTCGTTTTCCACAATGGTTTAGAAAAACCTGGTGGTTTAGAGGTTCCCGGGTTATTGTTACATTTTAGGAAATACGGATGTTGCTGATACATATAAAGTTCATCGGGGTTGGAATCGGGTTTCTCTATTTTTATACCTTTTTCCTTATTATTTTCTTTTGCTTTATTAAATTGGGTCGAGGTAATTTCTATAACATCATCGGAATCCTCATCGGGATCCGATTCATCGGAAAATTGGTAATCTTCAAAATATTTTGCTTCTTCGGCGGAAACACCATTGACCATTATTAACTTTGGTCCGTTGGTTGAGGATTTTCTTTTATTTAATCGATTTACTATATGTATCAATATTTCTTCCTCTGGAACCTCTTCTTCTGGTTCCTCCTCTTCTGATTCCTCCTCTTCTGGTTCCTCTTCTTCCGGTTCCTCCTCTTCCGGTTCCTCCTCTTCCGGTTCCTCTTCGGGAATTTGTGAATCTTCCCAAAATATATTCGACTCTTCATTATTATTAGGTGAATCAATGGGATTTGTACTAGAGGTAGACATCTATCACACAATATCAAACACGTTAAGAGATTAATATATCACATAATATTTACATGTTAATAATATATAGTTTCCAACAAAAAATGTTAAGCAATCGTTTTTGAAGAAAAACACGGTCGAAGTCCAGACTCACTAATGCATCCTAACAAACTCGGTAAGACACACTAATACAATTTTCTGGTTCTCTAAGACCAACGCTCGGATACCAACTGAAATGACCCGTTCATATTGATTATAAACGTTCCATATTAATTGATTTCGTCGCGAGGTTTTGACCTCTATATGAGACATTTTTCAAAGACTGCATTCATTTTTAAAACAATCATAACATTTATTTTATCTATAAAGGTTAAAAAAAAAACATTACGTAGATTATCAAATAATGATAATCTAAAATATACCGTTTACACACGACAATTACATAATGGTTTACAATAAGAATATATTACATCAAAAATAAGTTTCTTGAATGTAGTTTTTACATAATATCATACAAGCATGGACTCCAAATCTTGTCCTTATTTTAGTATGCAACAGCGAAAGCTCTTAATAATCACCAGAGAATAAACATGCTTAAAACGTCAACAAAAATGTTGGTGAGTTATAGGTTTAACCTATTATCAAATCATAATAATAGACCACAAGATTTCATATTTCAATTTACATCCCATACATAGAGATAAAAATCATTCATATGGTGAACACCTGGTAACCGACATTAACAAGATGCATATAAGAATATCCCCTATCATTCCGGGAAATCCTTCGGACATGATAAAAACAACATCGAAGTACTAAAGCATCCGGTACCTTGGATGGGGTTCGTTAGGCCCAATAGATCTATCTTTAGGATTCACATCAATTAGTAGATCTGTTTACTAAATCTTAGGTTACCAAGCAAAAGGGGCATATTCGGCTTCGATCATTCACCCATATAATGTAGTTTCATTTACTTGTGTCTATTTGGTAAAACATTTATAAAACTGCATGTATTCTCATCCCAAAATATTAGTTTTTAAAAGTGGGACTATAACTCACTTTCACAGATTTTTACTTCGTCGGGAAGTAAGACTTGGCCACTGGTCGATTCACGAACCTATAACAAATATGTACATATATATCAAAGTATATTCAAAATATATATACAACATTTTTAATACGTTTTAATGTTTTATATTTATTAAGTCAGTTGTCCTCGTTAGTAACCTATAACTAGTTGTCCACAATTAGATGTACAGAAATAAATCGATATGTATTATCTTGAATCAATCCAAGACCCAGTGTATACACGTCTCAGACTATATCACAACTCAAAGTATATATATATTTTTGAAATCAACCTCAACCCTGTATAGCTAACTCCAACATTACTGCACATAGAGTGTCTATGGTTGTTCCAAATAATATATATACATGGGTAGATATGATATGTCAAAACATTTGCATATGTGTCTATGGTATCCCAAGATTACATAATATATTAGAATACATGTATAATACAATATAAGTTAGCTAGGATATGATTTGTATAGAATTGTTACAATATTTCCCGTAGCTACAACAATCAAAAAATATCGAATCTTGTTTTACCCATAACTTCTTCGTTTTAAATCCGTTTTGAATGAATCAAATTGCTATGGTTTCATATTGAACTCTATTTTATGAATCTAAACAGAAAAAGTATAGGTTTATAGTCGGAAATATAAGTTACAAATCGTTTTTGTAAGAGGTAGTCATTTCAGTCGAAAGAACGACGTCTTGATGACCATTTTGAAAAATATACTTTTACTTTGAGTTTAATCATGATTTTTGGATATAGTTTCATGTTCATAAGAAAAATCATTTTCCCAAAAGAACAACTTTCAAATCAAACCTTATCATGGTTTTTAATTATGAAACCCAAAATAGCCCGCGGTGTTACTACGACGGCGTATGTCCGGTTTTACGGTGTTTTTCGTGTTTCCAGGTTTTAAATCATTAAGTTAGCATATCATATAGATATATAACATGTGTTTAGTTGATTTTAAAATTCATGTTAGAAGGATTAACTTTAGTTTGCGAACAAGTTTAGAATTAACTAAACTATGTTCTAGTGATATCAAGTTTAAACCTTCGAATAAGATAGCTTTATATGTATGAATCAAATGATGTTATGAACATCATTACTACCTCAAGTTTTGTGGATAAACCTACTGGAAAAGAGGCAAATGGATCTAGCTTCAAAGGATCCTTGGATGGCTTGAAAGTTCTTGCAGCAGAATTATGACACGAAAACAAGTTCAAATAAGATCATCACTCAAAATAAGATTGTTATAGTTATAGAAATTGAACCAAAGTTTGAATATGAGTATTACCTTGTATTAGAAATATATCTTACTATAAATATGAAAGATTTCTTGAGGTTGGATGATCACATTACAAGATTGGAAGTAAGCTAGCAAACTTGGAAGTATTCTTGATTTTATGAAACTAGAACTTATAGAATTTATGAAGAACACTTAGAACTTGAAGATAGAACTTGAGAGAGATCAATTAGATAAAGAAAATTGAAGAATGAAAGTATTTGTAGGTGTTTTTGGTCGTTGGTATATGGATTAGATATAAAGGATGTGTAATTTTGTTTACATGTAAATAAGTCATGAATGATTACTAATATTTTTGTAATTTTATGAGATATTTCATGCTAGTTGCCAAATGATGATTCCCACATGTGTTAGGTGACTCACATGGGCTGCTAAGAGCTGATCAATGGAGTGTATATACCAATAGTACATACATCTAAAAGCTCTGTATTGTACGAGTACGAATACGGGTGCATACGAGTAGAATTGTTTATGAAACTGAACGAGGATGTAATTGTAAGCATTTTTGTTAAGTAGAAGTATTTTGATAAGTGTCTTGAAGTCTTTCAAAATTGTATGAATACATATTAAAACACTGCATGTATATACATTTTAACTGAGTCGTTAAGTCATCGTTAGTCGTTACATGTAAATGTTGATTTGAAACCTTTAAGTTAACGATCATGTTAAATGTTGTTAACCCAATGTTTATTATATCTAAAGAGATGTTAAATTGTTATATTATCATGATATTATGATATATAATATATCTTAGTATGATATATATATACAGTTAAATGTCGTTACAACGATAATCGTTACATATATGTCTCGTTTCGAAATCATTAAGTTAGTAGTCTTATTTTTACATATGTAGTTCATTGTTAATACACTTAATGATATATTTACTTATCATTTAACATAATTAACCAAGTGTATCAATATCTTTATATGATTCATATGTACTTAGTAAGACGTTGATATAACGATAATCGTTATATATATCGTTTTCGAGTTTCTTAAATTCAATAGTCTCATTTTTATGTATATAACTCATTGTTAAAATACCTAATGAGATACTTACTTATCATAATATCATGTTAACTATATATATAATCATATTTATGTCATCATATAGTTTTTACAAGTTTTAACGTTCGTGAATCACCGGTCAACTTGGGTGGTCAATTGTCTATATGAAACCTATTTAAATTAATCAAGTCTTAAAAAGTTTGATTGCTTAACATGTTGGAAATACTTAATCATGTAAATAACAATTTCATTTAATATATATAAACATGGAAAAGTTCGGGTCACTACAGTACCTACCCGTTAAATAAATTTCGTCCCGAAATTTTAAGCAGTTGGAGGTGTTGACGTATCTTCTGGAAATAAGTGTGGGTATTTCTTTTTCATCTGATCTTCTCATTCCCAGGTGAACTCGGGTCCTCTACGAGCATTCCATCGAACTTTAACAATTGGTATCTTGTTTTGCTTAAGTCTTTTAACCTCACGATCCATTATTTCGACGGGTTCTTCGACGAATTGAAGTTTTTCGTTGATTTGGATTTCGTCTAACGGAATAGTGAGATCTTCTTTCGCAACGTGTATACGATAATTTTCTAGCCATTACAGCGTTTTTTGATTTGACAGATTTGCGATAGTTACCGTTGTAATTATGTGTTGAGCTTAATAAAATCAACGGTAATAATTCAGTGGTAAAAATTATTAAAATTCATTTGCGAATACATTTTAAGGAAGCACAGTTTTATTTTTAGAGTTTATCATGATACATCTACTTTGCGAGACGTATCATAATAAACTGGGGGGACTTGATCATATACATAGCATTGTATATGTATATTTTATTCGCTAAAAGCCAAGAGCAGAATTACGCGAACTATAATCCAAAGGTATGGAATATCCGCTGAAAATAAGTACAGCGGTTAGGTTGCTGCCTTAATAAAAGACTGCGGTTTAATCTGCTAAGTTTCCGCGGATAGTTAAGAAATCCGCAGACCGCAGATATGTCGAATACTATAAATAGAGAGCATGGACTCTCATTTGTAGGTTGTTGATTTTCTGCCATTTGCCCGAGCCTTTGTGATTTTCACTTGTGATTTTGCCCAAGGGATTTCTACATCGCGCTAAGGTGAATTATGCTAATTGACAATCAAGACCGGGTCGGGGTGGTTGATCACTTGATTGTTAAAGTGAAAGACGATCATCAGGGCCCAAAATAATCATCAAACATCCCATCCTCCATCTTATTATTGCACTCGATCCTCAATTAAGTAATAACTTGATACTGGATCGATCAAGATTATTATAATAAGACTTATAATAAGGATTAATTAATTATTTAATTATTATAAGGCTTAATTATGATTTAATTATAATTTAATTACTAAATACTTATGATTTAATGATTTTAATTAGAAACTTATGATATGATTAATAATTCATTATTAATTGATAATACTTATGATATGATTAAAATTTATTATTAATTAATAACACTTATATTATGATTAATATTTAATTACTTAATTAAATACTTATGTTATATTAATTATATCATTTAAACTTATGTTAACTTTATTAATTCAATTTAATTTAATTGAACTTATGTTATGAAATAATTATACATATATGACTTTAAATAACATTATAACTTATATTATTATTATAATTTATACTTTTATAATTAATGTTGACTATGTTTGACCAAGGTTGACTTTTGAGTTGACTTTTGGTTGACTTTGACATTCAATTGACTTTTGTTGACTTTCTAATTAAGGAAACTTTCCTAAGTTATAAACTTTCCAAAAATAGCAACTTTCTAAATATGGAAACTTTCCAAAAATAGAAACTTTCTTAAAATAGAAAGTACGCGTTTTTACGTTGTCCTGATCAAACCGAAGCATACTGAGTGATATTCTATGTTTACTTGCAACAAGTACTATAGCTATCACACTAAGACTTGACCTAAGTTAGTTATTTATATCGACCTGCTTTATTTATAGGTTGGCGTTGTGATCATTCTTGATCACTTTACTTTATGCGGTTCACGTTCTGTGTTATTACTTCGTTTACGTTAAGGTGAGTTATAGTCCCATTTTTCTATTTTATATCTTTTGGGATGAGAATACATGAATTTTATATTTTTTTTATATTGGACACAAGTGGAAGTTGGTTTAAGTTATTGTGAGTTGAACAAAAATATTCCCTAGTCTGGTAACTGTAATCATTGGTTTCTACTAGTGAACTCGAATCCTATGGATAGATCTATCGGGTTTGATAATCCCATTTCGTGCTAGTCGCGCTAGCAATTTTTGAAGACGGAATGTATTACTACTTCGTAATTATTTGAAGATACACATGTTCAGTGTATATTGTGTTTGGTAAGGGTGGAATTGGTTAAGTGGTTACCAGGTGGTTCATGGGTTAATGGAATAATATTTTTATATGTTTTCGAGCATATAATTTTTATGGTCCAAAATAAGGCTTTATGTTTTCAAACATAAATTTTTACGGTTCAAATTAAATATTGTTTGCAATATTAAACCTATAATTCACTCAACATTTTTGTTGACAGTTACTCTCATGTTTTATTATCAGGTTCATGATTGATTGCTTCCGCTTTGCTTAGAGAGTCTGCATGTTTATGATGGCAGCTTTTGTTAAACATTAATTTTCATTCTATTTTGATACATTAAGTTGTGGGTGTTTGTTGACTTTGTTTTAGTCAACTTTTGATTAAGTATTTATGTATGGTTTTTCTAAACTTACATATTTTGGTAGATTTCCTTTATAGGAAATGATTTTTAAATAAAGAATGCAAAGTTATTTATTAAATTCATTTAGAGTTATGATCAAGCTGTGGGACCAAGATAACGATGGTCGTCAAGTGTACTTTGACGGTTCGTTAAATAATGGAACTGCAAGTTCAACTGGTAGAGCTCAAGTTGAAGTAGCAGTTAAACAAGATTCTTGTTGTCTATGATACAATTAAAGAATCTTGAAAAAGAAAACAAGAGAGACATTAGAAGAAGTAACAAAATCTAGTTAAGTTCAATGCTCGATTCAATGTATATACTCTTAAAAGACAAGCCAAAATATTAGAGCTAGTAAACATGAACAAGCAGCATAAGAAGAATAAAAAGATTTTGGATTTGTTGAAGCAGCCGACAAGAATAGTTGTACGCGAGATGAGAAGATCATAGGCATGACAGATGAGAAGAAAGCTAAGTTATATGCTGAAAGAGATGAGAAGATCATAGGCATGATAGATGGGAAAGTACAGAACTATCATAAGCTCAAACAGATGTCTTCAGCAGAAAAACTAGCAGCACTAAAAGAAATTATCTCTTCTAAGTGCCAAGATGTTTTTGATGTTCCCAAATCTGCATCAGCTGAACCAGCATCCACAATAATAGAACAACAATAGCAGCAACTAGTAGAGGCTAGTCAGTCCTCTGTTGGTACAGATATTCTAGTAAAAGCTAATCAGTCTTCTGCTGAGGAGGATCTAGTCAGTCCTCTGCTGGTACAGATATTCTAAGTCAGTCCTCTGCTGGTACAAATATTTTAGTAAAAGCTAATCAGTCTTCTGCTGAGGAGGATCTTCAAATTTTTACTCCCCTCCTGGAAACACAAGAACCAGCACCAACACAAGAACCATCTCTGAATCCATTAATAAGCTAAGGGTAAAATCAAAGCCCGGGGACTACTAACCCCTAAAGTCAAAGGCCTTATTTAAGGTAGGTGATGAGAAAAGTGACTCATGTGACTCTCCAGATGATTCTCCTCGGTGTAAAAATATTATAGCCCTTATCTCTCCATTAAATTGGGAAGAGAAATTTCAAGACCCATTTGGAGAAGTTGAGATAGAAGACCCAGCACGAAGTGTGCTACTGGGTGATACAAGTGTTGAAGACCTGGTAAAGTCGGTAGAGCTGGGTAATGAAAAAGAAATGCCAATTGCTAGTTCATGACTAGCTCCAGTCTCTAGTGAACAACCAACAGGATATTCAGTATCCTTAAATCCATATATTGAGGCACAACTTGAAAAAATGATGGAAAATCGTATTCAAGAGGAACCACGAGGTCCTTCTAGAATAGCAGAGGTAACTTTCATACCTCCACCATCATCTTCTCCAAAGGCTAATGATAAACAAGTTACATGGGAAAATGATGATGATGAATAAGCTAAATCCTTTTATCCTCCACCTCTGACAAGAGAAGAAAGGGAAGCAAAAAATCTGAGGAACGCTGTTGAAGAGTTGAGAGAAAGAAAGGCATTGGTTCGATCGAACAATAAGATCAACATTTCATCCAATTAACTAGAGGCATTACATCAATGCAACCCATCAAAAATGGATATTAATTCATATCTTCTAGCCAGTGATTCTAGGCTGAGTACATAAGAGGAGAGAAATATTTATGACAAGGCAGCAGCACTGAAAATAACCATGGAAGAATATATGGCTGCTCAAGCACTAGCAAACAAAAAATAAAGGGAAATGGATGAACATCTATCCGTAAAAGCTGTCAAGTTACTAGCTGCTGCCATGGATAAAGAACTTGATGCCGAAGAGAAAGCGGAAAAGAAGCTAAAGCCAAATAAGAAACTAAATGATGCTTCAAATCCACCAACCATGAGTGAAATAGCCCAAGTATCATGTGATAATGTTCTTATGAGTAAATATAATGATGTGTTGACTAGAAGATTTAGAAATTCAAAATTCCACAAGTCTCAAAGATGCACATATCACACATTCAACATCGACATAGAAAATTTTTAATCCGAACATATCCATCAGGATGAATTGAATGACTATGGCTATGATGACTGGTTAGAGCAGCTGCTATATACTTTCAGATCAAAGATGGGCAATTTGAAGGAAAATCTAATCAGCACGCTAAGGGGATTCTTTGACAAGGCTACAAAGTATAGTAATGCCCCATCTTTTGATGTCGATGTTGAGCTTGCAAAGAAAAGGAAGGGATCTAGCACTACTTTCAGAAGAAGAGAACCAATGATTTTGCAACCAACTATCCCTATGTTAACCATTGACGAACTCAGTAAGATGTTGACTGTTAAAAAAGAGGAGGAAGAATGGTTCGACTAGAATATTGATTCTGATGTTTTGTAATCTGTAGATAATACTAAATGTAATATATTGTTATTAAATTATATTATAAAAAAGTTTATCTTCAAAAGTATATATCATGTTATAAGATATAGATAACTCAGCAAAACATTCTAGAAAAATTCAACCAGAAGGAGAAATCATTTTTTATTTTTTCTAAGTTCCTTACTGCTGAGCTTTAGTGTTAGTTTTTCAGGTTACATGTTTTGTCATGATCAAATATAATATGGGGAGATTTTTGAGTACTCTAAGTAATTAAGAAATTTAATTATGAGAATACATGATTATTAACACTAATTGTAATGTGCAACCATCATAAGTTTACTCAAATAGTTCTAAATCTGTAAACAACATTGTATGTTGTGTGTTAGTGTTTTATTATGCTACCTTTACTATCAGCACCAAATAGTTGAAGGATAATGGGTTCTTCATAACCACCAGAAGGATGATGCTGAAAAAGCAGAAGATCATAGAATAACCAGCATAAAAACACTTAGATGAATTTTGTTCATCAAAATCATAATTGTTTCTTGTGTTATCTACATCAAGCATGCTATTCAACTGACACCGAAGACGAAGTTGAAGAGAAATGGACATCAGTCGACGGTTGACAAGTGAACTTACAAAGCAACAAATGGAATGAAGAATTATACCACACGCTCAGTTCGTGGGCATACTTTGTCAACGCCTTTAGAATCAAACATTCTATTTGTTTATTCAAATATTATGTCCAACCTTTTTAGGGTGTCCCTAAAATTGCTTAAGAACATGTTAAAAATTACTTGGACCTGTGTTAATGATATTGCGCATTTCATCTATTATTTCTCTCACAACATTGGTCATATTTTGGTCCGTTTGTATACGAATTAGAGAATTTTGGTTGATTTTGTGAAGATTCAAGTTTAGGAACCGAGAAGAGTTATTTTGCATATTTTGAAGACTTTTAGTGGAACCGAGAATAGTTGTTTTGCATTATTTGGTTCAGATTACAAAGTGCTTCGAGTTTTAGTGGATGTTATGTGAAAAGTTAAGTCAGAATCTTGAATAGTAAGGAGTCACGGCGCGTCATTATAAAGTCGCGGTGCGCCTTTTAGTTATATTCGACATCAGAAGATTTTATTAAAAGAGCATCAGCTACAGTGTTTTAGGCGCAGCGCGGGGATCAAGGGGGACGACGCAGGCCATAGGCAAAATAGAAGTCAGAAGGTTTGACAAAGAAGGGATCGAAATTATTCAGTGAGGCGCGGCGCGGGTGTCAAAGCCGCGGCGCAGGATCGTGTCTTCCAGCAAATTTTAGAAGGCCTATTTAAGGCACGAAAAATACCCTAATTATTGGATCTTCTATTCAGCCGATTTCCAGAGCTAAAGAGACGAATTTTAGGGACTTTTGGGGAATTCCAAGGTCACTCAAACGCTTAAATCATTTCGATAATGAGGATCAATTCAAGCATCAATCAAGATTAATCGTGTTAGGTTGATTCCTTGTTTATTAACAATGAATTCTTTTATGATTATTTCTTTGATTTCAATTTTTTCCATGATTTTTGGCTAGTTTGTAAATGTTTGTCTAGACTAATAAACATATGTGTTGGATATGATTTTCATTAATTGTTGGATTATAAGTATCTTGATTTGAAGTTTTGAATACATGTATGCATTTATTGAAACTTGTTCTTTTCGATTCAATTGATTATATGTTTGTTTGATAGGACGAGAGTTCATCAATTTAATATATATATTTTCAACTAGTTTGTCTTAATTGGTTGTTTGCTTAATCAGAGATGATAATAAATTGAATTCAAAAGGCTAGACAATTTAGGTGTAAATCACTCACAACGGGAGTTGGTGTGATTATTGATTACTACGAGAGTAGAGTCATAATTTGAACCTGATTATCAGTTGGGTCAACTTATCACATCTAGGAGGTCTTAAGTGACGGGGAATTTTGTGCTGTGTAATATTAGTTGTCGTGTCTGCACTGTGGAATTCCAGGTGGACCGATTAGGAAACTCACATGCTTTTAATCCACAATTCGAGCTTAATCTAATTGTATCCAGCACTAGGTGTAAAAGGTCGAGGCGAACATTCGTTCTCTTATTTGTTTACAACTTATCTTTCTTGTTTGCATTAAATCTTAAACATAAAATACCAAAAATATTGTTCTTCTTTGTTAATTAGTTAAAGTTATCCTTGATTTGGCTAATCGTTAAATAGCCACCAACAAAACTATTTCGTACTTTCAATTTTCTTAGATTAACTTAGTTTATTTCCATTAGTTATAATCTTAATTCTTACGCATAAACTATTCTTGGATCGATCTTAGATTTACCAGCATCTTACTACTGCACGATCGGGTACACTTCCCGTTGGCGTGTAAACTTTAATAACTGGCAATTCCTTTTATAAATAATAGACGCGTTTTACACATCAAGTTTTTGGCGCCGCTGCCGGGGACAGTTGTGTCAAAAATTAAGATTGTCATCTAATTGTTCTTAGTTAAGTCTTAGTTTGCTAGTTTATTTTTGTTCTTAGTTTATTCTTGTTTGAGTCTGTGCGTTTAATCAGTTTGTTGGTTGTGATTTTACATTTTACAGGTAGTGTATGCCAGATACACGCTCGTCAAACGTCGAGTTGTAGTTTCCTTATCCTGAACCAGAGAGTTTTATTTGGAGCCGTAATACAGACAAGTCCGACACACTGGATTTAGAAACTAATATTTTCACTTCACCATCAACTAGCAACCCTGTGATTAATTTGGAAAGTTTTATCGATTCGGTTGTGTTTGAAACTGAAGAGACACCGGTTGTTCCTCAGCAACCAGTGGTAGCTAATACTCCAGTTGTTTTATATATTTTGGTTATACCAGAAGTTCCAGTAGTTCGTCAAATGGCACAACAAGGCCAGAGTATGGCAAAAAGGATGAAGGCCTCACGGGTTGGCCAAGGTAACGCTATCAGAACTCCAGAAGTTACTGATGATTTCAAAATCAAGGGCCGCATCATCAGCCTGATTGGGTCTAAATTTCAATTTGGAGGGGAACCACAAGAGGATGCCAACGAGCATCTTCGTATTTTTCTGCAGATTTGTGGTCTATTTGAGTTCAGGATTGTCCATGATCATGTTATTTACCTGAATCTTTTCCCATGGTCACTAAAAGGGGAAGCTAGAGTTTGGTTGGACAGTTTACCTGAGGGTACGATGAAGGATTGGAACACGTTGATGGAAAATTTTTTAAGCAAGCATTTTTCCTGCTTCTAAGGCCACTCGACTTCAACAAGAGATTTCTCAGTTACGTCAAAAGTCTAACGAGACTCTTTATGATGCTTGAAATCGCTTCTTGTGATCCTGTCCTCAACACGGGTTAGATACCTTTCACAAGGTACAAACTTTTTATAAGGGGTGTAACATCAGCACCCGTGTTACTATTGATCAAGCAGTAGGGGGTAGTCTCATGAACAGAACAGAATAGGAGGCGTATGAGATAATTGAGAGGAAAGTTGAGTACTCTTATGAGTGGCATGAGGATAATGATTTATCTCGTTCTTCTTCTTCAGTCGCAAGCGTTGTGGCTTACGATGACTATGGTTCAATTAATGCAAAGTTGGATAAGTTTGGGAGACACTTAGAGAAGCTGGAAAAAGACATCCATAGTATGAAAGTTAGGTGTAAATTTTGTGGTGGGCTTCATTTAGCTAAGGATTGTGATGCAAGTTTGACTATGAATCAGAAAGAAGAAATTGCTTTTATTAGTCAACAGAACGACAATCAGTTTCAGAGAAGGTCTCAGTTCAACATAAATTTCAATAATCCTTATAATCCTCAAGGAAATCAGGGTTCAAGGTATCAACTAGGTTCTAGTGGGGGTTTTCAACAACAAGCTCCAGGGTATATCCAAAAACCCCAAGTTGAGGAAAAGAAGTCCAATCTTGAAGCTATGCTAGAAAAGCTTATGGTGTCCAAACTCAGCTTGTTACTACCGTTACTCAAACCAATGAGAAAAATGATCAACTGTTTCGCAACCAACAAGTCGCTATTCAGAATTTAAAGAAACGGATTGGTCAGATCGCTAATTAGAAGAATGATAGGAAACCGGGGGAGTTACCAAGTAACACGGATACTAACCCGAAGACTGGGCACGTTAATGCTATCACCACCTGTAGTGGTTTAGCATATGATCCACAGAAAAAGCCCGATGAGTATGATTTACAGGTTCCATTAGTTAACGATAGTGATTCGGTTATTGTTAGTGAATCGAAAGGGGAAAAGGAGCCAGAACAGGTAATTGAGAAGGTTGTGAACGTACAAGAAATTGTTGATGCTAAACCGGTAGTCAAAAAGTATCAACCACTTTTCCTATTCCTGAGGAAGCATAGATTGGAGAAATTGGAGGCTGAGAAGTCCAAGTTCATGGACTTGATTAAAAAATTTAATATAAATTTGTCTTTTATTGATGTGATTGCTGGTATGCCAAAGTATGAAAGGTTTCTTAAGGATTTGATCACAAACAGGAAAAAGCTGAAGAACGTGTCTTCAGTAAAGTTGAACGTCGTATGCTCAGCGGTGGTGGCAAACAAGCTTCCCGAGAAGCTTGAGGATCCTAGAAGTTTCACCATCCCTTGTTTATTTGGTAACTTAGATTCTATGAGGGCACTGGCTAATTTGGGGGCTAGCATAAATTTAATACCTTATTCTATTTATTTAAAGCTAGACGCAGGGGAGTTGAAACCCACTCACATGGCTACTTAGCTAGCTGACCGCTCTATTAAATTCCCTCGTGGAATCATAGAGAATATGCTCGTTAAGACCGGGTCATTGGTTTTCCCGACTGATTTTGTGGTGTTGGATATGGAAGTTGATGAAAGAATTCCACTTATTTTAGGTCGGCCATTTTTGAATACTGCTAGATGTATCATCGATGTTTATGGCCAACAATAGACCCTTATGATAGATGACTTGAGTGCAACATTTTCAATCGACCATGCTTAAAAATACCCTGCTTATACCGATGATACATGTTATTTTCTTAACACCGTGGATGTCCAGTCTGAGTTTTTGCAGGAATTCCCAGAGTTACAGAGCTCAAAAGAATGTTCTTTGGTTGAAATTGATGAGGAGTTACAGGTTGAAGAGTTGGATATTTTGACCGCCTTGATGGAAAACGGCTATGATCCGACTAAGGACGAGCTCAAGGAACTCGACCGTGATGCTGATTACCGGAGCAAGTCTTCTATTGAAGAACCTCCAGAGTTAGAATTGAAGCCACTTCCAGGTCATCTGGAATATGCTTATTTGCAGGAGGAATCTAAGCTCCCGGTAATTATTTCTTCTTCTCTTACTCCAGGTCAGAAATTTGAGCTTGTAACCATGCTAAAGGCCCATAAACCGGCCATTGCATGGAAGATTCATGACATCAAGGGTATTAGTCCCTCCTATTTCACCTACAAGATCCTAATGGAGGATAACTCCAAACCTGTGATGCAACGCCAAAGGAGGTTGAACCCTCACATGCAGGATGTCATGAAGAAATAGATCATTAAGATTCTTGATGGAGGTCTTATTTACCCGATTTTTGACAGTCCGTGGATAAGCCCAGTACATTGCGTAACTAAGAAAGGTGGTATGACTGTTACCAAAAATGATCAAAAAACGAGCTAATTTCCACTCGGACTGTCATGGGGTGGCGTGTTTGTATTGACTACCAAAAGTTGAACGACGCCACAAGAAAAGACTATTTCCCATCACCTTTCATGGACCAAATGCTATAGAGGTTAGCGGGAAACATCTTTATTGTTTTCTTAATGGTTTTTCGGGCTACTTCAAAATTCCTATCTCGCCCGAGGACCAAGAGAAAACCACTTTCACGTGCCCGTATGGCACATTCTCATACTGTTGCATGCTCTTTGGCCTTTGTAATGCTCAACCTACTTTTCAAAGGTGCATGATGGCCATATTCCATGATATGATAGAAGATTTCATGGAGGTGTTCATGGATGACTTTTCATTCTTCGATGACACTTTCAATTCATGCCTTCTTAACTTAGAAAGGATGTTGGTAAGGTGTGAAAAGTCTAATCTTGTGCTCAAATGGGAAAAGTTTCATTTCATGGTACAAGAGGGCATAGTCCTCTGGCACAAGATCTCTAAGAATAGTATTGAGGTGGACCTCGCGAAAGTAACTGCTATTGAAAACCTTCCACTTCCTACCAATGTCAAGGGTGTTCAGAGTTTTCTCGGGCACGCAGGTTTTTACCAGCAATTCATAAAGGATTTTTCCAAAATCGCTAACCCGATGAACAAACTCCTCAAAAAGGACACACCTTGGGGCTTCTCCTAAGAGTTCCAAAAGGTATTCGAACTTCTTAAGGAGAAACTCATAAATGCACCTATCATAATTGCTCTGAATTGGTCTCTTCCTTTCCATCTTACGTGTGATGCATCGGATTTTGCTGTTGGCGCTATTTTGGGCCAAAGGGTTGAGAAGCATTTTCGAACCGTTTATTATGCAAGAGCGACCTTGCAAGGAGTACAGTTGAACTACACTACTACTGAAAAAGAGCTCCTTACTGTGGTCTTTTCGTTCGATAAGTTTCGGTCCTATCTAGTCTTGTCCAAGACTATTGTTTTTATTGACCACTCGAGTTTAAAATACCTTTTCTCAAAATCGAACTCCAAACCTCGATTGCTTAGATAGATCTTGCTTTTGCAAGAATTCGATATCGAGATCCGGGATAAGAAGGGTGTCGAGAATCTTGTGGCCGACCACTTATCTAGACTCGAGAATCCAAATCTCGAAGTCCTTCATGAGTCGAGTATTCACGATGCTTTTCCCAATGAGTATCTCATGAAGATGGACAAGGTAGACGAGCAATGGTATGTGGACATTGCTAATTATCTTGTGGGGAAATTCTTGGAAAAAGGCTGGTCACATCAAAAGAGGAAGAAATTCTTCAGTGACCTCAAGTACTATTTCTGAGAGGACCCTTATCTTTTTAGGCGGTGTCCGGATAGGATGATTCGCCGGTGTGTTTCCAGAGAGGAATGCACGCGCATTCTTATCCAATGTCATCATGGACCTACGGGTGGGCATTATGGTCCCCAAGTCACGGGGCAAAAAGTCTTTGAGGCCGGTTTTTATTGGCCTACTATCTTCAAGGATGCCCACCAAATATGTCAATAGTGGGATTCATGCCAACGGGCGGGTCAAATCACCCAACGAGATAAGATGCCTCAAAATGTCATCTAAGTTTGCGAGGTTTTTGATACATGGGGGATTGACTTCATGGGCCCGTTTCCAAAATCTAATAATAAGCTCTACATTCTTGTTGCCATCGATTATGATACAGTATCAAAATGGGTCAAAGCGCAAGCTTTGCTTACAAATGATGCGCTAGTTGTAGTTTTGTTTCTCAAACAACTTTTTTCCCGGTTTGGTACTCCAAAAGCTTTAATTAGTGATCGGGGGACTCACTTTTGCAATGCCCAACTCGAAAAGGTGTTGAAACGATACGGGGTAACCCATAAAGTTTCTACATACTACCATCCTCAAATGAATGGGCAAGTCGAAAACACAAACCGGGCATTAAATAGAATTCTGGAAAAAACGGTTAGATCTAATCCAAAGGAGTGGTCATTTAAGCTTGATGATGCCTGATGGGCATTTAGAACGGCGTACAAAACGCCAACCGAAACCACTCCATTCCGTTTACTCTATGAAAAGGCATGTCATCTCCCCACGGAGATAGAGCACAAGGCTTTTTAGGCTCTCAAAACGTGCCATCTTGATCTTAAGGAGGCGGGTCGCCTTCGTTTGAGCCAATTAAATAAGTTGGATGAGTTAAGGCTAGAGGCCTATGATAACTCGTTGTTGTGTAAGGTGCGCACGATAGTCATTTAAAAGATCTGAAATAATTTAAGGAGGGGGATCGTGTCCTTCTTTTCAACTCAAGGTTTAAGTTGTTTCCTGGAAAGTTGAAATCGAAATGGTCGGGCCCATTTGTGGTGAGGAAAGTCTATCCACATGGGGTGATAGACTTGGTAAACTCGAAAGGAGCGGAGTTCAAGGTGAATGGCCAACGGGTCAGGCACTATGTTGATAGTTTGAAGAAGGTGGAAGATGAGGTTAAACTCATCTTCAACGCCAACAGCGCTTAAATTTGAAGTTAGCGTTGTTTTGTAGAGTTTGTATATTTTATTTTGTATTCTTATGCATTTTTGCTTGGGGAAACGTACATTATGATCATCGGGTTGTGCTACATGGTTGTTATTTTGGTTAAAAAATTGTGGACTTGTTTTTTCCAAACGAAAAATGTTTTTTCACCAGAGATAGGCGCGTCGCGGCTATATGGGGGCGCGATGCGGCTCAACGAGTAAATTGAAAACATGAGTTTTTGGTAGAAAAGTGACCATCGAGTACCAGATACAGGCGCGCGGCCAAAATGGGGCGCGGCGCAGCGCGGCTCCACGTTATATATGGTGACAGTAGGTTTTCAAGAATGAGGCGTCTGGAATCATAGGGAGGCGCGGCACGCCCATTTAGTGTAGTGACCCGAACTTTTCCATGTTTATATATATTAATTGAGATTGATATTTACATGATTAAATGTTTCCAACATGTTAAGCAATCAAACTTGTTAAGACTTGATTAATTGAAATATGTTTCATATAGACAATTGACCACCCAAGTTAACCGGCGATTCACGAACGTTAAAACTTGTAAAAACGACATGACGATATATATATGGATATACATATGGTTAACATGAGATTATGATAAGTAAGTATCTCCATAAGTATATTAACAATGAGTTATATACATATAAACAAGACTACTAACTTAAGGATTTCGAAACGAGACATATATGTAACGATTATCGTTGTAACGACATTTAAATGTATATATATCATATTAAGATATATTAATATATCATAATATCATGATAATATAATAATTTAAAATCTCATTTGATATTATAAACATTGGGTTAACAACATTTAACAAGATCGTTAACCTAAAGGTTTCAAAACAACACTTACATGTAACGACTAACGATGACTTAACGACTCAGTTAAAATGTATATACATGTAGTGTTTTAATATGTATTTATACACTTTTGAAAGACTTCAATACACTTATCAAAATACTTCTACTTAACAAAAATGCTTACAATTACATCCTCGTTCAGTTTCATCAACAATTCTACTCGTATGCACCCGTATTCGTACTCGTACAATACACAGCTTTTAGATGTATGTAATATTGGTATATACACTCCAGTGATCAGCTTTTAGCAGCCCATGTGAGTCACCTAACACATGTGGGAACCATCATTTGGCAACTAGCATGAAATATCTCATAAAATTACAAAAATATGAGTAATCATTCATGACTTATTTACATGAAAACAAAATTACATATCCTTTATATCTAATCCATACACCAACGATCAAAAACACCTACAAACACTTTCATTCTTCAATTTTCTTCATCTAATTGATCTCTCTCAAGTTCTATCTTCAAGTTCTAAGTGTTCTTCATATATTCTACAAGTTCTAGTTACATAAAATCAAGAATACTTTCAAGTTTGATAGCTCACTTCCAATCTTGTAAGGTGATCATCCAACCTCAAGAAATCTTTGTTTCTTACAGTAGGTTATCATTCTAATACAAGGTAATAATCATATTCAAACTTTGGTTCAATTTCTATAACTATAACAATCTTATTTCAAGTGATGATCTTACTTGAACTTGTTTTCGTGTCATGATTCTGCTTCAAGAACTTCGAGCCATCCAAGGATCCGTTGAAGCTAGATCCATTTTTCTCTTTTCCAGTAGGTTTATCCAAGGAACTTAAGGTAGTAATGATGTTCATAACATCATTCGATTCATACATATAAAGCTATCTTATTCGAAGGTTTAAACTTGTAATCACTAGAACATAGTTTAGTTAATTCTAAACTTGTTCGCAAACAAAAGTTAATCCTTCTAACTTGACTTTTAAAATCAACTAAACACATGTTCTATATCTATATGATATGCTAACTTAATGATTTAAAACCTGGAAACACGAAAAACACCGTAAAACCGGATTTACGCCGACGTAGTAACACCGCGGGCTGTTTTGGGTTAGTTAATTAAAAACTATGATAAACTTTGATTTAAAAGTTGTTATTCTGAGAAAATGATTTTTATTATGAACATGAAACTATATCCAAAAATTATGGTTAAACTCAAAGTGGAAGTATGTTTTCTAAAATGGTCATCTAGACGTCGTTCTTTCGACTGAAATGACTACCTTTACAAAAACGACTTGTAACTTATTTTTCCGACTATAAACCTATACTTTTTCTGTTTAGATTCATAAAATAGAGTTCAATATGAAACCATAGCAATTTCATTCACTCAAAACGGATTTAAAATGAAGAAGTTATGGGTAAAACAAGATTGGATAATTTTTCTCATTTTAGCTACGTGAAAATTGGTAACAAATCTATTCCAACCATAACTTAATCAACTTGTATTGTATATTATGTAATCTTGAGATACCATAGACACGTATACAATGTTTTGACCTATCATGTCGACACATCTATATATATTTCGGAACAACCATAGACACTCTATATGTGAATGTTGGAGTTAGCTATACAGGGTTGAGGTTGATTCCAAAATATATATAGTTTGAGTTGTGATCAATACTGAGATACGTATACACTGGGTCGTGGATTGATTCAAGATAATATTTATCGATTTATTTCTGTACATCTAACTATGGACAACTAGTTGTAGGTTACTAACGAGGACAGCTGACTTAATAAACTTAAAACATCAAAATATATTAAAAGTGTTGTAAATATATTT
This sequence comes from Rutidosis leptorrhynchoides, assembly GCF_046630445.1. NCBI lineage: Eukaryota > Viridiplantae > Streptophyta > Magnoliopsida > Asterales > Asteraceae > Rutidosis > Rutidosis leptorrhynchoides. The sequence continues at coordinate 349,547,880 of NC_092334.1, read as the reverse complement.
TGAACATACTTTGATATATATGTATATATTGTTATAGGTTCGTGAATCAACCAGTGGCCAAGTCTTACTTCCCGACGAAGTAAAAATCTGTGAAAGTGAGTTATAGTCCCACTTTTAAAATCTAATATTTTTGGGATGAGAATACATGCAGGTTTTATAAATGATTTACAAAATAGACACAAGTACGTGAAACTACATTCTATGGTTGAATTATCGAAATTGAATATGCCCCTTTTTATTAAGTCTGGTAATCTAAGAATTAGGGAACAGACACCCTAATTGACGCGAATCCTAAAGATAGATCTATTGGGCCTAACAAACCCCATCCAAAGTACCGGATGCTTTAGTACTTCGAAATTTATATCATATCCGAAGGGTGTCCCGGAATGATGGGGATATTCTTATATATATGCATCTTGTTAATGTCGGTTACCAGGTGTTCACCCTATAAATGATTTTTATCTCTATGTATGGGATGTGTATTGAAATATGAAATCTTGTGGTCTATTGTTACGATTTGATATATATAGGTTAAACCTATAACTCACCAACATTTTTGTTGACGTTTTAAGCATGTTTATTCTCAGGTGATTATTAAGAGCTTCCGCTGTCGCATACTTAAATAAGGATGAGATTTGGAGTCCATGCTTGTATGATATTGTGTAAAAACTGCATTCAAGAAACTTATTTTGTTGTAACATATTTGTATTGTAAACCATTATGTAATGGTCGTGTGTAAACAGGATATTTTAGATTATCATTATTTGATAATCTACGTAAAGCTTTTTAAACCTTTATTGATGAAATAAAGGTTATGGTTTGTTTTAAAATGAATGCAGTCTTTGAAAAACGTCTCATATAGAGGTCAAAACCTCGCAACGAAATCAATTAATATGGAACGTTTTTAATCAATAAGAACGGGACATTTCAGTTGGTATCCGAGCGTTGGTCTTAGAGAACCAGAATTTTGCATTAGTGTGTCTTATCGAGTTTGTTAGGATGCATTAGTGAGTCTGGACTTCGACCGTGTTTACTTGAAAAATGATTGCTTAACAAATTTTGTTGGAAACTATATATTTTTAACATGTGAATATTATGTGATATATTAATCTCTTAACGCGTTTGATATTATGTGATAGATGTCTACCTCTAGAACAAGTCTCATTGACTCACCTAATAATAATGAAGAGTCAAATGTAAATTGGAATGATTCGTGGACTGATTCACTAGTTCCCGAAGAGGAACCGGAAGAAGAGTCGGAACCGGAAGAAGAATCGGAACCGGGAGAAGAATCGGAACTGGATGAAGAAATAGAACCGGTGGGGGAAATAATAAAACGGTTAAGTAAAAGAAAATCCTCAACCAACCGACCAAGGTTAATTATGGTCAATGGTGTTTCCGCCAAGGAAGCAAAATATTGGGAGGATTACCAATTCTCCGATGAATCGGATTCCGACGAGAATTCCGATGATGTTATAGAAATTACCCCAACTAAATTTAAAAAGGCAAAAGAAAATAATAAGGGAAAGGGCATAAAAATAGAGAAATCTAATTCCAACCCCGATGAACTTTATATGTATCGTCAACCCCCGAAGTCCTTAAGTTGTAACAATGACCCGGGAACCTCTAAACCACCAGGTTTTTCAAAACTAATGTGGAAAATAACGGCTCGTATTAGGGGAACATCATATATCCTTAGAAACTTGGCAAAACGAACCAAAACCGAAAAAGAAGAAACAAGCGGGTCGGAATAAGATAGTTGTATTCGTGTGGTGTAATATATGTAATATAGTGTGCTTATGCTTTATGATATATGTAAAAATTGCTTGTATTAATAAGTATTTTTTTTATGAATCTAACTCTTGTCTATTTTACAGTATAAAAACACAAAATGGATAGACAACCCAATATTTTAAGAGACCTACCCGGAGACATGATTGATGAAATCTTGTCTAGAGTCGGTCAGAATTCTTCGGCACAACTATTTAAGGCGAGATCAGTTTGTAAGACATTCGAAGAACGTTCCAAGAATGCCTTGGTTTATAAAAGGCTTTCGTTCGAAAGATGGGGGATATCACATTGGGAAATCCATAAGTTACGATGTGTTTACTTTGACGCATATATTGCGGGGAACCCAAATGCTATTTTACGCAATGGGTTAAGAAATTATTTTGACTCAATATATCTGAATATTGGACTTCGTGATTTAGAAAAAGTAGCTAACATGCAACATAAAGAAGCATGTTATGCTTACGGATTAGTAATGTTCGCTTCTCACCAAAGTGAGAACAAGAACATCGGGCTACAACTATTAAACAAAACGTTCCCACAAGTGACGGAGTCGGTAATTGGGGTAAGAAATGAGGTTTTTAGATTGTTATGGGACTGTTGGACATTACGTAACCCTCGTCCCTTTGACGACGTTACAACACGCTGTCTTATCAACGGCCATAACGGTTATGTTCCACAAGACCAAGGATGGGAAGTAGTCCTAGTAAAACCAGAATGCATGACTTGTTTCTGGACGTATGAATTACGTGTCTTTATTGCCTTTGCTGAACGACTTGTGTACTAGCTAGAATTATCTTCACAACTATCTTGTATCAAAGTTATTGTGTGCTATATTTCATGCTTTATGTAAAATAAGCGGTATTGTAAGTTTGTAAAATATTGTATAAAAGTTTGAACGCGAAATATTATTATAATCAGTTTTTCATATAGAATTGTAGTAGTTGAATTGTATATTAGCTACTAAGTATGAACTTAACGGGTAGGTACTACCCGAATTTAAACTTATAAAACGCTAATATGAAGAAAAAGCTTTTATAAATGAGTTCATATTATGCTACGAAATACTATTAACTACTCTTAATATTCTGTATGATTAACTTGTTCCATTTGACTATTTGAAGGAAATGGCACCGACTACTCGACACACCGTGAATATGAATGAAGAGGAATTCCGTACTTTTCTAGCTTCAAACATAGCCGCAGTACAGGCTGCGCTACATACCAACAATAACCCTGGATCTAGCAGTACAGGAAATCGTGTAGGATGCACCTACAAAGAATTCACTGCCTGCAAACCTTTGGAATTTGATGGAACCGAAGGACCGATCGGATTAAAACGGTGGACCGAGAAGGTCGAATCGGTGTTTGCCATAAGTAAGTGTACTGAAGAGGACAAAGTGAAGTACGCTACGCATACCTTCACAGGTTCTGCGTTAACATGGTGGAATACCTATCTAGAGCAAGTGGGACAAGATGATGCGTACGCACTACCGTGGTCAGCATTCAAGCACTTGATGAACGAGAAGTACCGTCCCAGAACCGAGGTCAATAAGCTCAAGACAGAACTTAGAGGGTTACGAACCCAAGGATTTGATATTACCACGTACGAAAGACGATTCACAGAATTGTGCCTATTGTGTCCGGGAGCATTCAAAGATGAGGAAGAGAAGATCGACGCGTTTGTGAAAGGATTACCGGAAAGAATCCAAGAAGATATAAGTTCACACGAGCCCGCCTCCATACAACAGGCATGTAGAATGGCTCACAAACTAGTGAACCAGATTGAAGAAAGAATTAAAGAACAGACTGCTGAAGAGGCCAATGTGAAGCAAGTCAAAAGAAAGTGGGAGGAAAACGGTGATAAGAATCACCAATACAACAACAACAGCAATTACAACAATAATCGCAACAATTATCCCAACAATCGCAACATCAATCGCAACTACAACAAACGGCCCAACAACAACAACAACAACAACAACAACAACAACAACAACAACAACAACAACAACAACAACAACAACAACAACAACAACAACAACAGCAACTACAACAATCATCCCAACAACAATAATAACCGCAACAACAACAACAATCAGAAGCAGCTATGCCAAAGGTGTGAAAAGTATCACTCGGGGTTCTGCACCAAATTTTGCAACAAGTGTAAAATAAATGGTCATAGCGCGGCGAAGTGTGAGGTCTACGGACCAGGGGTTAATAGAACGAAAGGAACAAATGGTGTCGGAACGAGTAATGGCGGAGCAAGTAGTGTCGGAGCAAGTTATGCCAATGTAGTTTGTTATAAATGTGGAAAACCGGGCCACATTATTAGAAATTGCCCGAACCAGGAGAACACGAATGGACAAGGCCGCGGAAGAGTTTTCAATATTAATGCGGCAGAGGCACAAGAAGACCCGGAGTTTGTTACGGGTACGTTTCTTATTGACAATAAATCTGCTTACGTTTTATTTGATTCGGGTGCGGATAGAAGCTATATGAGTAGAGATTTTTGTGCTAAATTAAGTTGTCCATTGACGCCTTTGGATAGTAAAGTTTTACTCGAATTAGCAAATGGTAAATTAATTTCAGCAGATAATATATGTCGGAATCGAGAAATTAAACTGGTTAGCGAAACATTTAAGATTGATTTAATACCAGTAGAGTTAGGGAGTTTTGATGTGATAATCGGTATGGACTGGTTGAAAGAAGTGAAAGCAGAGATCGTTTGTTACAAAAATGCAATTCGCATTATACGAGAAAAAGGAAAACCCTTAATGGTGTACGGAGAAAAGGGCAACACGAAGCTACATCTTATTAGTAATTTGAAGGCACAAAAACTAATAAGAAAAGGTTACTATGCTGTTCTAGCACACGTCGAGAAAGTACAAACTGAAGAAAAGAGCATCAATGATGTTCCCGTTGCAAAAGAATTTCCCGATGTATTTCCGAAAGAATTACCGGGATTACCCCCACATCGATCCGTTGAATTTCAAATAGATCTTGTACCAGGAGCTGCACCAATAGCTCGTGCTCCTTACAGACTCGCACCCAGCGAGATGAAAGAACTGCAAAGCCAATTACAAGAACTTTTAGAGCGTGGTTTCATTCGACCAAGCACATCACCGTGGGGAGCTCCTGTATTGTTTGTCAAGAAGAAAGATGGTACATTCAGGTTGTGTATCGATTATCGAGAGTTGAACAAACTTACCATCAAGAACCGCTACCCACTACCGAGAATCGACGACTTATTTGATCAACTACAAGGCTCGTCTATTTATTCAAAGATTGACTTACGTTCCGGGTATCATCAAATGTGGGTGAAAGAAGATGATATTCCAAAGACTACTTTCAGAACACGTTACGGTCATTACGAGTTTATGGTCATGCCGTTTGGTTTAACTAATGCACCAGCTGTGTTCATGGACCTTATGAACCGAGTGTGTGGACCATACCTTGACAAGTTTGTCATTGTTTTCATTGATGACATACTTATTTACTCAAAGAATGACCAAGAACACGGTGAACATTTGAGAAAGGTGTTAGAAGTATTGAGGAAGGAAGAATTGTACGCTAAGTTTTCAATGTGTGCATTTTGGTTGGAAGAAGTTCAATTCCTCGGTCACATAGTGAACAAAGAAGGTATTAAGGTGGATCCGGCAAAGATAGAAACTGTTGAAAAGTGGGAAACCCCGAAAACTCCGAAACACATACGCCAGATTTTAGGACTAGCTGGTTACTACAGAAGGTTCATCCAAGACTTTTCCAGAATAGCAAAACCCTTGACTGCATTAACGCATAAAGGGAAGAAATTTGAATGGAATGATGAACAAGAGAAAGCGTTTCAGTTATTGAAGAAAAAGCTAACTACGACACCTATATTGTCATTGCCTGAAGGGAATGATGATTTTGTGATTTATTGTGACGCATCAAAGCAAGGTCTAGGTTGTGTATTAATGCAACGAACGAAGGTGATTGCTTATGCGTCTAGACAATTGAAGATTCACGAACAAAATTATACGACGCATGATTTGGAATTAGGCACGGTTGTTTTTGCATTAAAGACTTGGAGGCACTACTTATATGGGGTCAAAAGTATTATATATACCGACCACAAAAGTCTTCAACACATATTTAATCAGAAACAACTGAATATGAGGCAGCGTAGGTGGATTGAATTGTTAAATGATTACGACTTTGAGATTCGTTACCACCCGGGAAAGGCAAATGTGGTAGCCGATGCCTTGAGCAGGAAGGACAGAGAACCCATTCGAGTAAAATCTATGAATATAATGATTCATAATAACCTTACTACTCAAATAAAGGAGGCGCAACAAGGAGTTTTAAAAGAGGGAAATTTAAAGGATGAAATACCCAAGGGATCGGAGAAGCATCTTAATATTCGGGAAGACGGAACCCGGTATAGGGCTGAAAGGATTTGGGTACCAAAATTTGGAGATATGAGAGAAATGGTACTTAGAGAAGCTCATAAAACCAGATACTCAATACATCCTGGAACAGGGAAGATGTACAAGGATCTCAAGAAACATTTTTGGTGGCCGGGTATGAAAGCCGATGTTGCTAAATACGTAGGAGAATGTTTGACGTGTTCTAAGGTCAAAGCTGAGCATCAGAAACCATCAGGTCTACTTCAACAACCCAAAATCCCAAAATGGAAATGGGAAAATATTACCATGGATTTCATCACTAAATTGCCAAGGACTGCAAGTGGTTTTGATACTATTTGGGTAATAGTTGATCGTCTCACCAAATCAGCACACTTCCTACCAATAAGAGAAGATGACAAGATGGAGAAGTTAGCACGACTGTATTTGAAGGAAGTCGTCTCCAGACATGGAATACCAATCTCTATTATCTCTGATAGGGATGGCAGATTTATTTCAAGATTCTGGCAGACATTACTGCAAGCATTAGGAACTCGTCTAGACATGAGTACTGCCTATCATCCACAAACTGATGGGCAGAGCGAAAGGACGATACAAACGCTTGAAGACATGCTACGAGCATGTGTTATTGATTTCGGAAACAGTTGGGATCGACATCTACCGTTAGCAGAATTTTCCTACAACAACAGCTACCATTCAAGCATTGAGATGGCGCCGTTTGAAGCACTTTATGGTAGAAAGTGCAGGTCTCTGATTTGTTGGAGTGAAGTGGGGGATAGACAGATTACGGGTCCGGAGATTATACAAGAAACTACCGAGAAGATCATCCAAATTTAACAACGGTTGAAAATCGCCCAAAGTCGACAAAAGAGCTACGCTGACATTAAAAGAAAAGATATAGAATTTGAAATTGGAGAGATGGTCATGCTTAAAGTTGCACCTTGGAAAGGCGTTGTTCGATTTGGTAAACGAGGGAAATTAAATCCAAGGTATATTGGACCATTCAAGATTATTGATCGTGTCGGACCAGTAGCTTACCGACTTGAGTTACCTCAACAACTCGCGGCTGTACATAACACTTTCCACGTCTCGAATCTGAAGAAATGTTTTGCTAAAGAAGATCTCACTATTCCGTTAAATGAAATCCAAATCAACGAAAAACTCCAATTCATCGAAGAACCCGTCGAAATAATGGATCGTGAGGTTAAAAGACTTAAGCAAAACAAGATACCAATTGTTAAGGTTCGATGGAATGCTCGAAGAGGACCCGAGTTCACCTGGGAGCGTGAAGATCAGATGAAGAAGAAATACCCGCATCTATTTTCAGAAGATTCGTCAACACCTTCAACAGCTTAAAATTTCGGGACGAAATTTATTTAACGGGTAGGTACTGTAGTGACCCGAACTTTTCCATGTTTATATATATTAATTGAGATTGATATTTACATGATTAAATGTTTCCAACATGTTAAGCAATCAAACTTGTTAAGACTTGATTAATTGAAATATGTTTCATATAGACAATTGACCACCCAAGTTAACCGGCGATTCACGAACGTTAAAACTTGTAAAAACGACATGACGATATATATATGGATATACATATGGTTAACATGAGATTATGATAAGTAAGTATCTCCATAAGTATATTAACAATGAGTTATATACATATAAACAAGACTACTAACTTAAGGATTTCGAAACGAGACATATATGTAACGATTATCGTTGTAACGACATTTAAATGTATATATATCATATTAAGATATATTAATATATCATAATATCATGATAATATAATAATTTAAAATCTCATTTGATATTATAAACATCGGGTTAACAACATTTAACAAGATCGTTAACCTAAAGGTTTCAAAACAACACTTACATGTAACGACTAACGATGACTTAACGACTCAGTTAAAATGTATATACATGTAGTGTTTTAATATGTATTTATACACTTTTGAAAGACTTCAATACACTTATCAAAATACTTCTACTTAACAAAAATGCTTACAATTACATCCTCGTTCAGTTTCATCAACAATTCTACTCGTATGCACCCGTATTCGTACTCGTACAATACACAGCTTTTAGATGTATGTAATATTGGTATATACACTCCAATTATCAGCTCTTAGCAGCCCATGTGAGTCACCTAACACATGTGGGAACCATCATTTGGCAACTAGCATGAAATATCTCATAAAATTACAAAAATATGAGTAATCATTCATGACTTATTTACATGAAAACAAAATTACATATCCTTTATATCTAATCCATACACCAACGACCAAAAACACCTACAAACACTTTCATTCTTCAATTTTCTTCATCTAATTGATCTCTCTCAAGTTCTATCTTCAAGTTCTAAGTGTTCTTCATATATTCTACAAGTTCTAGTTACATAAAATCAAGAATACTTTCAAGTTTGCTAGCTCACTTCCAATCTTGTAAGGTGATCATCCAACCTCAAGAAATATTTGTTTCTTACAGTAGGTTATCATTCTAATACAAGGTAATAATCATATTCAAACTTTGGTTCAATTTCTATAACTATAACAATCTTATTTCAAGTGATGATCTTACTTGAACTTGTTTTCGTGTCATGATTCTGCTTCAAGAACTTCGAGCCATCCAAGGATCCGTTGAAGCTAGATCCATTTTTCTCTTTTCCAGTAGGTTTATTCAAGGAACTTAAGGTAGTAATGATGTTCATAACATCATTCGATTCATACATATAAAGCTATCTTATTCGAAGGTTTAAACTTGTAATCACTATAACATAGTTTAGTTAATTCTAAACTTGTTCGCAAACAAAAGTTAATCCTTCTAACTTGACTTTTAAAATCAACTAAACACATGTTCTATATCTATATGATATGCTAACTTAATGATTTAAAACCTGGAAACACGAAAACACCGTAAAACCGGATTTACGCCGTCGTAGTAACACCGCGGGCTGTTTTGGGTTAGTTAATTAAAAACTATGATAAACTTAGATTTAAAAGTTGTTATTCTGAGAAAATTATTTTTATTATGAACATGAAACTATATCCAAAAATTATGGTTAAACTCAAAGTGGAAGTATGTTTTCTAAAATGGTCATCTAGACGTCGTCATTTCGACTAAAATGACTACCTTTACAAAAACGACTTGTAACTTCTTTTTCCGACTATAAACCTATACTTTTTCTGTTTAGATTCATAAAATAGAGTTCAATATGAAACCATAGCAATTTGATTCACTCAAAACGGATTTAAAATGAAGAAGTTATGGTTAAAACAAGATTGGATAATTTTTCTCATTTTAGCTACGTGAAAATTGGTAACAAATCTATTCCAACCATAACTTAATCAACTTGTATTGTATATTATGTAATCTTGAGATACCATAGACACGTATACAATGTTTCGACCTATCATGTCGACACATCTATATATATTTCGGAACAACCATAGACACTCTATATGTGAATGTTGGAGTTAGCTATACAGGGTTGAGGTTGATTCCAAAATATATATAGTTTGAGTTGTGATCAATACTGAGATACGTATACACTGGGTCGTGGATTGATTCAAGATAATATTTATCGATTTATTTCTGTACATCTAACTGTGGACAACTAGTTGTAGGTTACTAACGAGGACAGCTGACTTAATAAACTTAAAACATCAAAATATATTAAAAGTGTTGTAAATATATTTTGAACATACTTTGATATATATGTATATATTGTTATAGGTTCGTGAATCAACCAGTGGCCAAGTCTTACTTCCCGACGAAGTAAATATCTGTGAAAGTGAGTTATAGTCCCACTTTTAAAATCTAATATTTTTGGGATGAGAATACATGCAGGTTTTATAAATGATTTACAAAATAGACACAAGTACGTGAAACTACATTCTATGGTTGAATTATCGAAATCGAATATGCCCCTTTTTATTAAGTCTGGTAATCTAAGAATTAGGGAACAGACACCCTAATTGACGCGAATCCTAAAGATAGATCTATTGGGCCTAACAAACCCCATCCAAAGTACCGGATGCTTTAGTACTTTGAAATTTATATCATATCCGAAGGGTGTCCCGGAATGATGGGGATATTCTTATATATATGCATCTTGTTAATGTCGGTTACCAGGTGTTCACCATATGAATGATTTTTATCTCTATGTATGGGATGTGTATTGAAATATGAAATCTTGTGGTCTATTGTTACGATTTGATATATATAGGTTAAACCTATAACTCACCAACATTTTTGTTGACGTTTTAAGCATGTTTATTCTCAGGTGATTATTAAGAGCTTCCGCTGTCGCATACTTAAATAAGGACGAGATTTGGAGTCCATGCTTGTATGATATTGTGTAAAAACTGCATTCAAGAAACTTATTTTGTTGTAACATATTTGTATTGTAAACCATTATGTAATGGTCATGTGTAAACAGGATATTTTAGATTATCATTATTTGATAATCTACGTAAAGCTTTTTAAACCTTTATTGATGAAATAAAGGTTATGGTTTGTTTTAAAATGAATGCAGTCTTTGAAAAACGTCTCATATAGAGGTAAAACCTCGCAACGAAATCAATTAATATGGAACGTTTTTAATCAATAAGAACGGGACATTTCATTTAGGACCGCGGCACGGCATGTCTACGATTTTGAATTTTTTGTCGGTTAATTTTATTAAGTCAAATGGGTCAAATCCGACCCAACCCAAACCCGACGACTTTAGTGATTTATTTAGGGATTAGATGCAGTTTTTCACACACACTTCATACCTAAACACAAATACGAATCCAATTCTCTCTAATCCCTAATCTATAATCTTCAATATTTTTTCTTAATTACTTCAATCAATCTCTATTCCATGGCTAACAAGGTCCAATTTTGTCTTTCCTTTTCTTTTTGTTACCTAAGTGCATGTTTAATTGATGTTTAATTTCAGATTAGGTTTTAAATTAGTGTGGGGTTGTTGATTTTGGTCTTGTATGCTTAAATTAAGCATGTATTTTTGTTGAATATGATTAGTATGTATGAAATTCATATTCTTTTTGTGTTTTTGATACATGTCTTTGATTCTAGGGTTCATGGTTGGTTAAATCCGAATTTGAGATGATTAATTGGGGATAATTGGTTATGGGTTTTGTTTATGTTTCAATTGGATACTCTTGTATGATAAGTGTGGGGTGTGTCACGTTGGCCGGGTCGTTTGTGTGTTAGTTTAAATTGAATGGCATGATAACCTTGAATTGTTTTTGTATGTTCTAATTGCCATGATATTGATGCTATAATGACATGGTTTCTATGACTTAGTTGTTTAGGGAATGTTAGTGTTGACTTTGGTGTTTGAAATTGTTTTTCCAATTATGTTGACTAGCTCAAAAATTCTTAAGTGTATGATGATGAGTTGCTAGTCATGTATGATAATTGTGTAGTTATTTGGAAAGATAATTCGGAATTTGTAAGTGGGAATTGAAGTTAGTAACGTTTTGACCTGAATGAGGTGATGCTAGTAATGACACGCTGACCAAAGTTGACTATTGCCTTGCATGATTTAATGCGATTGTTTATGCGCTAACATGATTTGGTTTTGGTTGATATGAGATTTTTTAAAAAATGAAGTAGTTTTGGTCAACATGCGGGTTGAATGTAAACATGAAACAAATCTCTCACGCTAATGGTTATGTTTGTATTGTGTTTGTTGTTTGGTGTTTGTGTTTTCAGAGACAACGAATGCAACAACAATGTGAACAAGAGGCAGAGGAGAGGCGGAATAACACGCTTAATTGGTTGCAAGCCATTCGGGACAGTGGCAATTATGATAGGTCTTATGCTTGGATTACCGGGCAAACAATTCGCTCAACTTGGTTATTGGATTACTCGGTTTTAAACAAGGGTCCCGCATCAATGCGGATGGATATTTCAAGTATGTTGTTGGTCATCAAACAACAGGGTAATGTGGGTATCAACGCATGGGAAAGAGTGTTTATATATACCGATGAGATCTATGAAGAATTGGTTTTTGAATTCTACTCCACTCTAGATTACAACTCTCTGAGGGATCTAGAAGACGAGGTGTTTTTGACTTTTCGATTAGGAGGCGAGGACCGGGTGATGAGTAGGTTGGATTTGGCCCACGCTTTGGATTTATACCCTACTATGACTGATAATGCTTTGAAGGAATATTTAGGTAGGACTGAGTTTTTTAGCGAAGGTGATATTGATGATTATTGGTATTGGCAGCGGTTAAGCGGGAAGCACCTATTTTTTTCTAGCACATCCAAAGGGTTGGATTTGTCGAGTAGGATGGATCGTATTTTGTTTAAGCTAATTGCGTGTACTTTTTGCGCAAGAATTAATGGTAATGATAAGGTGACATCTCAAGACTTATGGATTATGTATCAAATTAAAAATCATCGGTTCACGAATCTTTGTAACTTGATTGGTGCTTATTTTTGAAAGCACGCAAATGAGGAGCAAGGGAGTAAGCCACTTTTGGGTAGTCAATATGTCACAATGATAGCCAGGTCTTTAGATATTGATATCTGTCGTTGCACCATGGTGCGAGATAAAATGAAGGTTTTTAGTTTACATTTCTACATCAACGCGCGGTATGCGAAGTGGGATGATAACAGAGTTGGGTTAGATTAATATGAGGACACGGTTCCAGGAGAAGCTAGTGGTAGTGGTGTTAGTCAGGAGGGTAACGATGGTGGTCATAATGAGGAGCTGGTAGCTCTAAATGTTCAGATGGGTAATCAGCAGTGGTACCTGCCTCAGAATGAGTGGACGAATATGATTGAAGGTTTTGGGCGCATGCAATTAAGTATGAGTAAGATGGTTTCGAGCCAGGCACGTGCGGAAGATAATTCTCGGGCCACTCAACATGACACTGAGTGGATTGCGTATGGTTTGGATTGGCAAAGGCACAATGATCGCCTTTTTTCTATTTCAACCCTGATCATTACTATGGTACTACTTCTGAGATGCCCGTTTATTATCGTAGCCCCGTTCAGCCACGAGTACCCGCCTCAAATTATTATGAACATGTAGCATTGGAGGATTCACTTCAGAGGTTTCAGCAGCAGTACCCGCACGATAATTGGCCGTATGATGGTTTCTAGTGAGGAGGGCCTGCGCTCGATGATTATGTTGTATTTGTTTAAGACTATTTCCTTTTTCTTTGGTCTGTATTCGAATAATTATGTATTCTGTTTATGTACTCTAAACCTCTCTGGGGTAAAGGCGTTTATGTCACCGGTGGTGCCACCTTGTCCTATTTATGTAGTTTTCTTTTTCTTTTTATTTTTGTTAGGTTGGTTGGTGAAACGATTTTCAATTCTGGCATTAAGTTCAGCAAAACAGTATGGTTGATGATATATGTGTGATGATTGGGAAAGGACGATGTTTTTATGCTGGCAGTCAGTTCAGCGCCGTCTGTCATCGGCATTCCGCGATCTGTGCTTAAAACTCGATAAGTTTTATTTTTTCTTTCTCACATTACCCTTTTCGATTTTAATTTTTATTTGATTTCATGTAATGAGGGCATTACATGATCTCAAGTGTGGGGTGGGAATGTAAAATCTCTCATGTTGGTTGTTAATTGAGTTGTCATTAAGTGAGTTTTGAATCTAAAAGTCTTGACGTTTCACGGGTTTTGGTCGAAAAAATTTTAGAAAAGTTAGTAGAAAAAGTAAAAAAATATAAAAACAACCGAAAATTCGACCAAAACCTTATGCCATAAATTTTGGCAAGATGTTACCCATGAATTTACGAGTACAAAATGTCAATTCCAGTTTCATTCACATCTTGGTCCGACACCGGGATCAAATGCTAGTGCTTGAAACTTGTTCCGCGTCGTTTCTCAATACCAGGGAAACTTTGGGTGACACTTACCTAATAGCCTTAGGATGTATTGTTTCCATCCTATTTAGGAAGTAAAGTCTTCGAGTGTACGTTTTACTTGGTATAGCAGACTTTCTAAACTATACCATTTCTTACTAATATCATATCACGATATAAGGTACTGCGGGAAGAGGAAGTCATGAACTTCCAAAACACGTTCATTACCATTAAATGTAAAATCCTACGAGTTCTCCAGAATTCAATAGTAGGTTACCTGTACCAAAACGGGTGGCAACCGTATGAACGGTGATTGGATCGTGTGGTCGATACCATGCCATGTGCTTGATCGAAAACTTAAACAGGGCGATCCTCATTGTTTCTCCTAACAAGGACAATGTTGCGTCTGACCACCTTTTATGACCCATAAGATATCAGCTTTTATGCCTAATGAACCTCAATCTTATGGTTGACTTAACGGATTAGACGCTCACATCATGATTATAGATGATATCTGGATGTAATGTGTATCCTCCTAACCACATTATTTTCTTAACGACATCTCGCGATGTTAGGTACTGTGGGAGGCATTGGCTTGACCAATTGCAGGGTAGCCCGTATGGTTCGTATTGTGCATGTGGTTCGAGGGGTCCATCTTCTTGGTTCATGGCTTCCGCTTGTATTCTCGGTTCACATTGAAGACTTTTCACTAAGGTTCGAGATTTATTTACCTCATTAGTATGGTATTTATTGTTGAAGACATCGTTATGCTTTTGATCATTAGATTACTTGAGGTTTGGGAATTTGATTTGGGGGATTACAAGTGGAAGTCATAGGGTTATTACTTTCTCTATGTTCGTACCCGCACTAGTGTTCATTTGATCATTGGTTCATATTTGGTTCTACATATTCATTGAAGATATTATTTTAGTAGAAGATTATATTTGAGTCATATTGCTTGAGGACAAGCAAGACTCTAGTGTGGGGTGGTTTGATATTGCACATTTCATCTATTATTTCTCTCGCAATATCGGTCATATTTTGGTCCGTTTGGATACGAATTGGAGTATTATGGTTGATTTTGTGAAGATTGAATTTTAGGAACCGAAAAGAGTTGTTTTGAATATTTTGAAGACTTTTGAGGTACAATTTTACATCGCGTTATCATAAGTACCTGTTTTGGGTTAAGATTACAAAGTGGTTCAAGATTTTGTGGATGTTATGTGAAAAGATAAGTCCGAATCTGGAATAGTAAGGAGCCGCGACACGCCATTATAAGGCCGCGGCGCGCCTTTTAGTTATATTCGACATCAGAAGAGTTTCTTAAGAGAGCATCAGCTACAGTGGTTTAGGCGCGACACGAGGATCAAGGGCCGTGACGCGGGCTATAGGAAAAACAGAAGTCAGAAGGTTTGACGAAGAAGAGATCGAAATTATTCATTGAGGCGCGGCGTGGGTGTCAAAGCCACGGCGCGGGATCGTGTCGGCCAGCAAATTTTGGAAGGCCTATTTAAGGCACGAAAAATACCCTAATTATTGGATCTTCTATTCAGCCTATTTCCAGAGCTAAGGAGATGAACTTTGGTGACTTTTGGGGAATTCCAAGGTCACTCAAACGCTTAAATCATTCCGATAACGAGGATCAATCAGAGCATCAATCAAGATTCATCGTGTTAGGTTGATTCCTTGTTTAGAAACAATGAATTCTTTTATGATTATTTTTTTGATTTCAATTGTTGCCATGATTTTTGGCTAGTTTCTTAATGTTTGTCTAGACTAATAAACCTATGTGTTGGATGTGATTTTCATTAATAGTTGATTATAAGTATCTTGATTTGTAGTTTTGAATACATGTATGCATTTAATGAAACTTGTCGTTTTCGATTCAATTGATTATATATTTGTTTGATAGGACGAGAGTTCATCAATTTAATATATATATTTTCAACTGGTTTGTCTTAATTGGTTGTTTGCTTAATCAGAGACGATAGTAAATTGAATTTAAAAAACTAGACAATTGTAACGACCCGTCCTAATCCATAAGACCGAATACAATAACATATGATTACATTGGGAGGTATTTGACCTATATATGATATATTTTACAAACATTGCATTAGTTTTTAAAAAACAAACTTTCTTTATATCGAAAGTTGACAGCATGCATACCATTTCATAATACATCCAACTATAATTGACTTAATAATAATCTTGATGAACTCAACGACTCGAATGCAACGTCTTTAGAAATATGCCATGAATGACTCCAAGTAATATCCTTAAAATGAGCTAATGCACAGCGGAAGATTTCTTTAATACCTGAGAATAAATATGCTTTAAAGTGTCAACCAAAAGGTTGGTGAGTTCATTAGTTTATCATAATCAATCATTTCCATAATTTTAATAGATCACAAGATTTCATTTATTCAATAATCATACACTCGCAAGTGTTTAAAACTCATTCATATGGATTGAACACCTGGTAACCGACATTAACAAAATGCATCTAGAATATCCACAAACATATAAACATCGAAGTACTAAAGCAGTTCAAATTCTTTGACTGGGGCGTGTCAAAGCCCACAGATCTATCTTTAGGATTCGTGTCAATTGGTGGCAATTATAATAAACTCCAATTCTTAGGCTACCAAGTTCAACAAGGGCGATATCCGGTATAACAATTCAACCATAGAATGTAGTTTCGAATACTTGTGTCTATTTCGTCAAACATTTATAAAAACAGCGCATGTATTCTCAGTCTCAAAAATATATATTGCAAAAGCATTTAAAAAGGGAGCAAATGAAACTCACTATACTGTATTTCATAGTAAAAATACATATGACGTCATTGAACAAGTGCAAGGTTGACCTCGGATTCACGAACCTATATTAAGTATATATATTTATATATTGGCCAATATATGTCTAACAAATTCAGGTCAATTCATAGTGTATCACAATCCTAATGCTCGAGATTATCATGCAAAAGTCAACAAAAATCAATTTGATCCAAAATGACTTCCAAAAATTCATACGTGTTTATTATATAGCTTAAATATAGTTGTTATATATATTTAAATATATTTATCAAATTTTATTAGAGTAAATAATAATACAAGTCATTTATTAATAAATAAAAATTTATATTAAAATTTATATATAAAAATATACATTTATATATTTTAAGTAATAAAATTTATACAGTTCACTCAATATTATAAAAACATGGTGGTATGTATTATTAATGTAATTATATTACGTGTGGTAAAAATATCTTTGTATTACATATTTGTTTGATAAAATAATATTGATAATAATAATAATAATAAGTAACAGATGTATTATATTGTAATAATAATAATAATAATTTTTATTATTCTACTAATAATAATAACAATATTTATATTTACAAATGATGATATTAATTATGATAAAATGATAATTCTAATTAAGATAATTATAACGATACTTTTTAATATTAACTGTAATAATAATAATATCTTATATAATAGTAATAATTCTATTCAAAATGATAATTTTTAATATACTAAAATGATAATAAAAATGATATTTTATAATAACAATGATATTTCTATTAAAAATGATAATTTTAATAAAAATGATAGTTTTAATATAAATGATACTTTTAATAATAATAATAATGACAAAAATAATGAAAAAGGATATTTTTCTCTTAAATCAATATCATACAATATTTTAATTTCATCATGATACTTATACTCATTATTTCCTAATCGATTTATTTAATAAATTTTAGTCCTCTTTTAAATCGCATTCATAATATTGATAATAATATTAGTCATAATAATTTGATGATACTAATATTAGTTTTAATTAATAATGATACTAGAAATAATAAATATTAATGATAATACTAATAATAATATTAATATTATCAATAATATTAATATTATCAATAATATTAACAATAACTTTTAATGATAATAACGATAGTAATAACAATAACAATTTTTAATGATAATATTTATACTAATAATGATAATGATAATAATAATAATTATTATTATTATTATTTAGATAATAATAATAACGACGATAATAACGACAATAGTAATAATAATAATTATTTTAACAATAATACTTAAAATTATATATAATTCAATTGACTACATCTTTTAATCCGTTCATCGAAACTATTCGATATCTAAATGAAAAGTTATTGATTTTTCGCCAGCTTTCCAATGACATGCATATCATATACCTTATCTCAGTAGTATGTGTATGAAACTCATGATCTATCATAAACTATTTAACGACGAAATTAAACATACAAGCATGCATAATTATATATACTCGAGCACTAGTCAGGGATACATTACTAATATATAAAAGTTAAGTTATAAGTGCTCACGCATCAATATTGTGATTCAATATTGCAGGAAAGTATGTAGACGCAACGGAGATGATAAACACTAGTTTGACCTCATGAGCATACTCCCGAACATTATCCATAACCTCCATAGCTATAACCCATAATTTCCTTAGCCCTATCCCGCTCGCAAAACCCATTTTGAAAACATGCGAGCAGAACCTCGTCGTAGTATTTTATGTATAATAATAATATCTTGAAAATAATACATAGTATATATATATATATATATATATATATATATATATATATATATATATATATATATATATATATATATAAATCGATTGAGAGAGTTTAGAGAAATATATTTTCAAGTTTCTATGAAATAATGAAACCTATTGAATTCTATTTATAATATATTTTTGAATTATTAAAGTGAAATATTAAAGTGAATTATTAAAGTATGAATTATTAAAGTATGAATTATTAAAGTGAATTATTAAAGTATTAATTATTAAAGTGAATTATTAAAGTATGAATTATTAAAGTGAATTTTTAAAGTTAAAGTAAAGTAAAAGTAAAGTAAAGGTAAAGTTAAAGTATAGTAAAAGTATAAAATTATGTACGTATAATACGCGTATAAATATATAATATTAATTTAATTCATTATATATATTTAATAAAATAAAATATAAATATCGTTATCTTTATCATATTGGTTAAGTAATGAGTTGTCAAAAGTGGTTCTAGATATGTATAAAAGTTATATACGTTTTAATAATAAATAAGTCCTTTTTAAACTAAAAACGTTTTTGTACGTCTGAAACTAAGTCAAATAAATATAATAATTTTATTTTCCAAAACTAAATATATTTAAGAATCATTTTGTTAAAAGGTTAAAATAATGGAAATCGTTATATCATAAAACGTTTTAGAAAAGTAGAATTATATATATTCATAATAGGTTTCAAGTTTTTAAATTATAGTCTGTTGGTGAAGCATGGGATAAAGTCCAAAGGTTAAATAAACGTATGAAATCATCTTAATAAAAAATGTCGAGTTACTTAACTTGTCGATATCCAACATCTAAGTTATTTACACTCCACGTTCTTACTTTTGTATTAAATAAAATGAAAGTTAACATAGTTATCTTATCAAAGTCACGAGGAAAATATTATAAAACATGAATTGGAAATTAAACAGGAATCTCTACTAACCCTTGTCTAGTTTCCATTAATTGACATATTTTTCTTACATATAAATCACTTTACCATTTTCTGAATGTTATCAAAAAGAATAGATTTCATAAATTACAGTGGACCTCATAACATAGACCCGTAATCATATCACAATGTATCTGATAATTCAATAATTTGATATTATATTTTAATTCCATCGAAAAATATATTAAACATATATTGAAACAAATACGTTCATGTAAAGTATTATACATCTAATACTTTGTTAACATTTTTAATTAATATAACTATATATTATATATACATATCTATATACACATAAATGTTCGTGAATCGTCGAGCACAGTCAAAGGGTAATTGATTACATGAATATAGTTCCAAAACTTTTTGAGACTCAACATTACAGACTTTACTTATCGTGTCGAAATAATATAAAGATTAAGTTTAAATTTGGTCGGAAATTTCCGGGTTGTCACAGTACCTACCTGTTAAAGAAATTTCGTCCCGAAATTTGAGTGGAATGGTCATGGATGACAATAAGTACGTTTTCATGATGCATACGAGTTGGAAATTAGAGTTTTATCATCAGTGAGTAGTATGGAATAAACTATTCGTTTATGTCAAGATTACGAGTGAAGCTATCGCAAAAAAAAATGAAAATGAATAAATGTAGGTTTGACTTAACCGGTGACGTAGTCACAGTTGATTTCCGAAATTCAAGGAATTTAGAAGAAAATCTTCGTAATAAAATTTGGTTCTTCGGTAATTAAGGAAATTAGGATCCGCTTTGATTAAATGCGATAATCTGTTTTAATTGCTCTGTCGGATATTTTACTATATATCCACCCCCTTCGTTTCCTTATTTCCATAACTCGCACCTTCTATTCTTTCTCTCTCAATTCATACTTAAAAGCATTCTTCAATATGCTTCATCCAGTTCTGCTTCTTGATATATTTCTTACTTTTATATCTGTCATTCTTCTTTTTCATCTACCGCCGGAAGAATCTATTTACTTCTACTATACTCTTGGTTTTATAGTGTTTTTAGTTCTCCCGTATCTTTATATTGCTATATGCATCGATATATATGGTTTATAATTTCTGAGTTGTCGTTGGGCTTTATATCCTCCTTTATATTTCGAAGTCCCTGCTTCTGTCTTCTATAATCATTGTCATCCCCAGTTAATGCTCTCTTCTATTTACTGTGATTTATACTCCAATTTCTATTTTGGATCTTCATGCTCTGTTTTCTCTTCTATTTATTAAACACAGCAAGTAATGGTCCAGAATTCGTAGTTATGGAGTTTCGAATGAACATGGCTAATGTTCTAAGAAGGAAATTGTAATGGTACGATCTTGATTTGTCAAATTACCAGAATACCTCAGAAAAGACCGAATCATCAAGAAAATATTTTCTTCATATTTTTAGAGGTTAAATAGAATACAAGAGTCGTGTAATATAGCACATGATGACGTTATGATCTGCGAATCATCACGTTCCATTTAGAAACTCAGCATGACTTACTGTAATATAATCATGTTGATCAAGTGTCATTATATTATACTAATTCATGCTTCAGTTCCCAACACGTCTTCAAAAACATTCCTATTTTGAACTCGAAGGTTTCAGAATTTAGAAACTAAAATTTTTCTTTTATGATGTAATACAGATAGCGCAAAGAGGTAAATGATTTCAGATAGAATAATTATGGAAATATCTTCAGAAATATGGAGGATATTTATAATGAAAGATACGATGATATCTTAGATTTCTAATATCAGAGGATGATGAAGAATATTGTTCACAGGGGTTTAGAGTCAGGAGCAAGGTATTCGTTAATGACTTCAGGAGATACTGAATCATTTAGATTCTTTGAAGGTAGGTTCAGCCTTTGTGATTTGTCTACAACCTCCTTCATACTTTGCTCTATCCGTTTTCCAGTTCCAAAACTTCTCTTTTTCTGAGCTTTGCCAATACACTATTCTTTATCATCAACTTTTTACTGTTAAGATCGTTTACAGTTTTTGCTGCTTCATCAGCATTTTTTAAAATTTCGAGAACTAGTTCGCAGTTTAGGGTATTTTTTAGAAACTTCACATTCGCAGTATGTAAGTCCAGGAGATAGACATTATATGTATAACTGTTGGCGTTGACATGCTGCAAGATTTCAAAATACTGATTGCTAATTCCCAATGATTCGTATGGCAATTCTCGTTACAAGATGCAGATGAGTAAATGATTTTTCAGAAAATCAAAGATTAGTGAAGTTGTTAATAAGTTTATTGCTAATGTGGTGGAACATAAACGGCTCCCTGGTAATAATGGTGGAAGGGCAACCTATATATCGAAGTTATAATAAAACTATTTCAACTGAAAAGTCGAAGTTGCCTTGCTGGAGCTGTGACAAAGCTGACTACTTTGGAGAGGAATTGAAAAGTTATTTTAGCTAGTAAATGCCAAAGGGACTGACACGGATACGTGTTAAACTATGACTTTGGTTTCGAGGATTTTTCAGATACATAACTGTGGGTAACATGTGGTTGGATCATCATCTCGATTGTTCATTATTTGAAGTATCTTCAGGAATTTCAGAGGGTTTGAACACAGATTGAATCCGTTAATATACATATGATGTTCTAGCACAGTCTTGAAGTCAAAGTATAGCTTTGAAAGATATAGGAATCTAAGAGTGATGATACCGGTTATATCTTGAATTGAATTCTGCGATTTCAAAATCAAAATATGTAATTAAACTTGAATGAGTATGGTCGTTTTGATTTTTATGAAATAATGTATATTATTGTAAGAGTAGGGAGTATAATGGATGATTTGCTGAATAAGATTCGAAGAATGTAACATATTATTTGTGAACTTATATATTTCTCAGTTATTACCTACCCGTTAAAAAAAATTCACAAGTAATGTTTTGTACAGAGAATTTTATTACAGCCCTTATGAAAATATGTGTATATTTTTTTCAGATGTATTACAGATTTAATGAGTTAATATCATATTAAGCTCATTTGATTTTCAGCTAGAACTAGAAATGAATAATCCCAAAAACTTTAGAAATTTCGTAATCTTCGTAGATTATCACTTCAACGTAAATGATATTATGAATCAATACTTCATTATTCATTTTCATTGATATTTATTCAGTGAATGATGTTGGTGTTCGTGGAATTCTTGTTAACATCGCAAGGTACGAATGATGTTATTTGAAAAGTTTCGAGTACATCGCTGATGAAAGTGTAAAATCAAACATATATTTGAATAATACACTTGATTTATTATGAATTGGAATTTATAGAATTTAGACAGAGATTGTAGTTAACGATGGTTAAGTTGCGGACGAAGGACGTACATCATTGCATATTAATAATATGAATCAACCGAGTAGTTAAGATTCACACATAATAGCTTAGTACGGAAAGATTTATTATGGTTTCAAAATTTGTATATATAAGATATGCATATAAATCCTTCAGAGAAATGGCTTAATACTTCATAACTCGTTGATACAATATACGTGTTATTGATTAGTGATGATGTCCACGGTGATTCTTGAACTGGCGGAGTTTGTGATGTTATAGGTGTTGCTGATTCTGGCGATGCTGACGGTACTGACCGTGCTGGTGATGCTAATGGTACTGTTGATACTGTTGGTAAAATAAGTCTAGCTTGTAAAACACGTACCATTCTTGTCAGGATTTCTATTATTCCTTCTATCCTTTTGGTTCACTCATCTGATTTATGGTTAGGGTTAGAATAGATAATCTCTAAGACTTTAGAGACTATATAATCGTTGCGGAGTGTTTCTCCAATGAAGTTATGAATCAATACTTCATCATTTTTTGTTTTTAGTATTCCTTAGTATCTACAGAGCGTATGACATTGGTGCTCGTGGGATATAGGTTGTGATGTTGAAGTGTGGGATGCGGATGTTACTGTTGGTGGTGGTGATGGTACTGTTGGTGTTGCTGATGGTGGTACTGGTTATGCTGCTGGTGCTGCTGCTGGTGTTTGTAACCTTTGCACCATATTTTCCAAAGCCACTACCCGAGTGCGAAGCTCGTTGACTTCTTCTATTACACCGGGGTGATTGTCGGTTCGGACGAGCGGATAAATAAAATCTAGAATTTGATGTATTATATAATCATGACGAGATACTCTGGAAATGAGAGAGAAAATGGTGTTTCGGACAGGTTCGCTGGTAAGAGCTTCAGGTTCTTCGCCAAGAAGACAATGTGGTGGATGGAAAGGATCGCCTTCTTCTTGTCTCCAATGTTTAAGGAGGCTACGAACTTATCCCCAATTCATCCAGAATAGATGATGGCTAATTGGTTGATCCATTCCGGTCACACTACTTTCGGAGCTTGAGTGGGATTCCATTTCGGAATCCGAGGGACTTGAACTAATGACGATTTCCATTTCGTACGATTGAATAAAGGATTTTTCGATATGAAATGATTTTCCGGCTATCGGGTGGTATTCTAATTACATAGGATATCTATATATATATAGCAAAAGATTTCGTAGATTACGGAGGAATTTACGGAATATGTCAGGCAAAGTTTACAGTAACAGATACGCTAAGATATGAATTAGCAGATACGCTAAGATATGAATTTTGTCTATACACTATTCATGCAATCAATGCAATAAGATGTGTCTAGACTAAGAGTGATAAGCAGGCAATTTCCGACAAAAATGATAAGCAAAAACTTTTGACATGCAACTAAGGTCGAAGTCCAGACTCACTAATGCATCCTAACAACTATCAGTTATACACACTAATGCAGACCTAGTTCGCTAAGACCACTGCTCTGATACCACATGTAACGACCCGTCCTAATCCATAAGAACGAATACAATAACATATGATTACATTGCGAGGTATTTGACTTCTATATGATACATTTTACAAACATTGCATTCGTTTTTAAAAGACAAACTTTCTTTACATCGAAAGTTGACAGCATGCATACCATTTCATAATACATCCAACTATAATTGACTTAATAATAATCTTGATGAACTCAACGACTCGAATGCAACGTCTTTCGAAATATGACATGAATGACTCCAAGTAATATCCTTAAAATGAGCTAATGCACAGCGGAAGATTTCCTTAATACCTGAGAATAAACATGCTTTAAAGTGTCAACCAAAAGGTTGGTGAGTTCATTAGTTTATCGTAATCAATCATTTCCATAATTTTAATAGACCACAAGATTTCATTTATTCGATAATCATACACTCGCAAGTGTTTAAAATTCATTCATATGGATTGAACACCTGGTAACCGACATTAACAAAATGCATCTAGAATATCCCCAAACATATAAACATCAAAGTACTAAAGCAGTTCAAATTCTCTGATTGGGGCGTGTCAAAGCCCACAGATCTATCTTTAGGATTCGCGTCAATTGGTGGCAATTATAATAAACACCAATTCTTAGGCTACCAAGTTCAACAAGGGCGATATCCGGTATAACAATTCAACCATAGAATGTAGTTTCGAATACTTGTGTCTATTTCGTCAAACATTTATAAAAACAGCGCATGTATTCTCAGTCCCAAAAATATATATTGCAAAAGCATTTAAAAAGGGAGCAAATGAAACTCACTATACTGTATTTCATAGTAAAAATACATATGACGTCATTGAACAAGTGCAAGGTTGACCTCGGATTCACGAACCTATATTAAGTATATATATTTATATATTGGTCAATATATGTCTAACAAATTCAGGTCAATTCATAGTGTATCACAATCCTAATGCTCGAGATTATCATGCAAAAGTCAACAAAAATCAATTTGATCCAAAATAACTTCCAAAAATTCATACGTGTTTATTATATAGCTTAAATATAGTTGTTATATATATTTAAATATATTTATCAAATTTTATTAGAGTAAATAATAATACAAGTCATTTATTAATAAATAAAAATTTATATTAAAATTTATATATAAAAATATACATTTATATATTTTAAGTAATAAAATTTATACAGTTCACTCAATATTATAAAAACATGGTGGTATGTATTATTAATGTAATTATATTACGTGTGGTAAAAATATCTTTGTATTACATATTTGTTTGATAAAATAATATTGATAATAATAATAATAAGTAACCGATGTATTATTTTGTAATAATAAGAATAATATTTTTTATTATTCTACTAATAATAATAACAATACTTATATTTATAAATGATGATATTAATTATGATAAAATGATAATTCTAATCATGATAATTATAACGATACTTTTTAATATTAACTGTAATAATAATAATAATATCTTATATAATAGTAATAATTCTATTCAAAATGATAATTTTTAATATACTAAAATGATAATAAAAATGATATTTTATAATAACAATGACATTTCTATTAAAAATGATAATTTTAATAAAAATGAAAGTTTTAATATAAATGATACTTTTAATAATAATAATAATGATAAAAATAATGAAAAAGGATATTTTTCTCTTAAATCAATATCATACAATATTTTAATTTCATCATGATACTTATACTCGTTATTTCCTAATCGATTTATTTAATAACTTTTAGTCCTCTTTTAAATCGCATTCATAATATTGATAATAATATTAGTCATAATAATTTGATGATACTAATATTAGTTTTAATTGATAATGATACTAGTAATAATAAATATTAATGATAATACTAATAATAATATTAATATTATCAATAATATTAACAATAACTTTTAATGATAATAACGATAGTAATAACAATAACAATTTTTAATGATAATATTTATACTAATAATGATAATGATAATAATATTAATAATAATTATTATTATTTAGATAATAATAATAACGACGATAATAACGACAATAGTAATAATAATAATTATTTTAACAATAATACTTAAAATTATAGATAATTCAATTGACTACATCTTTTAATCCGTTCATCGAAACTATTCGATATCTAAATGAAAAGTAATTGATTTTTTGCCAGCTTTCCAACGACATGCATATCATATACCTTATCTCAGTAGTATGTGTATTAAACTCATGATCTATCATAAACTATTTAACGACGAAATTAAACATACAAGCATGCATAATTATATATACTCGAGCACTAGTCAGGGATACATTACTAATATATAAAAGTTAAGTTATGAGTGCTCACGCATCAATATTGTGATTCAATATTGCAGGAAAGTATGTAGACGCAACGGAGATGATAAACACTAGTTTGACCTCATGAGCATACTCCCGAACATTATCCATAACCTCCATAGCTATAACCCATAATTTCCTTAGCCCTATCCCGCTCGCAAAACCCATTTTGAAAACATGCGAGCAGAACCTCGTCGTAGTATTTTATGTATACTAATAATATCTTGAAAATAATACAGAGTATATATATATATATATATATATATATATATATATATATATATATATATATATATATATATATATAAATTGATTGAGAGAGTTTAGAGAAATATATTTTCAAGTATCTATGAAATAATGAAACCTATTGAATTCTATTTATAATATATTTTTGAATTATTAAAGTGAATTATTAAAGTATGAATTATTAAAGTGAATTATTAAAGTATGAATTATTAAAGTGAATTATTAAAGTATTAATTATTAAAGTGAATTATTAAAGTATGAATTATTAAAGTGAATTATTAAAGTTAAGGTAAAGTAAAAGTAAAGTAAAGGTAAAATTAAAGTATAGTAAAAGTATAAAACTATGTACGTATAATACGCGTATAAATATATATAATATTAATTTAATTCGTTATATATATTTAATAAAATAAAATATAAATATCGTTATCTTTATCATATTGATTAAGTAATGAGTTGTCAAAAGTGGTTCTAGATATGTATAAAAGTTATATACGTTTTAATAATAAATAAGTCCTTTTTAAACTGAAAACATTTTTGTACGTCAGAAACTAAATCAAATAAATATGATAATTTTGTTTTCCAAAACTAAATATATTTAAGAATCATTTTGTTAAAAGGTTAAAATAATGGAAATCGTTATATCATAAAACGTTTTAGAAAAGTAGAATTATATATATTCATAATAGGTTTCAAGTTTTTAGATTATAGTCTGTTGGTGAAGCATGAGATAAAGTCCAAAGGTTAAATAAACGTATGAAATCATCTTAATAAAAAATGTCGAGTTACTTAACTTGTCGATATCCAACATCTAAGTTATTTACACTCCACGTTCTTACTTTCATATTAAATAAAATGAAAGTTAACATAGTTATGTTATCAAAGTCACGAGGAAAATATTATAAAACATGAATTGAAAATTAAATAGGAATCTCTACTAACCCTTGTCTAGTTTCCGTTAATTGACATATTTGTTCTTACATATAAATCACTTTACCATTTTCCGAATGTTATCAAAAAGAATAGATTTCATAAATCACAGTGGACCTCATAACATAGACCCGTAATCATATCACAATGTATCTGATAATTCAATAATTTGATATTATCTTTTAATTTTGTCGATAAATATATTAAACATATATTGAAACAAATACGTTCATGTAAAGTATTATACATCTAATACTTTGTTAACATTTTCAATTAATATAACTATATATTATATATATATATATATATATATATATATATATATATATATATATATATATATATATATATATATATATATATATATATACACATAAATGTTCGTGAATCGTCGAGCACGGTCAAAGGGTAATTGATTACATGAATATAGTTCCAAAACTTTTTGAGACTCAACATTACAGACTTTGCTTATCGTGTCAAAATAATATAAAGATTAAGTTTATATTTGGTCTGAAATTTCCGGGTTGTCACAACAATTTAGTTGTAAATCACTCACAACGAGAATTGGTGTGATTATTGATTACTACGAGAGTAGAGTCATAATTTGAACCCGATTATCAGTTGACTCAACTTATCACATCTAGGAGGTCTTAAGTGACGGGGAATTTTGTGCTATGTAATCTTAGTTATCGTGTCTGCACTGGGAATTCCAGGTGGACCGATTAGGAAACTCACATGCTTTTAATCCACAATTAGAGCTTAATCTTATTGCATCCAGAAACTAGGTGTAAAAGGTATAGGCGAACATTCGTTCTCTTATTAGTTTACAACTTATCTTTCTTGTTTGCTTTAAAGCTTAAACATAAAATACCAAAAATATTGTTCTTCTTTGTTAATTAGTTAAAGTTATCCTTGACTTGGCAAATCGTTAAATAGCCACCAACAAAACTATTTCGTACTTTCAATTTTCTTAGATTAACTTAGTTTATTTCCATTAGTAATAATCTTAATTCTCACGCGTAAACTGTCCTTGGAACGATCTTGGATTTACCAGCATCTTACTACTATCATTAGTGTTTAAACTTTAATAACCGGTATTTCCTTTTATAAATAATAGACGTGATTTTACACATCAGTTACTTTAATTTATTTTCCTAAGTATACATAACTGTTGAAACTTTTTGATTAGCAAAATAATTGTATTCAAACCCCCTACAATAATTCATGTTGTTAATCGGGTTCTACAGGATGTTATTGTGCTTCCCGACGGGCGTTACGATATTTAATGGACTGTTTTAGGTATGGTTAGGTCATCAGGGTGTCTTGTGGGCGTCTTGCATTGTGAGATTTATTTGGCTTTGGACTTCTTCGTTGCAGGATTCGTTCTATCATAAGTGTACACATTTCACTTTTTTCAATGTCCTTTGTTAACTTTGACTTTAGATATTTTTTATTTATATTATATAAGTTTGATGAAAATTATATGAATGAATTGGGTTTTAAATATGTTTTCATTAATATAACTTTCATTAAGTAGTATATAACACAAAATAGGGGAAGTTATGGTTAAACTTGAAAAAGAAACATTTTAAAAATTTAATAGTGAACACGTATAATGAAATGGATTATTATTATTATTATTATTATTATTATTATTATTATTATTATTATTATTATTATTATTATTATTATTATTATTATTAATTATTATTTTTATTATTATTATTATTATTATTATTATTATTATTAATTATTATTATTATTATTATTATTATTATTATTATTATTATTATTATTATTATTATTATTATTATACCAATATAATTAGCAACACTTTCAATGAAAAATCCGGGTCACCTTAGAGGCTCGGATTAACTACTGTAGTTCGGTTTAAGTTTTGGTTGCTATTCATTAAGAAGAATAGTCATTGACTTTGACAGCATCTTATTGTTTTATTCTATCACCGTTCACCAAGTCCACAAATCAAGACAACCCACTTGTTCGTGTGAAAAGGAGAGAAACTAACCTTTTAGTATTTAGATTATATATATATATATATATATATATATACTCCATGAGTTATCGTCCATTATCTCTTTTGAGGTTGTGTCATATTAATTGTTCATTTCTATAGATAGATACGCATAATAAGGTAAATTTCTTTCATACTCTTATTTTATGCGTATAAAATAAAAAGAAAAGTGATAAAAAAATCAAAAGTTGAAGTGATAAGTAAATAAAAATTACAACTGAAAGTTATTTGTTCTTTAAATGCGTAAGGAGACAATAAATATGAGACTGTAGAGTAATATAATATAATATAATATAATATAATATAATATAATATAATATAATATAATATAATATAATATAATATAATATAATATAATATAATATAATATAATATAATATAATATAATATAATATAATATAATATAATATAATATAATATAATATAATATAATATCAATATCAATATCAATATAATATAACATATCTATAACGACTCTCATTTTTCCATTCTATATATTTTCAATATTTAATGCCCAAACAATATAATTAAAACTTAATAATTAAACTCTAATCAATAATTGTTAAGTATTAAGAATTATAAAACATATTAATTAACTTTATGCAATAAATGACAAGTTAATAAAAGATGTAAATAATAAGCTAATTAACTTTTGTGAACAAAGTATAATACTCTAAAAATTGTAGCCTTTAAACAATTTAGATAGAACCTTTAATGAGCCATTTAAGCTAAACTAAAGTACAAGGACTAAAACGAAAAGTTCCAAACCCTCTCTTGATTTGCCCTAGTCGAAATTTAAAAAAATAAATAAATGAAATGCCCATTATACCCCTCCCAAATTCGGCCAAATTCACCACCATCACCTCCTCATTAAGCCTAACTTGTTCCCTAAGTATTACTTGTTAAACCCTAATTCTAGAATTCTCTAATCTCACCTATAAATAGGGACCTAGGCTAGAGCAATTCTTGTACCAAATCATTCTTACAATCTTCTCTCTCAAAAACACAAAATCTCTCTTTCTCCCTTGTGAATTTCGGCCAAGGAGAGAGCACCACACCACTATCTTCAATTGATCTTCAAGTTATCTTCAAGTGTTCTTCAAGTGTTCTTCAAGATCTTCAAGTGCGTTCTTGGTTTTCAAGTGCTTTTGATCTCCACCTTCAAGTCATCTTCATCTTTTTCTTGTTAATCTTCATCAAGGTATAACCCTAGATCTAAAACTTTTAAATCCTATCTTTTTATTCATGTTTATGTTCATAATCATATTCATGTTCTTGATCTTATTCATAATCATATTGTGCATGTAAAAAAATATATAAATGTATATACATACATACATTCACGAAAAAAAAAGGGAAAGAGGTTTAGATCTACAAAACCCTAAAGAATTGTTAAGGATTTGTTAATAGTTAAATAAGGAAACAAGTATATACACACCATATATAAGTACATGCATGCAATAATATATATATATATATATATATATATATATATATATATATATATATATATATATATATATATATATATATATATATATATACACACACACTATATATATACGGCTCATATATATATATAAAAAAAAGATTTTTGTTGAATCTTAAAAACTTTATAGATTTGTCAAAGATATGTTAGTGTTTAAAAAGGAAACAAGTATATACATACAATATATATATATAAGGATTATATATATATATATATATATATATATGTACAAAAATATATATATATATATATATATATATATATATATATATATTTTCTATATATACATATATACATACGGTATATAAAAAAAATAAAAAAATAAAAACCATATATATATATATATACATATACATATACACGATATATATATATACATATATACATATTAAATATTAAAACCCTAATTAAACCTAACCCTAATTATTAAACCCTAATTAGTTTACTAAACCCTAAACCTAATACTACTTTAATACTATTAAACATTTACTACTTAAACCCTAATCATTTATTTATTATTAAAACTTAACTACTCTAATTAAAACCCTAATACTACTTATACTATATTACTTATACTACTTAACACTCATACACCTATACTACTACTTAACACTTACACTATTACTAACACTTATAATATACCACCTATAGTATAACACACGATTACAATAGTCATCCACGATAACTTGAGGATTACTCGAACGTCAACGCTACTTAAGGCCTAGGGTGATCCTTGGTACCACTATGGGATGCTTGTGGATCTTGAATACAAAACTTAGATTTTGGTCAAGAAATCCTGGGCCAACCAGTAACAATTGGTCATTCTGGTGACTCGGCGGTGGAATAGATGTTTGGGTATGGTGCACAATGTCAAACCCGATTATGGTAATCATACACTTAGTTTCACACTTAATAAGTGGTGGACTTATTAAGGACAACACACTAGTGTTCAACACTAACTTACTAAAAGTGAAAACTTACTAAGAATGGAAACTTAGTAAAACAAACGATACTTAAACTTAAACTTGGGCAAAAACATTTAACTACTCTTAAAATGTCATTAGGTTGACTTTCTGCTCACGTTCATCTAACTCTTCTATTCCAAGGAATAACAACTCTCTCTCCTACTTACTAAGGTGAACTCATAGCCCCACTCTTTAATGCTAGAAACTTATTTAACTTATTAGGGTGAGACACATTCTACTTTTACTATTTACAATTTAGACACAAGTACCAACTGTTAAACTATGCTATACCTGGCTATGTCCAACAAAGTCCCTACAGTGATATTTTTAATTGCTCGTTAAGTGCATTCTTAATTTTTGGGGGTAGGCCTATCGGAAGTAACATCCCCGATACATTTGACTAAGTCTTTGTATTTATTAATAATGAAATTAAACTGACAAGGACAGTACAACTTGTCATTGGGGCAAACTTTAAACGTTTAGTCTAAATATCACGAACTGGCATAACTTTTTGATCTGCGAGATAAACTTTATAAACAAAAATCTTATGGTCTAAAAAACGGTTAAACATATTGTTAAACCTATGATTTCACTCAACCATTTTTGGTTGACACTTTAGCATGTTTTGTCTCAGGTGTGAATGATCAAGTTTACTTACCTACTGCTTATGTGATACTACTTGGACTTAGGATCAAGAACTATCGCATTTATTATTCTTGCATTTGAAATATTTACTTTATTGTAATTTCCATTCTTGTAACGACATTTCATTTTCTGCTGCGTACTCAATAAAGTTTGTTTTTATCATATAGTATTGTTCTCGTATATTATAATATGTTGGTTTATTTGATATTAAGTCACATTTCACCAAGCCCCTAACTGGGGGTGTGATAGATTAGTATCAGAGCATAACCAGGCTATTATAGAGAACCAGAATTGCATCTTCATGTGTGCCTTACTTGCTAGCTAGGGTGCCTTAGCAATCTAGAAAACTATAACCTTTCCTGCCTTAGACTTAAAAAGCACTTAGGATTGCCTTAAAATCTTAACAACTTTGCTTTGATAATCTTGGCTTAAAATGCTAATCGAAGTCTCTTTACTAATGTTAGGATGTCAAGCTCAAGCGTTAATCAACCAAACAAAATGACTCTCTTCAAATCATCTGAAGAAATGGCTCGCTTTAAACCTACCATCGAATTAGGTACTGGATACTCTTCTACTGAAAGACCAGTCCAAAGCCCACCTTATGATCTTGGTGGTCCTCCCTCAATAAACTATAGTCCGGATACTTTACCTAAGTCTCCCGACTATTACCCGACCCCGAGAATTGAAGACAAGGGGAAACGCCCTGCTAATTTTAAAGAAGATGGTCCGTCTAAGAAAAGAGCCCGATCTCCTTCTTACGATCACCATAACGCCATGTGTGAAATCATGAATCTGTGAACGACTACAGAGAAAAACTTTGATGGTTTGCTTCGCCATGTTGCCAGGGTCAAGGCTCGAATGGATGAAAAAGATCTAGTGATCAAGAAACTTTTGGAGGAAAATGTTGAGTTAAAGAAAGAGATAAAGTTGGTAAAGTATGAAAGTGAAAGAAGTGCCCGATGGGGGAAGCAATCTCTCGCTCATTTGAAAGAAAATGTCGACTCTAGATTGAAGGTGGAGGAAAACCGTGTGAAACACCAACTTGCTCTAAGAGACTACGAATGCAATGTAGTCAATAGTAGGGTTACTAATCTCTATGATAATCTCGAGTTCCTGCATGAGAAACAAAAGGCAAAGAACGAGAAAGTTGAAGAGTTTATGAAGAAGGTTGAGGACGAAAAGAAGAAATATGAAGACTACTTTAATCTTAATATTTCCTAGTTTATTTTTCCAATTTCTTGTCTATGTAAAGGCTATGCCTTAAACTATTTCTATTTCAGAATCGTGTATTAAAAAGGCTTATTTAATTCCTCGTTCTACTAATATAAAGTGTTCTATTAATATCATGTGATATCAATGCTTTATTTTATTCATACTTGTAATTGCTCAAACTTATAACTTGTCAACTAATCAAACTTATGTTCACTTTAATGTAGTGACATCATGGTTCGTCCAGCTGCACCTACCGTTAACAACATTGTGTTGACCACTGAGCAATTTCAACAGTTACTCGTTGCCGCCCAAGCTAATCATGCTAACACCCAATCGAAACCTTGTTTTTACAAGGACTTTACAAACTGCAATCCTCCCACTTTCAAGGGAAGTGAAGAGGTTGTCGAACTAGTCCGATGGTTCGAGAAACTAGAGTCCAT
This sequence comes from Rutidosis leptorrhynchoides, assembly GCF_046630445.1. NCBI lineage: Eukaryota > Viridiplantae > Streptophyta > Magnoliopsida > Asterales > Asteraceae > Rutidosis > Rutidosis leptorrhynchoides. Next base: position 349,513,132 of record NC_092334.1, on the reverse strand, counting down.
TTTCCGTGTTTGCAACTGGGGGGACAATGACCGATTCAAATATACCACTAGCTCATTAGCGGGCAATGCTATGACTTGGTGGACTGCTCATGCTAAATCTGTGGGAATTGATAATGCAAATGCAACCCCATGGGAAGAACTTAAAAGCATATTGGTTAATAAGTTTTGTCCTAGAAGCCACATTCAAAAGCTTGAAGCTGAGTTCTGGGAACTCAAAGTTAAGGGAACCGACATTGAAAGCTACACTAATCGCTTTCTTGAGCTTTCTACCTTGTGTCCCGAGATGTTTCCTACTGAGGCAAGAAGGATCGAAAGGTATATCAAAGGTCTCCCTGAGGATGTCCAGGGAAATGTTATCGCTGCGAAGAAAGCTACTCTTGATGCCGTGATTCTCATGGCTCAAAATCTGCTGATGGCCAAGAAAAGAAGAATTTTGGCTAGTAAGCAAGTTTACACTGAGAGTAATGATGGTAAGAGGAAATTTGAGCCGTCTCAAGGTTCGACTCAGATTGTTAGTAAGAAGCCTGCGGATAGTACAAGGATGAATTATAAGGGTACCTATCCTTTTTGTGTTCGTTGTGAAAGGCACCACCCGGGGTGGTGCACTGCTACTTGTTCTTTGTGTAAGAAAGTGGGACATGTAGCTAAGACATGTAAGACTCCTCCGAAGGATAAGGCTATTGTTCCTGCTAAAGCTCCTCCTACTTGTTACACTTGTGGAGAAAAGGGACACATTAGTCCAAATTTCCCTAAGAAGAAAGATACTCCCGCTACTGGAGCCAATACCACTGCTGCAAAGGGGCGTGCATTTGTGATTACTGCTGCTGAAGCCCGAGAAGAGGATGAGGTCATCACGGGTACGTATCTTGTCAATAATTGTTACGCAACTATTTTATTCGATACAAGTGCCGATAAGAGTTATGTGTCTAGTGAATTTTGCACCTTATTCACTGAAAAGCCTCAACCCTTAGAAACTAAACGATTAGTAGAAGTAGCTAATGGAAAGATCATGAAAGTTGATAAAATCTATAAAAACTGCAACCTAATCTTAGCCAACAAAGAATTTAAGATAGACCTTCTGTCGGTCGAGCTAGGAAGTTTTGATGTCGTAGTTGGAATGGATTGGTTACACCCATTAAAAGCTGCAATCATGTGTTACGATAAAACCGTTCATGTTCCGTTGGGTAATGGAGAGACTCTTATTATCCAGGGTGAAAAGAGTGGTTCCAATCTCAACATTATCTCCTGTATTAAAACCCGCAAATACCTTATGAAACGTTATCCAGCTATTCTAGCCCACGTTAAGATGATTGAATCGAAAGAGAAGTGTATTGAAGACGTACCAGTGGTTAAAGACTTTCCCAATGTGTTTCCCGAAGATCTTCCTGGTCTTCCACCTCGTCGACAAGTCGAATTTCAAATTGATTTGTCTCCTGGTGCTGCTCCCATTGCTAAAGCATCATACCGATTAGCACCTTCCGAAATGAAGGAACTTTCAAACCAACTCCAAGAACTATTGGATAAAGGTTTCATTCTTCCAAGCTCGTCCCCATGGGGAGCTCCTATTCTATTCGTTAAAAAGAAAGATGGTACGCTGAGGATGTGTATTGATTACCGCGAACTCAACAAGCTTACTATCAAGAACCGCTACCCATTACCGCGTATTGATGATCTATTTGACTAACTTCAAGGGTCGAGTGTTTATTCAAAGATTGATCTGAGGTTCAGTTATCACCAACTTAGGGTCAAGGAATTCGATATTCCAAAGACGACTTTTCGTACTCGTTATGGGCACTATGAATTTTATGTTATGCCTTTTGGCTTAACTAATGCTCCTGCCGTGTTCATGGATCTTATGAATCATGTCTGCAAGCCATATCTCGATAAATTTGTCATTGTCTTCATCGATGACATCTTAATCTACTCCAAGAGTGAGAAAGAACATGAGCAGCATTTGCGCATGATTCTTGAACTCTTACGAAAGGAACAACTCTACGCTAAATTTTCAAAGTGCGAGTTTTGGCTCAAAACCGTACAATTTCTTGGACATGTTGTTGATAGTAACAGAATACATGTCAATCCAGCTAAGATTACCGCTATTCAGAACTGGGAGATACCAAAGACTGTGAAGCATATTCGTCAATTTTTGGGACTTGCCGGTTATTATCGAAGGTTCATAAAAGATTTTGCTCTCATTGCAAAACCCCTTACGATGTTAACTCACAAAGGGAAGAAGTTTGAGTCGTCCGAAGAACAGGAATCTGCTTTCAAGATTCTGAAGGAGAAATTGACCACAACCCCGATTCTATCTTTACCTAAAGGTACTGACGACTTTGTGGTTTACTGCGATACCTCAAACCAAGGCTTTGGTAGTGTTTTAATGCAACGTGAAAAGGTTATTGCCTATGCATCTAGACAGTTGAAGAAACATGAAGTAAACTATACCACACACGACCTTGAGTTAGGTGTCGTGGTATTTGCATTAAAGATATAGAGACATTATCTATATGGTACCAAGTTTACAGTGTACACTGACCATAAAAGTCTTCGACACATCTTTGATCAGAAATAGCTAAATATGAGGTAAAGTCGATGGCTCGAGTTATTAAACTATTATCACTGTGAGCTGAAATATCATCATGGCAAGGCAAATGTGGTTGCCGATGCCCTTAGTCGAAAAGACGATGTTAAGCGTGTTCGCGCTTTAAACCTGAAAATCAAATCGAATCTTATATCACGAATCTGTGAAGCTTAACTGGAAGCTATTAAACCAACACTTATCGAAGGTGAAGGACCTATCGGTTTCGAGAACCAACCCCAAGTGAAAGCTAATGGTCGACGGTACTTTGGTAATAGAATTTGGGTTCCTCGCTTCGGTAATCTCCGTAAACTAGTCTTGGATGAAGCACATAAGACTAGGTACTCTATTCATCTCAGTTCCAGTAAGATGTATCATGATGTGAAGAAATTCTACTGGTGGCCTAACATGAAAGCCAACATTGCTACTTATATTAGTAAGTGTCTCACTTGTCTGAAAGTCAAGGCTGAACATCAAAAGCCTTCTGGTCTGTTGACACAACTCGATATCCCGCAGTGGAAGTGGGAATGTATCACTATAGATTTCGTTACTAAGTTGCCTAAGACTTCAAATGGTAATGATACTATTTCGGTCATAGTTGATCGTCTTACTAAATCTGCACATTTCTTACCGATCAAGGAAACTGATAAGATGGAGAAATTGTCACAGCTTTATATTAAAGAGATTGTCTCACGTCATGGAGTTCCGATGTCGATTATTTCTGATCGCGACAGTCGATTCGTTTCTAGATTCTGGAAAACTTTACAATCTGCTCTTGGAACTCAACTCGACATGAGTACAGCCTATCATCAGCAAATCGATGGTCAAAGTGAATGAACCATTCAAACCATGGAAGATATCCTACGTGCTTATGCAATCGATTTCGCCAAAGGATGGGATAGACATCTACCTTTAGCTGAATTTTCCTACAACAACAGTTATCACTCTAGCATTAAAGCTACACCTTTTGAAGCTTTATACGGTCAAAAATGTAGATCCCCTTTGTGTTGGGATGAACTCGAGGATAGATAGTTAACGGGTCCCGAAATTATCCATGAAACTACCAAAAAGATCGTTCAGATTAAGCAATGATTAGAAACTGCCCGTAGCCGACAAAAGAGTTATGCCGATAAGAAGCGGAAGGATATAGAATTCCAAGTTGGAGATAAGGTCATGTTGAAAGTATCCCCTAGGAAAGGCGTTGTCCGCTTTGGTAAACGAAGTAAACTCAGTCCACGATATGTTGGACCTTTCACAATCACTCAAAGAGTCGGTCCCGTAGCGTACCGATTAGAACTACCAACTGAGCTTAGCCAAGCACATGATGTGTTTCATGTCTCGAATCTTAAAAGGTGTCTTGCTGATGACACACTTGTTATTCCTTTGGATGATGTCTGCATTGATGAGCAAATGCACTTCGTTGAAGAACCTATAGAAATCATGGAAGGAGAGGTCAAACAAACGCGTAAAAGTAATATATCTATCATTAAAGTCCATTGGAATTCACATAGAGGCCCCAAATATACCTAGGAACGCAAAGACCAAATGATACGGAAATATCCCCATCTCTTCTCAACTGCTGATGCAAACGAGGAATCTACTTAAAACTTCGGGACTAAGTTTCTAATAACGCGGAGGTACTATAACGACCCTCATTTTTCTATTCTATATATTTTCAATATTTAATGCCAAAACAATATAATTAAAACTTAATAATTAAACTCTAATCAATAATTGTTAAGTATTAAGAATTATAAAACATATTAATTAACTTTGTGCAATAAATGACAAGTTAATAAAAGATGTAAATAATAAGCTAATTAACTTTTGTGAACAAAGTATAATACTCTAAAAATTGTAGCCTTTAAACAATTTAAATAGAACCTTTAATGAGCCATTTAAGCTAAACCAAAGTACAAGGACTAAAACGAAAAGTTCCAAACCCTCTCTTGATTTGCCCTAGCCGAAATTTAAAAAAATAAATAAATGAAATACCCATTATACCCCTCCCAAATTCACCACCATCACCTCCTCATTAAGCCTAACTTGTTCCCTAAGTATTACTTGCTAAACCCTAATTCTAGAATTCTCTAATCTCACCTATAAATAGGGACCTAGGCTAGAGCAATTCTTGTACCAAATCATTCTTACAATCTTCTCTCTCAAAAACACAAAATCTCTCTTTCTCCCTTGTGAATTTCGGCCAAGGAGAAAACACCACACCACCATCTTCAAGTGATCTTCAAGTGTTCTTCAAGATCTTCAAGTGCGTTCTTGGTTTTCAAGTGCTTTTGATCTCCATCTTCAAGTCATCTTCATCTTTTTGTTGTTAATCTTCATCAAGGTATAACCCTAGATCTAAAACTTTTAAATCCTATCTTTTTATTCATCTTTATGTTCATAATCATATTCATGTTCTTGATCTTATTCATAATCATATTGTGCATGTAAAAATATATATAAATGTATATACATACATACATTCACGAAAAAAAAGGGAAAGAGGTTTAGATCTACAAAACCCTAAAGAATTGTTAAGGATTTGTTAATAGTTAAATAAGGAAACAAGTATATACACACCATATATAAGTACATGCAAGCAATAAAAAAAATTTTATATATATATATATATATATATATATATATATATATATATATATATATAAAGATTTTTGTTGAATCTTAAAAACCTTATAGATTTGTCAAAGATATGTTAGTGTTTAAAAAGGAAACAAGTATATACATACTATATATACATATAAGGTTTACATATATATATATATATATATGTATAAAATATATATATATATATATATATATATATATATATATATATATATATATATATATTCTATATATACATATATACATACGGTATATAAAAAATAAAAAAAATAAAAACCATATATATATATATATATATATATATATATATATATATATATATATATATATATATGTATATATATATATATACATATATATATATATACATATATATATATATATAAAATATTAAAACCCTAATTAAACTTAACCCTAATTATTAAACCCTAATTTACTTTACTAAACCCTAAACCTAATACTACTTTAATACTATTAAACATTTACTACTTAAACCCTAATCATTTATTTATTATTAAAACTTAACTACTCTAATTAAAACCCTAATACTACTTATACTATATTACTTATACTACTTAACACTCATACACCTATACTACTACTTAACACTTACACTATTACTAACACTTATAATATACCGCCTATAGTAAAACACACGATTACAATAGTCATCCACGATAACTTGAGGATTACTCGAACGTCAACGCTACTTAAGGCCTAGGGTGATCCTTGGTACCACTATGGGACGCTTGTGGATCTCGAATGCCATACTTAGATTTTGGTCAAAAAATGCTAGTCCAACCGGTAACAATTGGTCCTTCTGGTGACTCGGCGGTGGAATAGATGTTTAGGTATGGTGCACAATGTCAAACCCGACTATGGTAATCATATACTTAGTTTCACACTTAATAAGTGGTGGACTTATTAAGGATAACACACTAGTGTTCAACACTAACTTACTAAAAGTGGAAACCTAATTAGAATGGAAAATTAGTAAAACAAACTATACTTAAACACTTGCATACTTAAACTTAAACTTGGGCAAAAACATTTAACTACTCTTAAAATGTCATTAGGTTGACTTTCTGCTCACGTTCATCCAACTCTTCTATTCCAAGGAATAACAACTCTCTCTCCTACTTACTAAGGTAAACTCATAGCCCCACTCTTTATTGCTAGCAACTTATTTAACTTATTGGGTGAGACACATGCTATTTTTTCTATTTACAATTTAGACACAAGTACCAACTGTTAAACTATGCTATACCTGGCTATGTCCAACAAAGTCCCTACAGTGATATTTTTAATTGCTCGTTAAGTGCATTCTTAATTATTGGGGGTAGACCTATCGGGAGTAACGTCCCCGATACATTTGACTAAGTCTTTGTATTACTTAATAATGAAATTAAACTGACAAGGACAGTACAACTTGTCATTGGGCAATATTTAAACGTTTAGTCTAAATATCATGAACTGGCATAACTTTTTGATCTGCGAGATCAACTTTATAAACAAAAATCTTGTGGTCTAAAACAACGGTCAAATATATTGTTAAACCTATGATTTCACTCAACCATTTTTGGTTGACACTTTAGCATGTTTTGTCTCAGGTGCTGAATGATCAAGTTTACTTACCTACTGCTTATGTGATGCTACTTGGACTTAGGATCAAGAACTATCGCATTTATTATTCTTGCATTTGAAACATTTACTTTATTGTAATTTCCATTCTTGTAACGACATTTCATTTTCCGCTGCGTACTCAATAATGTTTGTTTTTATCATATAGTATTATTCTCGTATATTATAATATGTTGGTTTATTTGATATTAAGTCACATTTCACCCAGGCCCTAACTGGGGGTGTGATAATATCATAATATAATTTACTAGTAATTAATTTAATATGATATTAATATTAAAATAATTTGATACTTCTTGCGATGGAGCCATAAATAGATAGCTCAGTGGTTGGCGCCTGGTATTCTTGCGAGTGGTCTCACGTTTGTATTTTGTGATGGTTAGGGAAGAGTTGGAAACAATTTGTAAGTAACCTTAACTGGCTGCATATATTAGAGCATGAGTTGGATTAGTCATCCTCTTGAGTAACCTGAACTGGAAAAAACCTTACCACTCAACTTTATAAAATGAACGTCCGCGTCTCTATTAAATACTCCACATACAAAATACATATAGTTTAATAAATATTATTATTACATTGTACTTTTTGTTGAGTTTACAGTTTTGCATTTAACTTTTTATCTAAATTATTGTTTTACAAGTATATATTAAGAGTATAAAAGGGTTTAACTCGTTATTATTATTTATTTATAAAAAGTAGAATATTAATTTGAGATGATGTAAAAAGGAAAATTGTATTATTAAATTAAGTAGAATTATATATAATAATTAAGGAAATTAGAGGAAGCAAGAAATGCTCCATGATTTTAGGGCGGCTCTAACAGAATTTTGGTGCCATTGATTTTTCTGTGTTTTTTCTGGCGATTAATGGCAAGATCAAACGCCGTTCATCATCATCATCATCATGGTAGGGAATACTCACACCATCCCCATGAAGGATGGTTGGTTCTTTAAGACCCATCGTAACAAGAAGACCACTTACCGCAAGGTGGATCTCAATTTCAATCAAGTGTTAATCGTTTTACGTCACTAATTTTCCTGAGTACATGGTTATTAGCGATTTATGGAAGGAGTTCGAAAAGTATGGGTGTCTGATCAATGTTTTTATCGCGCATGGTTATTCCTAAACCTTAACAGGTAGTGGAAGATAATCAGGAGGTGAAGTAAAATAAGGTGGAATCAATTCCTGCTATGAGGCGTATGCAGAATGAGAACTCATATGCTTCGATTGTCGCTGGTAGGAACACTCAGTCTAAGAATGTGACAAATTAATCTTGCAAAAGTCTGATATTATTTCAGTGAAGGCACCGGACAATGTGGTTATGGAAAAATTGAATAGCATTGACAGTTTTTCATCGATCCATCAATTGTGCACTGTTAAGGGTTTTGTTAATGTTAAGATCCAATCTCATGGTGGCAATTGGTTGTGGTTCATGTTTGATTCATCTTCGACGTGCATGGCATTTAAGGGTGATAAAAATATTCTAAGTTGACTTGCTTGTATTACATATGTTACTTGTAAGATCCTGAATTTTGTGCATCAGAAAATGTTCCTGAAATTGTCAGTAAATGTGTGCATCAGAAAGCGCCACACAAGGTCTACCTAACACTTATGCATTTTCAGAATTTACATCAGAATCAGGATTAGTCAGAATCAGTCCCTGAACTTCAGAATCTGTTTAGACCCTCGTGCGCGCCGCGCATATTCAAGGGTGCGCGCCGCGCACCCCACCTGGGACAGTTTTCTGCCTTTTTCTATTTTGAGTTAAATGAAGGGCTTTTTGGTCTTTTCACTTGAGGACGGATCTGTAGCCTTATTATCTGACTTAGATCCAATTTTAGATCACTTTCACATCCACAAACACTCTCATCTATCTTAGAGAGAGAGAGAGAGTGAGTTCTAGAGAGAGATTTAGGGTTTTGGAGAAGAAGAAACTTGAATCGATCAAAAGCTCGGGTGTTAAAGTTGTTCATCTCATTCTTGGTTACGTTTTGGTAGTGTTGGTAAGCCCTAACTCTGAATTTAATTGTAAGATTCTTGTTTATGTTTAGGGATTGAGCTTGTTGGAGTTCTAAACCCCATTTCTCATGAAATTGGGGGTTTTGTTGTATTGCTAGTGTAAGTAAACCCGATTATTGTGGGTTTGGGGTTTGATGATGAATTTGGAAGTATTTGTCATGGTTTGGGTGTTAAATCACTAGATTATAATGTGTTAGTGTTTTGATGTTCTTAAAGAACAAGTTTGCTAGTCAAAATGGGTGTTGACTTGGTTGGGGTCGAAATGAGTTTTGAGTCAAGTTTTGGTGAATCAAGTGTGTAAATACTTGATTTAGGAGTTAATTAGTATTTTGAAAATATAATCACTAGCCGTTAGTGATTTTGGGCATTTTCGGGACTTATGTCAAAATGGGTGAATTGGATTGGGTCGAATTTGGTAATGACACTAATTTGGATTAAATGGATGTTAAACGCTTTTGTTAAAGTGTTAAATGACATTTTTGAATGAAGTAATCATGGGTAGTGATTTTGGGTTTAATGGTGTCAAGTATAATTTTGGTTAAATTGTACTTGTCTAGATGGGTCGGAATTACCACCCGTAGTAGTAATTGGTGAAGTCCATTTTAGGTGACTAAATGGGCGGGTCATTATGTTAGATGGAAACACTTGGTTAAGGGTGTTGGAGTCGAATTCTCTTGTAGAGAATGTATGTTGATTGTGTGTATATCTATATGCGTATTATAGGTAAAGGTTTGCTCGATTGTGTTTGGAGACGATTTACATACATGACTTGTGCGAGCATTTCGAGGTAAGTGGAATAATTATACATGTTGGTATGTAATGTATTTACTTGTACGAAATGCGATGTGGGTTTTAAGTTCGGGTATGCGATACCACATCGTGTTGACTTATGATATGGGTTTAAAGTTCGGGCGTTCGATACCATATCATTGTGTGCGTGTGTGTAGGTCTAATGTGGGTTTAAAGTTCAGGCGATCGATACCACATTGTACTTTTCATGTAATAAGGGTTTAAAGTTCGAGCGTCGATACCTTATTATCATGAGTAATGCGTGGGATACGGGTTTTAAAGTTCGGGCGTTCGATACCATATCCTCATGTGTGTGTGGCGTGATATGTGGGTTTTAAGTTCGGGCGATTTATACCACATTGAGCGTAATGGGTGGTCATAAGTTCGGGCGTCAATACCACCCAAGGGACTAGTGATGCATACTAGTGGCGTCTGCGTGGCTAATGGTTCATTCGCGAGAATCGTTCCCTTTGTGTTTTGGATAACCATGGTTATGTGTTGTAGTGTAGCATATTATATTATTCGAGTTATATGCTATTGTTTGTGCTAGCTTACGTATTGGAGATTTAGCGTTATACTTTGCGATGGTATGTTAATTATATTGCTAGCGTGTATGAGGTAAATTGTGTAAGTGATTGCAAGTAAGTAGGTTATATATGTATGTGTATACTTATTGCACTCACTAAGCGTTAGCTTATCCCTCTCGTTGTTTACTTTTTTTAGGTATTGTGTTATGAGGCTAGCTAGTTGTTAGACTAGTTGCGTAGGAGCGTTTGGGCTCGATGGGGTAGCTTTTGGATACACGGACGCGGAATGGGAATTTGGTAGTCCCGGGATTATGCTCTTGGTATCGGGTTGAGTTGTAGAGTCCTAACTCGTCTAAATGTAAATTGGGATTGAAACTTGTATTTTGTACAAAAGTCATAAAACGGCCGATGTGGGCCCGGTGTTGTAAAACTCGTTTTATTATTGGAACGTGTTAGTTTTATCTAATATTATATGTTGTGAAAAGCGTTTCATCTAAAAGTGTCAGGAAGTGGGAGATCTTTAATTGAAAATTGGAAATTTCGGACAGAAGCTGACCAGGCCTTGTGCGCACCGCGCACAGGCAGTGGAGCGCGCTGCACACCCTTCTGAAATGTCCCGTTCATATTGATTATAAACGTTCCATATTAATTGATTTCGTTGCGAGGTTTTGACCTCTATATGAGACGTTTTTCAAAGACAGCATTCGTTTTTAAAACAAACCATAACCTTTATTTTATCGACAAGGTTAAAAAGACACCACCTAGATTATCCAGAAATGATAATCTAATAATATCACACTTACACACTACCAATATATATTGGTTTACAATATTAATATGTTACAACAAAGTAAATCTCGAATGCAGTGTTAAACAATATTATACAAGCATGCTGACACCAAATCTTGTCCATATTTTAGCATGCAACAACGGAAGCTCTTAATAATCACCTGAGAATAAACATGCTTTAAACGTCAACAAAAATGTTGGTGAGTTATAGGTTTAACCTATATATTTATCAAATCGTAATAATAGACCACAAGATTTCATATTTCAATATACATCCCATACATAGAGATAAAAATCATTCATATGGTGAACACCTGGTAACCGACATTAACAAGATGCATATAAGAATATCCCCTATCATTTCGGAAAATCCTTCGGACATGATAAAAACGAATTCGGAGTACTAAAGCATCTGGTACTTTGGATGGGGTTCGTTAGGCCCAATAGATCTATCTTTAGGATTCGCGTCAATTAGTAGATCGGTTTACTAATTCTTAGGCTACCAAGCAAAAAGGGGCATATTCGACTTCAATTATTCACCCATATAATGTAGTTTCATTTGCTTGTGTCTATTTCGTAAAACATTTATAAAACTGCATGTATTCTCATCCCAAAATATTAGATTTTAAAAGTGGGACTATAACTCACTTTCACAGATTTTTACTTCGTCGAGAAGTAAGACTTGGCCACTGGTCGATTCACGAACCTATAAAAAATATGTACATATATATCAAAGTATGTTCAAAATATATTTACAACATTTTTAATACATTTTAATGTTTTCAGTTTATTAAGTCAGCTGTCCTCGTTAGTAACTACAACTAGTTGTCCACAGTTAGATGTACAGAAATAAATTGATATATATTATCTTGAATCAATCCACGACCCAGTGTATACACGTCCCAGGTGAAAGGACCCGTTCATATACATTATAAACGATTCACAATAGTTGATTTCATCGCGAGGTACTTGACCTCTATATGATACATTTTACAAACATTGCATTCGTTTTTAAAAGACAAACTTTCTTTACTTTGAAAGTTGACGACATGCATACCATTTCATAATATATCACAACTATAATTGACTTAATAATAATCTTGATGAATTCAACGACTTGAATGCAACGTCTTTTGAAATATGTCATGAATGACTCCAAGTAATATCTCTAAAATGAGCAAATGCACAGCGGAAGATTTCTTTCAAACCTGAGAATAAACATGCTTTCAAGTGTCAACCAAAAGGTTAATGAGTTCATTAGTTTAACATAATCGATCATTTTCATCATTTTAATAGACCACAAGAATTTCATTTCCAGTTCTCATAAATATACGTCCCATGCATAGAGACAAAAATCATTTGTATGGATTGAACACCTGGTAACCGACATTAACAAGATGCATATAAGAATATCCCCTATCATTCCGGGAAATCCTTCGGACATGATAAAAACAACATCGAAGTACTAAAGCATCCGGTACTTTGGATGGGGTTCGTTAGGCCCAATAGATCTATATTTAGGATTCGCGTCAATTAGTGGACTGGTTTACTAATTCTTAGGCTACCAAGCAAAAGGGTCATATTCGGCTTCGATCATTCAACCATATAATGTAGTTTTGATTACTTGTGTCTATTTCGTAAAACATTTATAAAAGCAGCGCATGTATTCTCAGTCCCAAAAATATATATTGCAAAAGCATTTAAAAAGGGAGCAAATGAAACTCACAATACTGTATTTTGTAGTAAAAATACATATGACGGCATTGAACAAATGTAGGGTTGACATTGGATTTACGAACCTATATCATTTGTATATATATTAAAACATATACTCGCATTCGAATAAATCTATATATTATTTTTAATAATATTCTTGTTAAATTATTTGTTATATAGATATAGATATATTTGATTTATCTATTTTATTTAACTAGTGTTTATCTTTCATTATAACATATTAATAATAATAATTTATATTAGGGTTTATATATAATATATATATATATATATATATATATATATATATATATATATATATATATATATATATATATATATATATATATATATATATATATATATTTTATATATAAACCCTAATATATATAGCTTAGTTACTATTTTGTTAATAATAAAATTATAGTGATATGTGATTTTAATATTCTTGTAATGTATTTTTATATAAAAATATTTATTTGTAGTATTACTAATAATAATAACTATGAATATAACAATTTTTGCTACTAATGATAATGATAATAAGTTTAATTATAACCATACTAATAATCATATTATCAATAATAATGATTTTATTTCTATTACTTTTGTTGATAATAACAATAATAATACTAATAATTTATAAGATGATACTAATAATAATATTTATGATGGTAAATTGTATTATGTCCATAATAATAATAATAATAATAATAATAATAATAATAATAATAATAATAATAATAATAATAATAATAATAATAATAATAATAATAATAATAATAATAATAATAATCATAATAATCATAATTATAATAATAATAATACATATGTTAAAATCAGTAGTAATAATAATAATACTAAGTACTAATAATAATATTAGTAATAATAACAAATTTAACAATAATAATTAGCAATATTAATTACAATCATAATAATAATAATAAAAATAATAATAATAATAATAATAATAATAATAATAATAATAATAATAATAATAATAATAGTAATAATAATAATAGTAGTAATAATAATAATAATAATAATAATAATAATAATAATAATAATAATAATAATAATAATAATAATAATAATAATAATAATAATAATAATAATAATAATAAAGGAAGTGATAAAAAAAATATGAGCTACCTTCCATGAAAAGGCTGTAAAAGAACTGCTCCTTTAGAGTCTCGAACCCATGACCACTCGTTAACCCAAAACAACACTTAACCGTCTGCTCTAAGTTGTGTTTTGGTTTTAATTTCATTCGCAAACTTTATAATCCGTATTATCTGTTTCTCTTTTTCTTTTCTTCCTCACAGATTCAAACGACCAGAAATAATACTCAACCCAAAGAATCTATTGTTTTGGTTTCTAATTTGGATTTGAAATAGAATTAATCGACTGTAGGTTCCTTGATTAACAGAATAGAAGGAAAAAGAAAAAAAAATTAAACAAATATCAGTAAAAATAGTTCACGAAGAACATTCAAAAACTCAAACTCCAATTTCGAGTTTAAGACAGTTTTAGTCAAAGGTTACAACATGAAATAGGTTTGAAATCCTTCCTTGATGCTATTGGAATCGTTGATTGAACTGGAAACATCAAAACACTTATGAATTTTTGGAAAGAACAATTTAGTTGACTTTTGTACATAAAACTTTGACTTGTAAATTCAATTTCGTTTGAAGGAATTGAAAGTTGAAATCTTACAGATAGATTGAGTGAAAGATTTCAAGCAAGACTGCGTTATTACATTTTGTAATTCATTTCAAAATCGATCTTTTCAAAAAATAACACACGGACAGAGTATAACTATGTTCTTCATTTCCTTTTCTGTTTAATCCAATTAAAAACCAGTTGCAATCGTTTTTAATTGATAAAGACAAAGTATAAATGAAAGACTTCACCAATTTAAGTGTGTAATTCGTTTAATTAAGTAGACAAATGATTTGTCAGTCGATTACATCAGGAATAAATAAATAAAAACAAAATTGGTTACGAATTTCCAATGATTTGTATGATTGATGTAAATGTGTAACAAACTCAAGACAGAAACAAAAAAATAGGACAGTTGGATCGTGATGTCAAGCAAAAAGCAAGAAGAAAGAAACAGAAAAAAATTATTAAAAATAAATAAACAGATACAGATGGATACTTCATACGCGTTTATATATCTATAATTATATTGGTATTTAAATTTATATATGTAATAGTATTTTGCATATATATATCTATTTGCATAAATCTATATATTTATATATCTGTTTATATGTATATGATTTTTAAATTTTGTTAATTACAAGTATAAATATATTAATATTACAATAATAATATTACTAATAATAATAAAATGTTTGATAAAGGATTTAGTAATGATAATTGATAATACTAACAATAATACAAATTTTAATATATTTAATTAATAATAATAATTATAATAATCTTATTAATGATACAAATAATAATACTAGTTTTAATAATCTTAATATTACTAATGAATATAATATTAATAATAATAATAGTATAATAATTTATATATCTAATTTCATTTTATTTTATATAATGATCTTATTAATACTGATTTTTTTTAGATATTAACATTTATTTTTAATGTAAGTAATACAAATATATCTATAATATTTTTAACTTGTATGTAAATTTAATATGTAGAAATTATATCTTATTATCTATGTAACATTTAGTATTTATATTATATATCTTAACAAAAACATTTATTAGATATTGAATATATATATATATATATATATATATATATATATATATATATATATATATATATATATATATATATATATATATATATATATATATATATATGTATGTATATATATATTACAATATAATAATAATTATTAATAGAAATTATATATATATATATACATATAGATTTATAATAATATCGTGTATATGTTTATATTTATTCTTTTTAATTGTACTTAATTATTCTGTTTTACATTTTTAATTCTAATTAATTAAAGTGTATTTTTATTTATGTAAAGTATTATATATACTCTTATATTTATATTTATATATAGAGACAATAGTTCGTGAATCGTCGAAAGTAGTCAAAGGTTAAATGAATCCATATATATACAGTTCAAAGTTTTTGAAACATCAACATTACAGACTTTGCTTATCGTATCGAAATCAAATAAGATTCAAGTTTAAATTTGGTAGAAAATTCCTGGGTCATCACAGTACCTACCCGTTAAAGAAATTTCGTCCCAAAATTTGTGTGAGGTCGTCATGGCTAACATTAAATATGTTTTACTGACGAATATGAGCTGATAAATAGAGTTTTATCATTATTGAATAATACAGAAAAAATAATTCGATTATTCGAAGATCACGAATGAAGCTATCACAAAAGAGTGAAATGAATAAATGAAGTTTCGTTTTAACTTTTGACATTGTCTTGGTAGAATTCTGGAATTCAAGGGATTTAAAGAAAATCTTCTAAATCTAAGAGATTTGATTCTTCGGTGAATAAGGAAATTAAGGTCTCTATAATTAAATACGGTGATCTGCCTCAATTACTCTGTCTAATATTTCCATTATAAAATTACCTTTTCCATTCCATTAGTTTCCACCACTTCTATACCTTCTTTCTCAGTTCATATATCCAAAAGATTATAATAATGCTTAATCCGGTTCTAATCCTTGTTCTTATTCTGACTATCGCAATGATCGTTCTTCTTTTCCAACTCCCACTGGAAAAATCTGTTTACTTCTACTATTACCTTGAGGTGATACTATTCTTAATTCTACCGTGTCTTTATATTGCTATTCATATTAATATCTACGGTTTGTAACCACCGTGTTATTATTGAGCTTTATATTTTCTCTTATATTTTGGAGCTCTTTGCCTTTTTATTATCCTCCCGACCTCTAGTAAATCGAGTAACGGTCCAGAATTCGTAAGTATGAAATTTCGGATAAACATCATGTTCTAAACAAAAAGAATGTATTAGCACGATCTTAATAGGTTATATTACCAGAATTCAGGAGAAAAGATATAACTATCAAGAAAATATGTTCTTGATATGTTTATAGATTAGGTAGAATGTAAGAGTTATGTAACATGGCACATGATGAAGTTATGATCTGTGAATCATCAAGTTCCATTAGAAACTCAGCATGACTTACTGTAATATAATCAGGTTGATCAAGTGTCATTATATTATACTAACGCATGCATCAATTCTAACACTACTTCAATAACATTCATATTTTAAGTTCGAAATTTTCAGAATTTAGGAACTGAGACAGTTTCCTTACTGATGTAACACTGACATCGTGAAGAGATAAATAATTTCGGATGATAATATTTATGAAAATATCTTCAGAAATATCGAAGATATTTATGATGATATTTTAGAATTTCTAAGTTCGATGGTTGATGGAGAAAGATTTTCCGCAAGATTTTAACATGACTTCGGAGCAAGATATTCTCTAAAGATTTCAAAGGATCCAGAATTATATGGATTCTTTGAATATTGGGTATGGTCCTTGTATTTGTTCTTGGTATCCTTCGTGGTTAGCTCAATCCATTTTCCAGTTCCAACTTTTCTGAGATTTTCCAACATACTATTCTTTATCATTAAACTTTCGACGATTAAGGTCGTTTAAGGTTATCTATAGTTTCTGCTGCTTCATTCAGCTTTTTCAACATTCAGAGTATTGATTTGTAGACTGAGTCTTGTTCAGAATTTCAGAATGAAAGACCATAATTCTAAAAGATAAATGTTATGCATATAACTGTTGATGTAGATATGCTGTGCATTTTTAAAGTACTGATTGCTGACTCCCGATAATTGGTATGGCAGTTCTCGTTACAAGATGCGGATGAGTATATGATAGGGTTTCAATGAATAAATATAATGATTTATCGGAGAGATTTAAACCAAGAAGCAACGAGGTTGCTGGTACGTCTGCTGGTAATATGGTAGAATATGAAAGGTTCCCCGGTAACAATAAAAGAGCACGCATATATATCAAGGTTATAATAAGGTTGTTTCGAACGAAAAATTGAAGTTGTCTTGCTAGAGCTGTGACAAAATTCGCTACTTTGAAAAGGGATTATCAAGTTATTTTGGGTAATAATAACACTAAGGAATTAGCACAACTACGTGTTAAACATTTACTCAGTTTTTGAGAGTTTTTCAGATGCATAACTATATGCATCAATCTTTTCTTTCGTAGATGAAGTGCGGTTGGTTCATCCTCTCGATTGAGATGTTTTCAAGAATCATGAAAGGTTTGAACGCAGATTGTAATCGTCGAGTTACAAATGAGGTTTAAGATGAAATCAAGTGGCAAACTTGAAGAATTGTTTAGTTTATTTTAATTCATTTTAATTATCCAATATTGGTAGTCCACAGTTACTAATTCAATAATTCATATATAGTTTATAATATTCGAATTAATTAATACGTATCGTGACCCGTGTACATGTCTCAGACTCGATCACAACTCAAATTATATATATTATTATAGAATCAACCTCAACCCTGTATAGCTGATGTGTTCTAGAGGGTGTGTATGAAACGTCTATCAGTTTTATATTTATTTACTACAGGAAATCACCTAAATTAAACTAAAACACAAAGGCAAGTATACCTATCGTGTAATAATAATAATAACTTAGTTACGAGATATTAATTTAGAAAGGAAGAACATAGCTTACAGTGGTGAATAATCGCATAGCGTTACACGGAGAGAGTTCCGACTTTAAAACCCGTAAAATATTTCTTACAATAACTCAATTATTATTAAACTTAAATTAAAATTATAATTATAAATATTTATAAATTATATATATAGAGAAAGAAGATTGGAAAAAGGTGTGTCTTTCTTCATTCTCCGTAGTCTCGTTTTATAGGCAAATGTTGATTTGAAATTTTCACTTATGACCCCTTAACTATGCTCAATTAACAACTTTTTATTATTTATTATTATTCTTATTATGAATTATTTAAATATTATATTATATTCTTGTGCATAGTTAACTTGTACTTTCAGCTCCGTTGCGTCGAGCGTTGAAAGTTGGTTCATGTCTCGGTTCCGGATTTTCGAACGCCTTTTTGTATAATTTAATATCTTGTACTTTGCGTTTTGCGGCTTGTACGTTTGTAATTTTTAGACGTTTCACATCAATATATTGAACCACTTGGATTGTACTTAGTACTTTTTAGCTTTTTGGTCGTTTGCGTCTTCAAATCGTCGATTCTGCCTTTTGTCTTCACCTTTTATTATTTAAACGAATATCACTTGTAAATAGAATAATTGCAACTAAAATCTTGTCTTTCTTGAGGGATAATGCTATGAAATATGTGTTCGTTTTTAGCATTATCAATATTCCCACACTTGATCATTGCTTGTCCTCAAGCAATATAGTCTAGAAATAAAAACATACTTGAATCACTTCTTTACTGTTCACACTTTGTACATCAGTGATTTCAATACGGCGGTTATGAACAATGATAGTAACGATGTGGTTTACAGTCTCACATGACTATAAAAATTTAGATCCGTTAGGAAATTGGATCTTTATGAAAACATTTGATCTTTTGAAAATTCAATCTAGTTTTTATCCTAGATAAGTTTTCCGGAATAACCCTTCACCGGTGTTGCAAAATGTTATTGTGGGTTTTGTGGGTTTCGGATTTTAAAATTTTAGCTCAAAACTTTACGGTTTTGTGTCACCCACTTGCTAACCTTGTATTAGGAAAGCAACACGTCCAGTTTACTTGTCCCGTATATTACCTTTCGGTAAACTACCGTCCGGTTGTAAAGGAAAGCGATGAACAAGAAACTGTTAAGGCAATGTCTAATGACATGCATTTGCTCATGGTCTAAAACGTGTCGGATGCTATTACCATCCTTTGTAGGAGCAATAGTAAAGATCATCCTATAATTTTTCTAGTCTGGCACAAGATCCTGTCTTCGACCATGCTATGCAACCACCGTTCTTACGGTTGACACCCGATTTGGTTCAGGTGACCTAATGAATTCTGATGAATTCTCAGGATGTTACGTTCAATGGTAATGAACGCATTGAAAATAGGTTTTCAGAAAACAAATCGGTTTGTAATTTGATCAAAATATTTTCTCGTTCAAGTTCGAGTTTAGATATCATCGAATTCCATGAGTTTGTAAATTTCAATCTTTAAAGTCAATCTCAAGTATTGAGCAATATCAGGCTTAAAAGCTAATTTTTAATCTTTAAGGAGACTATCCATATTGGGGGTCTGATTCATTAGTCTTATCAAGCTAATTTGCACAGCGCCCTCCCCATTTTACGAGACAGATCCTCTCATGGTTAGGATAAGTCTGACCACATGGCGACCCTGTTTGATGCTGAGGTCCGTGGATTTCCTGCTGATTTTAGAGATGACTGTTCTAGATTTTTCGTCAACCTACAGCTGGTCTGGACGACAACTTCTTGACCTAAATCAAGAAGCGCGTGTCTTTTTCGAAAGACTTTACTTCCTTTTAATGATGGAATTGATTCATCGTGTAGATCCATCTTTCTTTCGAATATATTACAGTAAATTAGGTAAAACTGATTAGTTTAGTCCAAAACAAAAGTACCTGCAATAAGCTTGTATAGATATGTGATATATGTTTTAAAGAACTTGGTGAATTCTTCCCACACTCAGCTTTTATTTATTTCTTTCTTTGCCTTTTTATTCCCCTCTATTCCATTTTAAATGAATTCAAGCGTTTCGGGTTGTTTCTCAATTTATGTCCTTTCCAAGGTAACAATAATTTCGGTAGTATCACCTAGTTTTATCGTTCATAAATATGTATAAACATGATTTTGAATTCATTTAGTTGAAAACTTTTCAAATTTTCACAAAATTTGGCAATTAAACCAAGTGTAAACCCGAGAGAATTTATAACCCTTCCCCACACTTGAGATCTTACAATGCCCTCATTTGCAAGAAATCAGTAAAAATTTAAATTCATGAGGGTGATTAGTGTAGAAAAATGATTAAAATTACCGAGTTTGCAAACATATTGTTGTTATTTCACATTTGATATTTTGCGTCTTGTCGTCAAAATTAGTAGCTTTTGCTGAACTTAATGACAGTCTTTGAAAGTGCGTTGTTTTACCCTGTTTTGTACATAAGATAAACTACAAACATATATACATATTTTTGAAGTTTGGTATATTACCCCACTTTCAAAAATTTATAAAATCTAATATTTTTTTGGCATACTTTAAATCAATAAAATTAAAAATAATGATAACAAAATTTGTCGTCCCACCCTCGGGTAAAGCAATTTCGGTTCAATGACCTAGTGTTTAACTCACGACGAATTTTAGAAATCATTTTTTTTAAACTTAATTAAATAAAGTAAATTTTTGTTTTTAAAATCACACAAAACTTAAATTTAAAAAGAATATTAATTTCATATAAAACCTACAAAACAAAAAAAAAAAATTCAGAATGGGGGGAGAAAACTAGTTCTTTAGTATCTGCTAGTGGAAAAGACCAATCAGATTCCATTCTCGGAACTACACGAGAACAGAACAACTAACTCTAGACAGCATTTTCTTTTTAGAACATTTTGAATCTCCCCACACTTAGGTAGCCGTGGTGTCAAAATTGTGATTAACTTCATCGTCAATTTTTCTTGGACCATAATCAACTTGCATATCTGTGACTTTTGCTTTAAGCCATTGGTCGGATTCTTGTGTAATATCCACAAATTCAACTAATTTTGCCTTTTCATTAGGCGATAGATTGGATACTAACCGGTTACATAACTTAAAGTTCCCCTTGGTTCTAGCATCGCGAATTCGTTTAATAAGTTTCTTAATTGAACTATTAATAACGGGATCATTTAATTTCGTATCAACAATGGGGTTCTTTGTTATCAGGTCATCATTAGGTATTACTTCATTTTCCCCACACTTAGGCGTTTTATTATTGTTGAGCACTACCGTTGGAGTTGGTAAAACGACATGGTTCTTACCAATCGTTTTTGCTGGTTCAACGGTTTTGGTTGGTGGAGATTTAGACTTTCGAATCATAAAGGTGATCGATTTCTCATCATTACTAAGTGTCATTCTACCCTTTCTTACATCAAATAACACCAAGGTGGACGCTAAGAATGGTCGACCTAAAATTAGAGGAATGTTTGGGTTCTCTTCTATGTCAATGACAATGAATTCGACTAGAAAGGTTAAATTACCTACTTGAACGGGTAGGTTGTCAGCAATTCCAACTGGGTGCTTAATGGTTTGATCAAGGAGTTGAACACTCATATCTGTTGGACTTAACTCACCTACTCCTAATATCTTATATAATGAAAGAGGCATAACACTCACACTTGCACCTAAATCTGCTATTGCATCATACATGACACAGTCACTTAGTAGACAAGGAACAATAAATTCACCCGGATCACCTACCCTAGGTTGAGGTTTTGGTGGAACTGTCTTCACCGGGTTTACTTCTACGGTTTTTGTTTCTTGCACTTTCTTATTCTTCTTCTTCTTCTTTTTTCCAAATGTATCACAAACTTTATTACCTATCACTTGCTCATACTCAACTCCTTTTCTTGGAAACGGGATGGGTGTTTTGTATGGTGCCACCACTGGCTTTACATACTCGGGTGGTGGTGGTGTTGTAACTTCTTCATTGTTACTCACATCTAAAACTTTCCCATCTTCTCGTGTTGGTTTTTCAGAATTTGTTGATACCATGTTAACATTTTCATTCCGAGGATTTACTTCATTATTACTCGGTAGCTTTCCTTGTTCCCTTTCACTCATCAATCTAACAAGAGTACCTACTTATTTTTCTAGATTCAAAATGGAATCTTGTTGAGTTCTAAATGACTGATCAAACCTCTCATTCGTTTGGGTTTGAGTTTCAATAAATTGTGTTTGAGATTCAACTAGCTTAAATACCACTTCTTCCAGATATGACTTTTTCTCTTCGGTTTGTTGTGGTGGTTTATACAAGCCAGGTCTTTGTTGATTGAAAGTGTTGTTTTGAGTTGGTTGGTTATTCGGACCTTGTTGGTTGTATGAGTTATTATTGGGTCCATTTGGATTGTAAAGAATGTTTTGATTTCGATTAAAGTTTGGCCTTGGTGGTTGATAATTATTTTGATAATTATTTCCCGGCCTTTGGTTTATGTAAGAAACATTCTCTCGTTGTTCCATCGTTTGCTCAACATTACAATCTTTCGTTAAGTGTGGTTCACCGCATTGCTCACAACTGATTCGTATTGCGTGAATATCTTTAGTCATCTTTTTCATTCGTCTTTCGAAAGCATCTATTTTTGCGGAAACGGAATCAAAGTCATGGCTAGAATCGGCTCTAGCCGCTTTAGATGAACGAAAGATATCTTTTTCTTGGTGCCACTCATGTGAGTGGGAGGCTGTGTTATCAAGGATTTTGTGAGCTTCGGTTGCGGTTTTCTTCATAATGGAACCACCAGCTGCTATGTCGATGTCTTTTCGTGTAGTAATGTCGCATCCTTGGTAGAATATTTGTACTATTTGACAAGTGTCTAAACCATGTTGCGGACATCCTCTTAATAACTTTCCAAATCTTGTCCACGCCTCATACAAATTTTCATTTGGCTTTTGTGTGAACGTAACAATTTCTCCTTGAAGTCTCACGGCTTTAGATGCCGGAAAGAATTGTATAAGAAATTTTTCAACTAAGACATCCCATGTATCAATCGCCCCTTCAGGTAACGATTCTAACCAATCTTTGGCTTCTCCCTTTAAAGTCCAGGGAAACAACATGAGATAGATCTGTTCATCCTCAACTTCACTGATTTTGAATAGAGTACAGATCCTATTAAAGGTATGAAGATGTTCGTTTGGATCTTCCTTCGGCGCACCACTAAATTGGCATTGATTAGTTACCATGTGTAGGATGTGTCCTTTGATTTCATAATCTGGTGCATTAATGTCAGGTTGAGTAATTGCATGACCTTGGCCAGTGCGTTTAGCTCTCATTTGGTCTTCCATACTTAGAGGTTTCAGATTTTCCATGATTGAATTTGTTGAATCTGAATCACTAGAGGATTCTGATTTAATGGTTGGTTCCTCGACAATCTCTATTTGAATGATTGGTGGTTCCGGAGGAAAGATTAATGGTTCAGGATCTCTGAATTGTCCCTGAATATCCTCCGGATTCTCAATTGTGAGGTCGGGTTCAAAAAATGGATTATCGAAAATTTGAATTGGAGTACTTGGTCGACTTGATGACGATTCTAAAGAAAAATCAACGGCGAAAATATTGGCTAGATGTCTTGATCGAGTTACAGGTGGTGAACGTATGAAAGGTGGTGAACGTTTTGCTCGGTGCATTCACTGAATATCCTATTAGTTATAAATATAAAAATTATATAAGTTATCAAATTAATAGACTTTTTTGATTTTGCCCACGTTTCGAATAGCCAATAGATGCAGCAGGTAGACAGGACCCTTTAAATCGGAAGCCCACAACTCGCCACAAACAAATCCAACTATTACTACGAACCAGAAAATTTGGATGTCTATCAATTTAATCGCTTAAAATAATTTTTCGTTTGAAAATTTAGAGAAGAAATAGAAAATTCTATGTCCTAAAAACTAGAGTGTAGAAATGAGAAAGAAAAAGAAGCGCGTCGAAAAACGTCGAGAAAAAAAAAAGGTCGAAAAATAATAATAAGAAAGTAGCGCGCCGAAACTTAAAAGGGATTCTAAACGAAAAACGGCAATTACTTAAAATGATACTAAAATTTTAACACGGCGTCGCAAAATTTTAAGCCACCTAAATCTTAGTCTAAAGAAAAAGCACTTAAGGGATTTTACGGCAAAGCCTAAAAATCTAAAAGTATAAAAATAACTATGGCAAAACTAAACTTACTACTAAAAGTTGTAACTAGAGTCTAAAAATCTAAAGGTAATAAAACTTAAAATAAATAAATATTTTTTTTAATTTTATAGACAAAATCTTAAAAATATATATATATATTTTTTTTAAAATTTTTTTTTAAAAAAAAATTTATTTTTATTTATTTTATTTTTTTAACGATTTTAATATTTCTTTTTTTAAGGATTTTAAAATTTTTTTATAAAAAAAAAAAAAAATTTTCTTTATTTTTTTCACGAAATTAATAATTTTTTTTTATTATTTTTTTTTTACAAAATTTTTTTTTAACTCATTTACTATTCATGAATATTAAATGAAATGAAATTAATTAATTTACTATTCACATGAAAGCGACATGATAGAAATTATTAATTATAAGTTACATAATATACTCCTGAAGTATTTAATAAATACGACTTTTTAAAACTTTACGATTCAAATTTGATTCAAAATCATTATTATATTATTATATTTTATTTCAATATTATTATATTTTATTTCAATATTATTATATTATTATATTTATTAAATTATTATATTTAGATTAATATATCTTTAATCAATCAAAAACTAAAAAAAAAAAAAAAAAAAACTTAAATACCCCGTGAAGACACAAAAAGTGTCCCCGGCAACGGCGCCAATAACTTGATGTGTTCTAGAGGGTGTGTATGAAACAGCTATCAGTTTTATATTTATTTACTACAGAAAATCACCTAAATTAAACTAAAACACAAAAGGCAAGTATACCTATCGTGTAATAATATAGCTAAGGTAAAGTCCGGGAGGTCGATCCGTGGACACTATTATTGGGTGTCTTACTAGGTCAAATTAGTTAATTAATTAGTTAAACTAGATATAGTAATTATAGGTAACTTTGGGGGGATTTACCGTTTAATGACCGGTTTGTCGATTTTATATTTTAAGCGTACAAATAAATGACGATAATTAAAGTGCGTAAAATAAATAACAATATTAAAATGACAATAAATAAAATTGCGAGTAAATGAAAGTACAATGAGAAATACAATAAAAGAATTATGCTTATTTAAACTTCCGTAATCACGATGTTTGACTTTTTGATTTTAATTTATTATGCTGGGTTAATTGTCCTTTGTCCTGAATTTATTTGATACCTATCTGGTTTTTGCCCATAATAGTTCATCGGTCATAATTATAAAATGATCGTCAAATTAACCTAATACCCGAAGTCAAATATTCCAACTAATTGGGGATTCGAACTTTAACAAGGTCTTAATACTTTGTTAATAATTATACCAGGTTATCGACTGTGTGTAATCCAAGGTCTTAATACTTTGTTAACAATTACACCAATTACCCTTGTATGTAATCCACCTCTGTTTTAATTAGTCCATGATTATTAATTTACCCACTTGGCCAGAATGAATAATAAATTACCCAACCCAATTGATTAATTAAATGATTGTAAAAGATGTCGTATAAACGTCACTAAATAGGACATGCATAATCATTTAATAATTATTAGATTAACTAATTTGAAGATAGGTTCGACAGACTCCAAAGAGTTGTCATTCGATTAGACAATACCCCCCATCTATTAATGGTTCATGGTCCAATGTCCACAAGTGTCGGTCTTTTGTCCATACCCTAATTATGGTACAAAATCTAATAACCCAATCTTTAATATTTAGTCCAACATCATGATTACTTCGGCTCAAATAAGCATAATAATAACTTAGTTACGAGACATTAATTTAAAAAGGAAGAACATAGCTTACAGTGGTGAATAATCGCGTAGCGTTACACGGACAGAGTTCCGACTTTAAAACCCGTAAAACATTTCTTACAATAACTCAATTATTATTAAACTTAAATTAAAATTAAAATTATAAATATATATAAATTACATATATAGAGAAAGAAGATTGGAAAAAGGTGTGTCTTTCTTCATTCTTCGTAGTCTCGTTTTATAGGCAAATGTTGATTTGAAATTTTCACTTATGACCCCTTAACTATGCTCAATTAACAACTTTTTATTATTTATTATTATTCTTATTATGAATTATTTAAATATTATATTATATTCTTGTACATAGTTGACTTGTACTTTCAGCTCCGTTGCGTCGAGCGTTGAAAGTTGGTTCATGTCTCGGTTCCGGATTTTCAAACGCCTTTTCGTATAATTTAATATCTTGTACTTTGCGTTTTGCGGCTTGTACGTTTGTAATTTTTAGACGTTTCTCATCAATATATTGAACCACTTGGATTGTACTTTGTACTTTTTAGCTTTTTGGTCGTTTGCGTCTTCAAATCATCGAATCTGCCTTTTGTCTTCACCTTTTATTATTTAAACGAATATCACTTGTAAATAGAATAATTGCAACTAAAATCTTGTCTTTCTTGAGGGATAATGCTATGAAATATGTGTTCGTTTTTAGCATTATCAATAGCTAACTCCAGCATTACTGCATATAGAGTGTCGATGGTTATTCCAAATAATATATATAGATGCGTCGATATGATATGTCAAAACCTTGTACACGTGTCCCGATATTTAAAGTGCGTAAAATAAATAACAAAAATTAAATGACGATAAATAAAATTGCGAGAATTAAAATTGCGATAAATAAAATGCGATAAATAAATTGCGATAAATAAAAGGTAATACGGAATTAACAGTTAGGTAGGAACAGTTAGCGTGGATTCTTAACAAATTTTTTTTTTTCATAGTTAATTTGTCTGTTTCTAACAAATTTTATTTTGTCAAATGTTTTCTTTATTATGCCACTTGTGGGTTTCTGATAAGTCAAAATCCAAATATGAAATTGAATGAAAATAGTTATTCTGTGGTGAACGGATTCGTATATCTGTGGATGTAAGTAGGATAGTAAATGACTGCTGAATCAAATTCGAAGAATGTACAGTGTAATTTAATAAGGTGAAAACTAAATATTCCCCGGGTATTACCTACCCGTTAAAATATTTTTACCATTATTAGTTTGTACGAAAGAATTTTTAATTACAATCTTTATGAAAACATATATACATATATATTTTCTTCAGATGTAATCATGAATTTAATGAGTCAATATGATATTAAACTCATTTAATTTACCGTTAGAATAAGAATATATAATCTCTAGACATTAGAGATTACATAATCGCCATGTCGAACGAAGATAAATGATGTAGAATGATATGTAGAATGCTAATTATACTCGAGGTACAGGATGAGATATTGAGGCATGTGATGTTGAAACTTGGGTTGTTGGTGATATTAGTGTTGATGCCGATGATGTTGGTGAAGCTGGTAGGTTTTACATCATGTTTTCCAAATTGATTACTCGGGCGCGAAGCTCGTTGACTTCTTTCATTATTCCGGGATGATTGTCGGTTGGAACGAGCGGATGAATAAGGTTTAGGATTTTAGATAGAATATAATCGTGGCGAGATGTTCGGGAAATGAGAGTGAAATTGGTGTTTCGGATTGGTTCGCCGGTGAATGCTTCAAGTTCTTCGCCCAGCGGACAATATGGTGGATGAAAGGGATCGCTTCTTCTTGTCTCCAATGATTAAGTAGACTACGAACCCATCAGATGAATTGAAGATTACTAGTTAGTTGATCCATTTCGTTTACACTGCTTTCGGAGCTTAGGTGAATATCCATGTCGGAATAGCTGTCGGAATAACTACCGGAATAGCTATCAGAATCTGAGGGACTCGAACAAGTTGAGGGATTCACTTCGTACGATCAGATGAAGCGTTTTCGATAAGAATTAGTTTATAGGATGTAGATTAGTACCCTACATTACATAATTTACATATGCATATATAATACTAAAATCCCATAAGTTACGGAGGAATCTACGAAAGCTGTCAGGCAAAGGTAACAATAATAGATACGCTAAGATATGAATTTATCTATACACTGTCTATGCAATAGAGGCAGTAATACGTGTCTAGACTTTAAGGATGATAAGCAATTAATTTTCGACACTAAATCATAAGCAAAACTTTTGACATGCAGACACGGTCGAAGTCCAGACTCACTAATGCATCCTAACGACTTATCAGTTAGACACACTAATGCAGACCTGGTTCGCTAAGACCGTCGCTCTGATACCAACTGAAAGGACCCGTTCATATACATTATAAACGATTCACAATAGTTGATTTCATCGCGAGGTACTTGACCTCTATATGATACATTTTACAAACATTGCATTCATTTTTAAAAGACAAACTTTCTTTACATTGAAAGTTGACGACATGCATATCATTTCATAATATGTCCCAACTATAATTGACTTAATAATAATCTTAATGAATTCAACGACTTGAATGCAACGTCTTTTGAAATATGTCATGAATGACTCCAAGTAATATCTCTAAAATGAGCAAATGCACAGCGGAAGATTTCTTTCAAACCTGAGAATAAACATGCTTTAAAGTGTCAACCAAAAGGTTGGTGAGTTCATTAGTTTAACATAATCGATCATTTTCATCATTTTAATAGACCACAAGAATTTCATTTCCAGTTCTCATAAATATACGTCTCATGCATAGAGACAAAAATCATTCATATGGATTGAACACCTGGTAACCGACATTAACAAGATGCATATAAGAATATCCCCTATCATTCCGGGAAATCCTTCGGACATGATAAAAACAACATCGAAGTACTAAAGCATCCGGTACTTTGAATGGGGTTCGTTAGGCCCAATAGATCTATCTTTAGGATTCGCGTCAATTAGTAGACTGGTTTACTAATTCTTAGGCTACCAAGCAAAAGGGGCATATTCGGCTTCGATCATTCAACCATATAATGTAGTTTCGATTACTTGTGTCTATTTCGTAAAACATTTATAAAAGCAGCGCATGTATTCTCAGTCCCAAAAATATATATTGCAAAAGCATTTAAAAAGGGAGTAAATGAAACTCACAATACTGTATTTTGTAGTAAAAATACATATGACGACATTGAACAAATGTAGGGTTGGCCTTGGATTCACGAACCTATATCATTTGTATATATATTAAAACATATACTCGCATTCGAATAAATCTATATATTATTTTTAATAATATTCTTGTTAAATTATTTGTTATATAGATATAGATATATTTGATTTATCTATTTTATTTAACTAGTGTTTATCTTTCATTATAACATATTAATAATAATAATTTATATTAGGGTTTATATATAAATATATATATATATATATATATATATATATTAATTGATATTTTATATATATAGCTTAGTTACTATCTTGTTAATAATAAAATTATAGTGATATGTGATTTTAATATTCTTGTAATGTATTTTTATATAAAAATATTTATTTGTAGTATTACTAATAATAATAACTATGAATATAACAATTTTTGCTACTAATGATAATGATAATAAGTTTAATTATAACCATACTAATAATCATATTATCAATAATAATGATTTTATTTCTATTGCTTTTGTTGATAATAACAATAATAATACTAATAATTTATAAGATGATACTAACAATAATATTTATGATGGTAATTTGTATTATGTCCATAATAATGATAATAATAATAATAATAATAATAATAATAATCATAATCATAATTATAATAATAATAATAATAATAATACATATGTTAAAATCAGTAGTAATAACAATAATACTAAGTACTGATAATAATATTAGTAATAATAACAAATTTAACAATAATAATTAGCAATATTAATTACAATCATAATAAAAATAATAATAATAATAATAATAATAATAATAATAATAATAATAATAATAATAATAATAATAATAATAATAATAATAATAATAATAATAATAATAATAATAATAATAATAATAATAATAATAATAATAATAATAATAATAATAATAATAATAAAGGAAGTGATAAAAAAATATGAGCTACCTTCCATGAAAAGGCTGTAAAAAAAACTGCTCCTTTAGAGTCTCGAACCCATGACCACTCGTTAACCCGAAAAAACACTTAACCGTCTGCTCTAAGTTGTGTTTTGGTTTTAATTTCATTCGCAAACTTTATAATCCGTAATATTTGTTTCTTTTTTTCTTTTCTTCCTCACAGATTCAAACGACCATAAATAATACTCAACCCAAAGAATCTATTGTTTTGGTTTCTAATTTGGATTTGAAATAGAATTAATCGGCTGTAGGTTCCTTGATTAACAGAATAGAAGGAAAAAGAAAAAAAATTAAACAAATATCAGTAAAAATAGTTCACGAAGAACATTCAAAAACTCAAACTCCAATTTCGAGTTTAAGACAGTTTTAGTCAAAGGTTACAACATGAAATAGGTTTGAAATCCTTCCTTGATGCTATTGGAATCGTTGATTGAACTGGAAACATCAAAACACTTATGAATTTTCGAAAAGAACAATTTAGTTGACTTTTGTACATAAAACTTTGACTTGTAAATTCAATTTCGTTTGAAGGAATTGAAAGCTGAAATCTTACAGATAGATTGAGTGAAAGATTTCAAGCAAGACTGCGTTATTACATTTTGTAATTGATTTCAAAATTGATCTTTTCAAAAAATAACACACGGACAGAGTATAACTATGTTCTTCATTTCCTTTTCTGTTTAATCCAATTGAAAACCAGTTGCAATCGTTTTTAATTGATAAAGACAAAGTATAAATGAAAGACTTCACCAATTTAAGTGTGTAATTCATTAAATTAAGTAGACAAATGATTTGTCAGTCGATTACATCAGGAATAAATAAATAAAAACAAAATTGGTTACGAATTTCCAATGATTTGTACGATTGATGTAAATATGTAACAAACTCAAGACATAAACAAAAAAATAGGACAGTTGGATCGTGATGTCAAGCAAAAAGCAAGAAGAAAGAAACAGAAAAAAATTATTAAAAATAAATAAACAGATACAGATGGATACTTCATACGCATTTATATATCTATAATTATATTTGTATTTAAATTTATATATGTAATAGTATTTTGCATATGTATATCTATTTACATAAATCTGTATTTATATATCTGTTTATATGTATATGATTTGTAAATTTTGTTAATTACAAGTATAAATATATTAATATTACAATAATAATATTACTAATAATAATAAAATGTTTGATAAAGGATTTAGTAATGATAATTGATAATACTAACAATAATGCAAATTTTAATATATTTAATTAATAATAATAATTATAATAATCTTATTAATGATACAAATAATAATACTAATTTTTATAATCTTAATATTACTAATGAATATAATATTAATAATGATAATAGTATAATAATTTATATATCTAATTTCATTTTTTTATATAATAATCTTATTAATACTGATTTTTTTAGATATTAACATTTATTTTAATGTAAGTAATACAAATATATCTATAATATTTTTAACTTGTATGTAAATTTAATATGTAGAAATTATATCTTATTATCTATGTAACATTTAGTATTTATATTATATATCTTAATAAAAACATTTATTAGATATTAAATATATATATATATATATATATATATATATATATATATATATATATTACAATATAATAATAATTATTAATAGAAATCATATATATATATATATATACATATAGATTCATAATAATATCGTGTATATGTTTATATTTATTCATTTTAATTGTACTTAATTATTCTGTTTTACATTTTTAATTCTAATTAATTAAAGTGTATTTTTATTTATGTAAAGTATTATATATACTCATATATTTATATTTATATATACAGACAATAGTTCGTGAATCGTCGAAAGTAGTCAAAGGTTAAATGAATTCATATATATACAGTTCAAAGTTTTTGAAACATCAACATTACCGACTTTGCTTATCGTATCGAAATCAAATAAGATTCAAGTTTAAATTTGGTCGAAAATTCCTGGGTCATCACATCAGGCTAGATCACAACTCAAAGTATATATATTTTTGGAATCAACCTCAACCCTGTATAGCTAACTCAAACATTACTGTATATAGAGTGTCTATGGTTGTTCCAAATAATATATATACATGGGTCGATATGATATGTCAAAACATTTGCATACGTGTCTATGGTATCCCAAGATTACATAATATATTAGAATACATGTATAATACAATATAAGTTAGCTAGGAAATGATTAATATAGATTTGTTACCAATTTTCACGTAGCTACAACAAGCAAAATTATCCAATCTTGTTTTACCCATAACTTCTTCGTTTTAAATCCGTTTTGAGTGATTCAAGTTGCTATGGTTTCATATTGAACTTAAGTTTATGAATATAAACATAAAAAATATAAGTTTATAGTCGGAAATACAGATTACAAGTAAGTTTTGTAAAGGTAGTCATTTCAGTCGAAAGAACGACGTCTAGATGACCATTTTGGAAAACATATTTCCACTTTGAGTTTAAACATGATTTTTGGATATAGTTTCATGTTCATAATAAAAATCATTTTCCTAGAAGAATAACTTTTAAATCAAAGTTTATCATATTTTTTAATTAACTAACCCAAAACAGCCCGCGGTGTTACTACGACGGCGTATATCCGGTTTTACGGTGTTTTTCGTGTTTTCAGATTTTAAATCATTAAGTTAGCATATCATATAGATATAGAACATGTGTTTAGTTGATTTTAAAAGTCAAGTTAGAAGGATTAACTTTTGTTTGCGAACAAGTTTAGAATTAACTAAACTATGTTCTAGTGATTACAAGTTTAAACTTTCGAATAAGGTAGTTTTATATATATATGAATTGAATGATGTTATGAACATCATTACTACCTCAGGTTTTGTGGATAAACCTACTGGAAATGAGAAAAATAGATCTAGCTTCAAAGGATCCTTGGATGGCTTGAAAGTTCTTGAAGTAGAATCATGACACGAAAACAAGTTCAAGTAAGATTTCCACTCGAAATAAGATTGTTAAAGTTATAGAAATTGAATCAAAGTTTGAATATGAGTACTACCTTGTATTAGAAAGATATCTTACTGTAAATAAGAAATATTTCTTGAGGTTGGACGATCACTAAAAGTGGATTTGCAAGATTAGAAGTAAGCTAGCAAACTTGGAAATGTTGTTGGTGTGTTCCTGAGTAGTTGTTTTATAACTTGGTTTATGTATGGATTTATGAACTAGATTGAGCTAGATTTTGATGAAGATGATGAAGAACACTTAGAACACTAAGAGAGTAATTGAGAGAGAGTAATTTGATGCATAAAAATGGAAATCAAAGTGTGTTTGTGGTAGGTATAATGAGGCATAAAAATGGAGTCAATATAGGCTCCATTACTTTGTTGTTTTGTTAGATATTTCATGTTAGTTGTCAAATAATGGTTCCCACATGTGTTAGGTGACTCACAAGGGCTGCTAAGAGCTGATCATTGGAGTGTATATACCAATAGTAAATACATTTAGAAGCTGGGTATTGTACGAGTACGAATATGGGTGCATACGAGTAGAATTGTTAATGAAAATGAACGAGGATGTAATTGTAAGCATTTTTGTTAAGTAGAAGTACTTTGATAAGTGTCTTGAAGTCTTTCAAAAGTGTATGAATACATATTAAAACACTACATGTATATACATTTTAACTGAGTCGTTAAGTCATCGTTAGTCGTTACATGTAAGTGTTGTTTTGAAACCTTTAAGTTAACGATCTTGTTAAATGTTGTTAACCCAATGTTTATTATATCTAATGAGATATTAAATTATTACATTATCATGATATTATGATGTATTAATATATCTTAATATGATATATATATATATACAATTAAATATCGTTACAACGATAATCGTTACATATATGTCTCGTTTCGAAATTCTTAAGTTAGTAGTCTTGTTTTTACATATGTAGTTCATTATTAATACACTTAATGATATGTTTACTTATCATTTATCATGCTTAAATATAGTGTAACAATATCTTAATATGATTCATATGTATTTAATAAGACGTTGTTATAACGATAATCGTTATATATATCGTTTTTGAGTTTCTTAATTCAATAGTCTCATTTTTATGTATATAACTCATTGTTAAAATACCTAATGAGATACTTACTTATCATAATATCATGTTAACTATATATATATATATATATATATATATATATATATATATATATATATATATATATATATATATATATATATATATATATATATATATATATATATATATATATATATATATCCATATATATGTCATCATATAGTTTTTACAAGTTTTAACGTTCGTGAATCGCTGGTCAACTTGGGTGGTCAAATGTCTATATGAAACCTATTTCAATTAATCAAGTCTTAACAAGTTCGATTGCTTAACATGTTGAAAACACTTAATCATGTAAATAACAATTTTATTTAATATATATAAACATGGAAAAGTTCGGGTCACTACACCTTCTGTCATAAAAAAAAGATTTGCTGCGTATTTTGTTGGATAACGGGTTGAGTCATTACAAGTGGTATCAGAGCATAGTATAAGGGAATTAGGTAACCTTGGAATAGGTGCCTAGTCTTAGACTTATTGACAGTTACGTATTATATGCGGGAATTGTTGGAATACGGGTCGGATTGAGATTTGTTAGTGCCTTAGAGTAGGTGACTAACTAGGACTTCTGTTTATCCAAAGTGTGATTATGTGGGGCCTTATTTTGTGTGTAAATTAGTGCCTTAGTTAGATAGTGCCTAATGAAGGTAGGAAAACTCGAACGTTGTTTTAGTGATAGTCACCTAGGTTGTAGGTTGACTTGTTGTTGCGGTGTACTTATGTACATTTTTATTATATTGTATATAGGTGTATATATACAGGTATCTATTTGGTGTGGTGTCTTAGGGATGAATCTATTGGAGAGATTCGAATGTTTGGCGGCTTTGAGTGATCAAGTTCACGGTAAGGACTTTGGTCATTTCGTTACTAGGAGTTATCGCGTGTTATTTGGTGTGAATGTTGTGTCAGTCCGAGTAAAGTACTTTGCGTGACCATGTGAAAATGGTAAGGTAGGCATTTGTAATAGTGACCGATCACCATTATTACGAAGGTGTATCTTGACATCAAGCATGACATGACGAGTACTGAATGGAGGAAACGTGGCATGGTTGGGGTAGATTCGGGATGAATTAGGAATCGTTTATTGGTTCCTAGGATATAGTTATCTCGGATGATGTGCTTGTAGACACATCGGGTTCATTGTTAGTCGGGAAGTGTTATGGTGGTTTTGGTTAGTTAAGTGAGTGAGCAAACTCACGAGTTCGACGCCTACTTAGTCACCCTAGGTACCGGGTGCACTATTGAGATTGTCATTGGTTAAAGTTACTCATCGTAACTAGGATAACCGATTAGTGTGTATGTGTGTGCGACAAGGACTTGAATCCCGTGATGGGAAATAGCAAGTCTAATGATTGTAGAATTAAGTTATACTCCTTAGAGTGTGTGGTTAGAGAATCGCGTAAGGATTCTAGTTATGAGTTGTCTTGGAATTTGCGAATCGAGGAGTCTTCGGGTCATTAAACTCATGGGAGTGAGATCCGTATGACAATTGTTGCGTTAGTGTGTTATGGATTATAGGGTAACATTCCTAACGGAATATCCCTTGTTGTAGTGGTTGTGTCGATATTTGGAAGGGTGTAAGACTTGGTGTTCCAAGCACCTCTTAGCGTTAGACGAAAGTTTTCGTTAGGCTATATCGTTTGGCCTTGTGGAAATTACGGGTAGCGTGTGATCGGTAGAAACTTTCGATAAGACAATAATCCGTAAGGTCTTTCGGAAAGGTATGACTTCAGGTCATTATTATGAGAGGTAGGTGATGTCGGGTGTATGGAACCCAAAGATCGAGTTTCTAAATATCGATAGGTTGCGGTGGGAGTGTGTATGACACAGCGTTAGGTGCCTTTTTATACCTGCTAGTGTAATGTTCCACTCCGATGATACCCTTGGAAGCATCGAAGGTTATAATAGGGATCGATGAGTGATAGTAATTCGACGGTGGCACAGGTTGAAGTTTAAGAGCATTGCGGTAAATACTTCTTATGAAGTGACGGGTGAGCGAATCATGTTGCTCTTAAGTGATAGGTGGGTAAAGATGACCGGTGAGTCAATGATGGACTTAGTGGTCAGTTAGGCCGAAGGTTAGGATGAAGTGTTGATATTGCGATCGATGCAATTATTGTGTCGGGTCAGTCACTCTTCTCCATGAGAGTGAGCAATTGTTAATAAAGGTTTATTGCGGAGAAGGTCGGGTGATCTCGACTGAGATGCACGACTGATTAAGCGGAGTGGCGTATGCCTAGGCTTAGAGGCGTACATAGGATTTTGGTGGTGTTCGCTTTGCGAACGATGAAGGGCTGTTAGTTGTTAATCGTGGTACGAAGGTGCGATGTCGTCGCGTGTACGACATCTCAAGTAAGTGTGTATGACGGCTCTGAGAGCCTAAGGTGAATTTACGGTGATTTGGTGTGTATCACTAACGATGAGGAGGGTCATGTGTGTCGTGGAATGACAATTCCGCGGGATGTTATCATCTTGGTGGTGAGAATATGGAGCTAAATCCTAAGTGGGGGAGTTTTTACTGATGTATGAGGAAGCTCCGGTGGTGTTAGATCTAGTGAAGTGTAAGACCTCTTATGTAAGGTGGTCGTGTAGTACCAAAGTGCGGTATGAGACCAATTGCGAAGTTGGAGTTCACGGAGCTGAGATAATGAAGTTGTTGTTGCAGTGCTCTCATAGTGAAAATTTGGGTTGTCGCGAACTCGGATAGTATTATTGGATCGGTACGAGTTCGTTATCGTGAAGGATACTGTATTTTCCCAGTCGGGAAACGTAATCGTGGAGATCGTCAGTGGACTATTCTACTTTATGGGCGATTGTGAGGCGGAGAGTGTCGATTCCGATTGTCTCGCGTAGAGACACGAAGATGTCGTTAGGTTGCGAGAGTGTGTACCCTAGTGATGTGACCCGTAGGTTGCATTGGAATGTCAAGGCCATACTTAATGGACGGTCTAGGTAGGAGGATTCACCCGGCGTTGGTGAATATTTTGTGGGTCGTGTGGCGAATTGCGAATTTGTTGTTAAAA
Organism: Rutidosis leptorrhynchoides; assembly: GCF_046630445.1. Classification (NCBI taxonomy): domain Eukaryota; kingdom Viridiplantae; phylum Streptophyta; class Magnoliopsida; order Asterales; family Asteraceae; genus Rutidosis; species Rutidosis leptorrhynchoides. The sequence goes on along the minus strand of NC_092334.1, from coordinate 349,475,441 downwards.
TAATTGGTTGTTGACGGGATTCTAGTACACGAATAGTTTCCATGCTAGTACTAAGGGGGTTGTCTTGTGTGATTGTGTAGTAGGGTTTAGAGGAGAACCCATGTGTCAAGCGTTGATGTATTGTTTAGCACATAGTGTATTATTGTCGTCCTGGATTAATCCAGTGACGGATAGTCGTGTGCGGATCGATCGGTGGGAAAGCGGTGCTTCTAAAGTGTTATTTTGGGGTTATCAAAATTTCTTCGTTGAAGAATGACCCGGGTATGGAGCCGGAGGAAGTTGGTTCTTGGTCTAGAGAATATTCAGGAATGATCGGTTGAGTAGTACGTTTATTAACCAATGGAGTACGGAGTTTTAAGGAAGCATAAATCCTTCTCGATTTGGATTAATGCAAGACTTGGTTCACGGCGTAGTGGACCTAGTAGATCGCGTTGGGAGATGTAGTTATGGATGTAGCTTGTTGCGAGTTGTAGCCGAGAGAACTTGAAGGAATATATGGTGTTTTCCGTATTTCCTAAATGGGCATTTTGGACATTGAGCGTACGAGATACTGCTGGTTGCGGTAATGCATGCTAGTGATTATTAGCGTGTGGTGAGATATTCAGGTTAATGGAAATTATATGGACATCGAGTTTGGATGTGTGTCGGAGGACCATAGTGTGTGGTTCCGCGTCTCTATTAAATACTCCACATACAAAATACATATAGTTTAATAAATATTATTATTACATTGTACTTTTTGTTGAGTTTACAGTTTTGCATTTAACTTTTTATCTAAATTATTGTTTTACAAGTATATATTAAGAGTATAAAAGGGTTTAACTCGTTATTATTATTTATTTATAAAAAGTAGAATATTAATTTGAGATGATGTAAAAAGGAAAATTGTATTATTAAATTAAGTAGAATTATATATAATAATTAAGGAAATTAGAGGAAGCAAGAAATGCTCCACGATTTTAGGGTGGCTCTAACAGAATTTTGGAGCCATTGATTTTTCTGTGTTTTTTTCGGCGATTAATGGCAGGATCAAATGCCGTTCATCATCATCATGGTAGGGAATACTCACACCATCCCCATGAAGGATGGTTGGTTCTTTAAGACCCATCGTAACAAGAAGACCACTTACCGCAAGGTGGATCTCAATTTCAATCCAGATCTTGAGGACAAGAATTAATCGTTTTACGTCACTAATTTTCCTGAGTACATGGTTATTAGCGATTTATGGAAGGCGTTCGAAAAGTATGGGTGTCTGATCAATGTTTTTATCGCGCATAAACGTGCAAAATTGGGTAAACGTTTCGCTTTTGTTCATTTTATGGGCGTGAAGAATCGTATTGAGATGGAAAATAGATTAGCGAATATCTGGATTGGATCATTTCATCTATATATGGAAGCATCAAAATTCGCTAGATCACCACCCAAGGTTATTCCTAAACCTTAACAGGTAGTGGAAGATAATCAGGAGGTGAAGTAAAATAAGGTGGAATCAATTCCTGCTATGAGGCGTATGCAGAATGAGAACTCATATGCTTCGATTGCCGCTGGTGGGAACACTCAGTCTAAGAATGTGAGCAAATTAATCTTGCAAAAGTTTGATATTATTTCAGTGAAGGCACCAGACAATGTGGTTATGGAAAAATTGAATAGCATTGACAGTTTTTCATCGATCCATCAATTGTGCACTGTTAAGGGTTTTGTTAATGTTAAGATCCAATCTCATGGTGGCAACTGGTTGTGGTTCATGTTTGATTCATCTTCGACGTGCATGGCATTTAAGGGTGATAAAAATATTCTAAGTTGACTTGCTTGTATTACATATGTTACTTGTAAGATCCTGAATTTTGTGCATCAGAAAATGTTCCTGAAAATGTCAGTAAATGTGTGCATCAGAAAGCACCACAAAAGGTCTACCTAACACTTATGCATTTTCAGAATTTACATCAGAATCAGGATTAGTCAGAATCAGTCCCTGAACTTCAGAATCTGTTTAGACCACGTGCGCGCCGCGCATATTCAAGGGTGCGCGCCGCGCACCCCACCTGGGACAGTTTTCTGCCTTTTTCTATTTTGAGTTAAATGAAGGGCTTTTTGGTCTTTTCACTTAAGGACAGATCTGTAGCCTTATTATCAGACTTAGATCCAATTTTGGATCACTTTCACATCCACAAACACTCTCATCTATCTTAGAGAGAGAGAGAGAGAGAGAGAGTTCTAGAGAGAGATTTAGGGTTTTGGAGAAGAAGAAACTTGAATCGATCAAAAGCTCGGGTGTTAAAGTTGTTCATCTCATTCTTGGCTACGTTTTGGTAGTGTTGGTAAGCCCTAACTCTGAATTTAATTGTAAGATTCTTGTTTATGTTTAGGGTTTGAGCTTGTTGGGGTTCTAAACCTCATTTCTCATGAAATTGGGGGTTTTGTTGTATTGCTAGTGTAAGTAAACCCGATTATTGTGGGTTTGGGGTTTGATGATTAATTTGGAAGTATTTGTCATGGTTTGGGTGTTAAATCACTAGATTATAATGTGTTAGTGTTTTGATGTTCTTAAAGAACAAGTTTGCTAGTCAAAATGGGTGTTGACTTGGTTGGGGTCGAAATGAGTTTTGAGTCAAGTTTTGGTGAATCAAGTGTGTAAATACTTGATTTAGGAGTTAATTGGTATTTTAAAAATATAATCACTAGCCGTTAGTTATTTTGGGCGTTTTCGGGACTTATGTCAAAATGGGTGAATTGGATTGGGTCGAATTTGGTAATGACACTAATTTGGATTAAATAGATGTTAAACGCTTTTGTTAAAGTGTTAAATGACGTTTTTGAATGAAGTAATCGTGGGTAGTGATTTTGGGTTTAATGGTGTCAAGTATAATTTTGGTTAAATTGTACTTGTTTAAATGGGTCAGAATTACCACCCGTAGTAGTAATTGGTGAAGTCCATTTTAGGTGACTAAATGGGCGGGTCGTTATGTTAGATGGAAACACTTGGTTAAGGGTGTTGGAGTCAAATTCTCTTGTAGAGAATGTATGTTGATTGTGTGTATATCTGATATTGCTCCAAACGAACAAATATTTAGTCGCAATATCATTCCAGAATGTAATGTTTTTAATTGTAATTTCCTTATTTTTAGTTGTAATTGTTTAAATAAATAAGTGCGAAGACGAAAGACGGAGATCGCTCAAAAATGAAGATTTAAAAGGCGAAAACGTCCAAAATGCTCAAACGTACAAGTTACACTCCAAGTGGTTTAAATTATCGAAGAAAAATGTCTAAAGATTGACAAGAATGCAAGTCGCGGAACGTAAATTACACGATATTAAATTGTACGAAAAGACGTTCGAGAAACCGGGACTGAGACATAAACCGGGCGTAAATGTACGAGACATCGGAGCCAAAATTATGAGTCAACTATGCACAAGAATATAATATAATATTTAAATAATTATATAAATTATTTATATATTATATATATTTTTATAATATGTCGACAAGTAAAAATCCAAAAAATTGTGAGCTGGATCTGGCGGCCATGCGATCGCATGGGAAATAGGTATAAAACCCATGCGATCGCATGGGTTACTGTAGCAGGCCAAATATCTATAAAAAGCCAGTTTGCTCGAGCTTTATAGGACAATATTTTTCTTTTCCTCTGTAATACTTATATATAATTTTAATTATAATTTTAATTTAAGTTTATTTTAATAATAAGGTTATTGTAACGTTTAATTTACGGGTTTTTAGTCGAAGTTCTGTCCGGGTACCACTACACTAATTATATCACTTTTTACTGTTCCAACTCGCTGTAAGTCTCCACGTCCCAACTTTATTTTCGCGTATCATTATTATCGTTGTTATTACTATCATTATTATTATTATTTATTATTGTTATCGTAATATTTATTATTATCGTCGTTATTATCGTTATTTATTATTTATTATTGTTATCGTTTATTATTATTATTATTATTGTTACCATGTCCATTTTATATAATTTATATTTTTACGCCGTTATAATGTCCAACTAAATACTCATAGTGGTAATTAAAATGTAGAACCTCTGGACAAATGGATTGAACCATATTATAATGTTATGATGTAACTTTGACTATTTTTAATATTAAGTTTAATCACCGACCCATTGTTATATAATTTAATATTTTCACCCCTATCACATAATTTATTAAATTAATAAACGAAAGTGCATTAAATTTACATAAATTATGCTTCAACACCTCAGTGACCTAGACGGACATATGGACAAATTATTGACAACAATTTAGAAGTGTGATTCGGTGGTTTGGGTAATATTTAATTTATATAATCGTGTAATTATAAAAAGGGTAAGACCGTTATAATTTTGGTTTTAACGAAAGTAAAAACTGGATTAAATCTTAATTTGAATAGTCGGGGTATAATTTAGTTCGCTAGAACGAGATCGAAACGAAAGTTAGATTTAATTTTAGTTAGTTAAATCTTTATAAATCGGAAGATTAAATATAAGGATATATATTAAAACATCATAATCGGACTTAAAAATAATCCATAAATCCAGAGGGGACATATTTTAGTAGCCACTACTTTACCTTATTTTAAATCTCTTCAATTTCACTTATTGCCATATCGTAAACTTTAATTACTCTTTGCTATTTTGCTATATTTCCATGAAAAACCTTATTTCTTCTATTTTGATAAATTAGTTTAAATTGTATTTTTATTGTCGTTAATTTAGTTATTTAGTTTTAGTTAAATTTAAATTCCGTTCAATTAAGTAGTAAACCCTAATTCAAAATTCCCCTTTTAATTAGTTTATCTTTTAGCGATTAAAACCTTGAAAACTCAACCTCCCTGTGGAACGAACCGGATTTACCAAATAAACTATTACTATACGGATAGGACAAAGTTGCCTATATGAGTGAAATCAATCCGAAATCATAAAAACGCCATATAATTACAACCAATTCGTGTAATAAATTCAATCTAAATCCGTTCAAAATAAAAAGACACGATCTTCATTACATCAACTTTTTGGCGCCGCTGCCGGGGAAAGTTGGCAGTTAAATAAATAGATAATTTTTCTGATTCGTAGTAATAGTTGGATTTGTACGTGGACTGGGTTATTGGAGCCAAACAGTACTCAATTATATTGAGACCAAACGAATCCTGCCCCTCTGCTGCATCTTTTGGCTATTCGAAACGTGGGCAAAATCAGAAGGAAAATCTGTTTGTTTAAAGGTTTTTATCATCGTTTTTAGTTATTCGATCCTTTCGTGAAAATTCATTTTCAAGAAAGTTCAATGTTCATACACTTAGTGAATAAATCCTTCAAGACTACATATAATTTTGTAATTGTATGACCCGTTCAGGAAATCCTAAACTCGTTGCACTTAATCCAGAGCCTGAGAGAAACTTGAACAAAAGATTAAAACAAGAAAAACAAAAAAAATTAGGTAGTACTAGTAAACCGAAAACACCGAAAAGAAACAAAAAAGATAAACAAGTAGGAAACACTAGTGGTCAACCAGAAATCAAAACTGAACCAGAAACCATCGTCATTAAAGAAGAAATGGCTGAAGTAACACCTGATCCAAATGATCTACCGATGTGGAATACCAGACAAACTGTTCCCCCTCTCGCTCTTTCATCTATAAGAAGACCTGAAATTGAGGCTGAAAACTGGGAAGTCAAGGGGCAGTTTATGCACATGGTTCGTGAAAACCAATTCGACGGAAGACTTAATAACAATCCGATAGAACATTTAGAAGCTTTTGAAGATTTATGTGAACTGTACAAAAACAAAGATGTTTCTTCAGATGCATTTAAGTTAAGAACTTTTCCGTATTCGTTAATCGGAGACGCAAAAGCATGGTTAAAAGCATCAAAACCTGATTCTATCACAACTTTTAATGAATTAAGAGAAAAATTCATTACCAGATTTTTCCCACCGGCAAAAGCTGAAAGACTTAGAACTGAAATCACCACTTTTAAACAAAAATCGGACGAAACTCTTTATGATGCATGGGAAAGATTAAAAAGAATGTTACGAAATTGTCCGCAACACGGATTGCAAAAAGGGCAAATAGTACAAACTTTTTATCGTGGTATTGATGAACATACTCGTGGTATATTAGATTCCTCCGCTGGAGGAGTATTTATGTACAAATCACCAAATCAAGCGTATGACATGTTAGAAGACATGTCAGTTCATACTTTTGAATGGACACCGTCTAGAGATCAACTACCTAGAAGCACGGTGGCAAGCCTTGAAGAAAATGAAGACAATAATACAACCATAGCTTCACTGTCGAATCAATTCAAAAAGTTTGGAAGAGAAATAGAGAAACTAAATTCAACAGTTTTAGCATTGCAAGTAGGCTGTGAAATCTGTGGACAACCACATTTCACGAAAGATTGTGATATCAATGATCGGCCAATGAACTCAGTAGCACAAGTTAATTTTATGGCCAATCAAAGACAAGGAAATTTTCAAGGAGGAAATTCTAATTATCAACCTGCAAACCCGGATATCAAAACTCGAAGAATTTTGCTTTTCAAAGAAATGGACCACCTGGCTTTTTCAATAGAAACCAACCTCCATTTCCACCTCAACAAAATTTCCAACAACAACCGTTACCTCAATTACCATATCAACAACAAAATCATAACACGCAACCAGTAGAGAAGAAATCTAACTATGAAGAAGTTATGATGAATTTTGTCAAAAGTCAATCAGAAACGAATGAGCAAGTGAAGAGACAACTTCATCAATCCCAAACAGAAAACGAGCAAGTACAAAGGAATCATCAAGCGTCAATTCAAAACCTTGAAAGAGATATGGGAAGAATATCCCAATTGCTTGCTGAAAGGAAATCGGGCACTTTACCATCCAACACGCAACCAAACCCTAAGGGTAAGGAAACTCAAAATTCAAGTAATATTTCGCAAGTTAATTCAATCACTACACGAACTGGGTTAACCATTAACCCAGAGATTCCAAAGCCTCTCACTCCTATTCATGTTTCACAAGAAAATGAACCTGTGGTGGAAGAAAATACGATGCCAACCACAAGTGCACCAAAGACTCAAAATCAACCACCATTGAAGGTATACAAACCTCCGATTCCATATCCGCAACGTTTGAAGAAAGATAAATTACAAGCACAATACAACAAGTTTGCTGACATGATTAAGCAAATTTGTATAAATGTACCGCTTGTAGATGTTCTTGCGGGTATGCCGAATTATGGAAGGTTTATCAAGGATCTTATAGCAGACAAAGGAAAATATGCAGAAGTTTCAACCACATTCCTTAATGAGGAATGCTCGGCAATTTTACAAAAGAAAAATTTGCCACCAAAACTTGGAGATCCTGGAAGTTTCATCATTCTTTGTCTGATGGGAGATTCAGTAATGTACGATGCATTAGCTGATTTAGGAGCAAGCATTAACCTTATGCCTCACTCCTTGTACTTAAAATTGAACTTAGGTGATTTAAAACCAACTAGGATGTGTATACGATTAGCTGATAGAACTTACAACTATCCTATTGGCATTGCTGAAAACCTACCGGTTAAAGTAAATCACTTAATCTTTCCTGCTGATTTCGTTGTTCTTGAAATGGAAGAAGATAGTAAGGTTCCCCTAATTCTAGGGCGTCCCTTTCTAAATACTGCTGACGCAATTGTGCGCGTAAAAGAGAAAAATCTCAGCTTAGGTGTGGGTGAGGATAGAATTATATTAAACATAGATAAGGCTATGAAACACCCTATGTCTCCTGATGACGAATGTTTCCAAATAGACATTATTGATTGTTGTATTGAGGAGGAACTACAAGAACTATTAAATGTCGACACCTCAGATTTCACCCCGATGGGTGAAGGTGAAGATTTTGATGTCGATATAGAGTTAGACAAGCTGTTGAAGGTAGTCACTGATGAAGAATACGTAGAAGAAGAAATTCCTGGGGAAGATGAACCTTTTGAAGAAATTACCGATGGTAATAGGTTCCGGATAAAATCTTCCTTGGAAGAACCACCCACCTTGGAACTTAAAGAACTCCCGGAACATTTGGAGTATGCTTATCTCCAAGGAACGTCACAATTACCCGTAATAATTTCATCAAAACTTTCCGATGACGAAAAGGGTAGGTTAATGTCTATTTTAAAAACCCACAAAAAGGCAATTGCTTGGAAAACAACTGATATTCCAGGGATTAACCCTGCTTATTGTACCCACAAAATTCTAATGGAAGAAGATTTTAAACCCGTGGTACAAAGGCAACGGAGGTTAAACCCTAACATGAAAGAAGTTGTTAAAAAGGAGGTTATCAAATTACTTGATGCCGGGTTAATTTACCCTATATCCGATAGCCCGTGGGTAAGTCCTGTACAAGTAGTACCCAAGAAAGGAGGTACGACTGTTATTCTAAATGATAAGAACGAACTCGTTCCTACAAGAACAGTCACTGGGTGGAGAGTCTGTATAGACTATCGTCGTCTAAACGACGCTACAAGGAAAGATCATTTCCCGCTACCATATATCGACCAAATGCTAGAACGTTTGGCGGGAAAAGATTACTACTGTTTCCTTGATGGATTCTCCGGTTATTTTCAAATTCCAATTGATCCAAAAGACCAAGACAAGACCACATTTACTTGTCCATTTGGTACTTTTGCGTACCGACGAATGCCATTCGGATTATGTAACGCACCAGGCACCTTCCAAAGGTGTATGATGGCAATTTTTCATGACATGATTGAAGAAAGTGTAGAAGTCTTTATGGATGATTTCTCTGTTTTTGGAGACTCCTTCAACTCATGTCTCTTAAACCTTGAACGAATGCTAATTCGTTGTGAAGAATCAAATCTTGTTTTAAACTGGGAAAAATGCCACTTCATGGTGAAGGAAGGCATTGTTTTAGGACACAAGATTTCTCGAGCTGGAATGGAAGTAGACAAAGCTAAGGTCGACGTTATTTCAAAACTTCCTCCTCCAACCAATGTTAAAGGAATTCGTAGTTTCCTTGGTCATGCGGGATTCTATCGGCGATTCATAAAGGACTTTTCCAAAATCGCTCGACCCATGACTAAACTTCTTGAGAAAGATAGTACATTCAATTTCAACGAAGAGTGTCTAAATGCTTTCTCCATTCTGAAAGAGAAACTTACGAATGCACCCATTATGGTATCACCCGACTGGTCCAAACCTTTCGAGCTAATGTGTGATGCAAGTGATTTCGCGCTGGGAGCTGTTTTAGGTCAACGTCAAGATAACAAATTTCAACCAATCTACTACGCAAGTAAAACACTTACAAGAGCTCAGTTGAATTACACAACTACTGAGAAGGAGCTTCTTGCAGTAGTTTTTGCTTTCGATAAGTTTAGATCTTACCTAGTGTTATCTAAAACAATTGTTTATACCGATCATTCAGCCCTAAAGTACTTATTCAAGAAGCAAGATGCTAAGCCTAGACTAATTCGTTGGATTCTTCTCCTACAAGAATTCGACATTGAAATCAAGGATAAAAAGGGTGCTGAAAATCTCGCTGCAGATCACTTGTCCCGTCTTGAAAATCCTAACTTAGAATCACTCGACGAATCTGTTATTCACGATACTTTTCCAGACGAGTTCCTAATGAAAATTAAAACGGAAGAAGAAATTCCATGGTTTGCGGACTTTGCCAATTATCTAGCCGCAGGAATTCTTGTTAAAAATCAAACTTACCAGCAAAAGAAGAAATTTTTCGCTGATCTAAAGTTTTACTTCTGGGAAAGCCCTAATCTCTTTCGTATAGGAGCAGATCAAGTTATTCGTCGATGTGTATACGGTAAAGAAGCTCAACAAATTCTAGAGCACTGTCATCAAGGACCAGCTGGCGGACATTTCGGACCAAGCTATACAGCTAAGAAGGTCTTTGACTCAGGTTTTTACTGGCCTACTATTTTCAAAGATTCTTACAACATGGTGAAAACCTGTGATGCTTGTCAAAGATCTGGAAATATCTCCAAGAGAGACGAAATGCCACAACAAAGCATCCTAGTATGCGAAGTATTTGACATTTGGGGTATTGACTTCATGGGTCCATTCCCCGCCTCTAACAAATGCAAATACATTCTCGTAGCAGTCGATTATGTTTCTAAATGGGCTGAAGCAAAAGCTTTACCCACTAACGATGCTCGAGTTGTTGTCAGCTTTCTTAAAAACCTATTCTCACGATTCGGGCTTCCAAAGGCATTAATCAGTGATCGTGGAACTCATTTTACAAATCAATTACTCGAGAAAGTACTTAAAAAGTATGGAGTTAATCATCATTTCTCAACTTCTTACCACCCTCAAACGAGTGGCCAAGTTGAAAACACAAATCGAGGTCTTAAACGAATTTTAGAAAGAACGGTTAAGAATAATCCAAAAATCTGGCATCGAAAGCTAGATGATGCGTTGTGGGCATTTAGAACTGCATTCAAAACGCCCATTGGTACCACTCCTTTCCGATTAATATATGGTAAGGCGTGTCATCTACCTGTCGAAGTTGAACACAAGGCGTATTGGGCACTAAAAGAATGTAATACAGACCTTGTGGAAGCCGGAGAAAATCGATTCTTACAATTGCATGAATTAGATGAACTAAGACTTCAAGCATATGAAAACTCGAGATCTTACAAAGAGAGAACTAAGAAATGGCACGATGCTCGCTTAAAAGAGAAGAAAGCATTTGAACCAGGAGACAAAGTTCTAGTTTTTCAATCACGTTTTAAGTTTTCACCTGGGAAACTTAAGTCCCGATGGAGGGGACCGTATGAAGTAAAACAAGCATTTCCATCTGGATACGTAGAGTTATATGACAAGAATGGTGGTATTTTCAATGTGAATGGTCACAGACTTAAATTCTATTATGAAGGGTTCAACAACACTGAAAGAGATGACATCACATTCTACCCTAAGGACAAATAAATCCAGGGTAATATTAGCTAACCACTCGCCTTCTTAAAACATTTCAAATTATTTCAAGAGTGGAGCCTGATTGGTCTTTTCCGCTAGCAGACACTAAAGAACTAGTCTTCTCCCTCTATTCTGAATTTTTTTTTAGTTTTGTATGAAATTAATATGCTTTTTAAATTTAAATTTTGTGTGAATTTAAAAACAAAATTTACTTTATTTCATTAAGTTTTAAAAAATGATTTCTAAAATTCATCGTGAGTTGAAAACTAGGTCGTAGAGCCAAAATTACTTTACCCAAGGAAGGGGCGAAAAATTTTGTTATCATTATTTTTATATTATTGATCTAAAGTATGCCAAAAATATTATATGAATATGGGGTAATATACCCAACTTCAAAAATATGTATATATGTTTGTATTTTATTTTATGTACTAACAAGGGTAAAAGGCGCATTTTCAAAGACTGAAATTAAGTTCAGCAAAAGCAACCAATTTTTGGCGAAACATGTGAAAAGATGACGGAAATTTTCGAATAACGGACAAATCAACATCAACAGAATTAACAGAAATCCCGCAAGTTAAAGCTATTGAGCTAAAGAGGTTTTAACTCCCTTTCTATTATAATTGCCCTGGTGAATTTAATCTTGTTTGATTTCATTGCAAATGAGGGCATTGCATGATCTCAAGTGTGGGGAGGGATTATAAATTCTCTCGGATTTACACTAGGCTTATTTTCTAAATTTTGTGAAAAATTTTAAAAAATTTTAACTAAATGAATTTAAATCTTGTTTAATATGTTTATGAACGATAAAACTAGGTGCGGGTACCGAAATTATTGTTACCCTGAAAAAATGACATAAATTGAGAAACAGCTAAAACGATTGAATTTATTTTTTAATTTTTTTTAAAAAAGACGCATGAAAAAAGCCAAGTGTAGGGAGATTTGTCAATATATATGAATTGTTATCACATGTTAGTGCGAAGTTTATTACAGGTACTTTTGTTTTGGGCTGTATAAATTTGTTTTACCCATTAAATTGTAATATAAATGAAAGAAAAGATGGATCTACACGATGAATCAATTCCATCATTAAAATGAAGTAAAGTCTTCAGAAAAAGAAACGCGCTTCTTGATTTAGGTCAGGAAGTTGTCGTCCAGACCAGTTGTAGAGTCTACGAAAAACCTTGAAAAGTTTTCTCGAAAATCAGCTGGAAATCCACGGACCTCAACATCAAACAGGGTCGCCATGTGGTCAGACTTATCCTAACCATGAGAGGATCTGTCTTGTAAAATGGGGAGGGCGCCGTGCAAATTAGCTTGATAAGACTAATGAATCAGACCCCCAGAAAGGATAATCTCCTTAAAGATTAAAAATCAGCTTTTAAGCCTGATATTACTCAATCCTTGAGATTGACCTTAAAGATTGAGAATTACAAACTCATGGAATTCAATGATATCTAAACTCGAGCTTGAACGAGAAAATATTTTGATCAAATTAAAACCGATTTGTTTTCTGAAAACCTATTTTCAATGCGTTCATTACCATTGAACGTAAAATCCTGAGAATTCATCATGAATTCATTAGGTCACCTGAACCAAATTGGGTGTCAACCGTAAGAACGGTGGTTGCATAGCATGGTCGAAGACAGGACCTTGTGCCAGACCAAAAAATTATAGGGTGATCTTTACTATTTCTCCTACAAAGGATAGTAATTGCATCCGACACGTTGTGGACCATAATCAAATGCATGTCATTAGACATTGCCTTAACAGTTGCTTGTTCATCGCTTTCCTTTACAACCGGACGGTAGTTTACTGAAAGGTAATATACGGGACAAGTATACTGGATGTGTGCTTTCCTAATACAAGGTTAGCAAGTGGGTGACACAAAACCGCAAGTTTTGAGCTAAAATTTAAAAATCTGAAACCCACAAAAACATTTTGCAACTCCGATAAAGGGTTAAATCGGAAAACTTGTCTAGGGTAAAATCTAGCTTGAATTTTCAAAAGATCAAAACTTTTCAAAAAGATCCAATTTCCTTAAGGATCTAAATTTTCATAGTCATGTGGGACTGTAAACCACATCGTTACTATCATTGTTCATACCGCCATATCAAAATCACTGATGTATAAAGTGTGAGAATAAAGAAGTGATTTGAGTGAAGTTTATTTCAAGTTTGGTATTGCTTGAGGACAAGCAACGTTCAAGTGTAGGGATAATTGATATTGCTACAAACGAACAAATATTTAGTCGCAATATCATTCCAGAATGTAATGTTTTTAATTGTAATTTCCTTATTTTTAGTTGTAATTGTTTAAATAAATAAGTGCGAAGACGAAAGACGAAGATCGCTCAAAAATGAAGATTTAAAAGGCGAAAACGTCCAAAATGCTCAAACGTACAAGTTACACTCCAAGTGGTTTAAATTATCGAAGAAAAATGTCTAAAGATTGACAAGAATGCAAGTCGCGGAACGTAAATTACACGATATTAAATTGTACGAAAAGACGTTCGAGAAACCGGGACTGAGACATAAACCGGGCGTAAATGTACGAGACATCGGAGCCAAAATTATGAGTCAACTATGCACAAGAATATAATATAATATTTAAATAATTATATAAATTATTTATATATTATATATATTTTTATAATATGTCGACAAGTAAAAATCCAAAAAATTGTGAGCTGGATCTGGCGGCCATGCGATCGCATGGGAAATAGGCATAAAACCCATGCGATCGCATGGGTTACTGTAGCAGGCCAAATATCTATAAAAAGCCAGTTTGCTCGAGCTTTATAGGACAATATTTTTCTTTTCCTCTGTAATACTTATATATAATTTTAATTTAAGTTTATTTTAATAATAAGGTTATTGTAACGTTTAATTTACGGGTTTTTAGTCGAAGTTCTGTCCGGGTACCACTACGCTAATTATATCACTTTTTACTGTTCCAACTCGCTGTAAGTCTCCACGTCCCAACTTTATTTTCGCGTATCATTATTATCGTTGTTATTACTATCATTATTATTATTATTTATTATTGTTATCGTAATATTTATTATTATCGTCGTTATTATCGTTATTTATTATTTATTATTGTTATCGTTTATTATTATTATTATTATTGTTACCATGTCCATTTTATATAATTTATATTTTTACGCCGTTATAATGTCCAACTAAATACTCATAGTGGTAATTAAAATGTAGAACCTCTGGACAAATGGATTGAACCATATTATAATGTTATGATGTAACTTTGACTATTTTTAATATTAAGTTTAATCACCTACCCATTGTTATATAATTTAATATTTTCACCCCTATCACATAATTTATTAAATTAATAAACGAAAGTGCATTAAATTTACATAAATTATGCTTCAACACCTCAGTGACCTAGACGGACATATGGACAAATTATTGACAACAATTTAGAAGTGTGATTCGGTGGTTTGGGTAATATTTAATTTATATAATCGTGTAATTATAAAAAGGGTAAGACCGTTATAATTTTGGTTTTAACGAAAGTAAAAACTGGATTAAATCTTAATTTGAATAGTCGGGGTATAATTTAGTTCGCTAGAACGAGATCGAAACGAAAGTTAGATTTAATTTTAGTTAGTTAAATCTTTATAAATCGGAAGATTAAATATAAGGATATATATTAAAACATCATAATCGGACTTAAAAATAATCCATAAATCCAGAGGGGACATATTTTAGTAGCCACTACTTTACCTTATTTTAAATCTCTTCAATTTCACTTATTGCCATATCGTAAACTTTAATTACTCTTTGCTATTTTGCTATATTTCCATGAAAAACCTTATTTCTTCTATTTTGATAAATTAGTTTAAATTGTATTTTTATTGTCGTTAATTTAGTTATTTAGTTTTAGTTAAATTTAAATTCCGTTCAATTAAGTAGTAAACCCTAATTCAAAATTCCCCTTTTAATTAGTTTATCTTTTAGCGATTAAAACCTTGAAAACTCAACCTCCCTGTGGAACGAACCGGATTTACCAAATAAACTATTACTATACGGATAGGACAAAGTTGCCTATATGAGTGAAATCAATCCGAAATCATAAAAATGCCATATAATTACAACCAATTCGTGTAATAAATTCAATCTAAATCCGTTCAAAATAAAAAGACACGATCTTCATTACATCAATATCTATATGCGTATTATAGGTAAAGGTTTGCTCGGTTGCGTTTGGAGGCGATTTACATACATGACTTGTGCGAGCATTTCGAGGTGAGTGAAATAATTATACATGTGTGTATGTAATGTATTTACTTGTACGAAATGCGATGTGGGTTTTAAGTTCGGGTATGCGATACCACATCGTGTTGACTTATGATATGGGTTTAAAGTTCGGGCGTTCGATACCATATCATTGTGTGCGTGTGTGTGGGTCTAATGTGGGTTTAAAGTTCAGGCGATCGATACCACATTGTACTTTTCATGTAATAAGGGTTTAAAGTTCTAGCGTCGATACCTTATTATCATGAGTAATGCGTGGGATACGGGTTTTAAAGTTCGGACATTCGATACCATATCCTCATGTGTGTATGGCGTGATATGTGGGTTTTAAGTTCGGGCGATTGATACCACATTGAGCGTAACGGGTGGTCAAAAGTTCGGGCGTCGATACCACCCAAGGGACTAGTGATGCATACTAGTGGCGTCTGCGTGGGTAACGGTTCATTCGCGAGAATTGTTCCCTTTGTGTTTTGGATAACCATGGTTATGTGTTGTAGTGTAGCATATTATATTGTTCGAGTTATATGCTATTGTTTGTGCTAGCTTGCGTATTGGAGATTTAGCGTTATACTTTGCGATGGTATGTTAATTATATTGCTAGCGTTTATGAGGTAAATTGTGTAAGTGATTGCAAGTAAGTAGGTTATATATGTATGTGTATACTTATTGCACTCACTAAGCGTTAGCTTACCCCTCTCGTTGTTTACCTTTTTCAGGTATTGTGTTATGAGGCTAGCTAGTTGTTAGACTAGTTGCGTAGGAGCGCTTGGGCTCGATGGGGTAGCTTTTGGATATACGGACGCGGATTGGGGATTTGGTAGTCCCCGGGATTATGCTCTTGGTATCGGGTTGGGTTATAGAGTCCTAACTCGTCTAAATGTAAATTGGGATTGAAACTTGTATTTTGTACAAAAGTCATAAAACGGTCGATGTGGGCTCGGTGTTATAAAACTCGTTTTATTATTGGAACGTGTTAGTTTTATCTAATATTATATGTTGTGAAAAGCGTTTTAGTTTTATCTAATATTATATGTTGTGAAAATCGTTTCATCTAAAAGTGTCGAGAAGTGAGAGATCTTTAATTGAAAATTGGAAATTTCGGACAGAAGCTGACCAGGCCTTGTGCGCCGCGTACAGGCAGTGGAGCGCGCCGCACACCCTTCTGTCATAAAAAAAAATTGCTGCGTATTTTGTTGGATAATGGGTTGAGTCGTTACATTACTGAAGATTTCATTGTTGATGAACGTATCATTGGGGTGGAGATATCAGGATTGCCAATATGTTCTTGGGGTACTAATGCTTACAAGAAAGTGGCAAGTGTTGCCGGACGTTTTTTATTTTTTGAGGCTAACAAGAAAGTGCCCCTTTCGTTGGGACGTGTTTGTATAGCTACATACTCCAAGAATATTATTTCGTTAAAGGAGACAATTGAAATTAATGGTGTTGATGTTGAGGTTCGAATTCAAGAGGTTGGTTCATGGGTGTTTGATTTGAACGGGTATGATGATTCAACCTGCCGTGAACCTTCAGAAGTTAATGATGATGTGGTGTCGGTTAATGAGTTAGCTTCTTCTTGCTCTATTGTCGAAGACTATTTAGATTCTAACCCGTTCAAAGAGTTCGAGGGAATCATTTTAGACTCAAGTTCCAGCAAGGGTAAGTCGGCGCGCTACTAAAGCCTTTATTAATGATACTGTTGAAACAAAGTCGATAAACGGTGACACAATTTCAAGCATACCTATTCCACCAGGTTTTGCTAAGCAAGATGGTACTGAATACAACAATCATTCGACAAGTGGTTCTGTTAATTTCATGACCAATTGTATCCTTGATAATATTGGGTAGAAAGGTGTTAGAGGAGATTATAGTGCTGATGATGTAGAAAAGTTGATTGGTGTGGGTGAAATGTTAGGTTATAATCTTCAAGGTTGTTTTTTGGGGGAGGATCGAGTTAACAATTGTTTTGGTTTCCAATGAAGATTCTATCCATTAATAGTTGCGGTTCTCAGGTTTTTTTCGAAACGTGAATGGATCAGGAATTGTCGTATCTCTTCTAAGGTTCAACTTTTGGGTTTGCAAGAATCCAAGATGTCTCGCTTACGTTTCTACCAGTTAAAGTGGTTATGGGGTAACGCTCAATTTGATTATGCGGTTAGTCTGGCTCGACGTTTTTCCAGGAGTATCCTTTCTATATGGGATCCCAACGTGTCCATTAAAAATAATATTTGGTGTGATGACCATTTTGTGGTCGTTAAAGGGTTGTGGTTATGTGAATGTGTGGAGGAGTTCATGGTCAACATTTAAGCCCCATAATTGGTTCAAGATAAACTTCGATTATGGAATAAACTAACTGATTTTATGAATGCAAATAATGGCGATTATGTGTTGTTTGGTGGCTGGAACACATTCGTGTTAGCAATGAGAGGTGCGGGACTGAATTCTTCTCTCAAGATGCTTACTAGTTTAATGATTTCATTGAGAGTAACTCTTTATACGAAGTGCCACTCGACAGGCTTCAATATACTTTGCGTAATAAGGCGGGTAACAAGTTTAGCAAGCTGGATTGTTTCTTCATTACAAATAGCCTTCTTCATGCCATGGACAACTTAAATGGTTTGGTTCTCCCACGTGGATATTCCGACCATCCTCCGGTTTTGTTATTTCAAGAGAAGATTGATTTTGGCCCTACTTATTTTAAAGTTTATGAGTCATGGTTTGTTAGAGATAACTTCGCAAGTACTGTCCACAATGCTTGGAGTGTTTTAAACATCTCGGGTCAGGAGGTAGATATTGTGGCTAAAATTCGGTCACTAAAGGGGTTCTTAAAAATTGGATCCACTCGTCCCATTCGACTAAGTACATTCGATCCCAGGAGCTCATGAACAATATTGATGCTCTTGATATTAGTATTGATGCTGGGACTGTGACTCCGGAGGACCTTGTTTCAAGGGAGACATGACATTCATAAGCTCGTAACTATTGATTCGTTACAAAAAAGCATGTATAAAATGGGACGTTGAGGGCGACAAGAATTCTAGATTTTTTCATTGTTCTCCCAAATACAAGCGTGGTGGTAATAATATTCAGGGCCTCATGGTAGATGGCGAATGGATAGACGAACCTTCTAGTTAACAAAACTATTTTTTTTTTTTTTTACTTCTATAATGCTAAGTTTAATGTAGTGAACTCAGGTGCTAAATTTGCTTCTATACAGCCGCATTATATTCTTTTGTCTTCTGAATCTGCGCTGTTAGAAGGAGACTTTGATGACTTGGAAATTAAGTGTGCCATATGTGATTGTGGTAGCTTGAAGGCCCCGTGCCCGGACGATTTTTCTTTTCGTTTCATTAAACAGTTTTGGGATATTTTAAAAGATGATATTTGTAGAGATGTCAGAAAGTTTTTTGTTACGTCCACGATGCCACCAGGTGCGAATTCGGCATTTTTTGTTCCTATCCCAAAGGTGGCTAATCTGGTTCTGGTAACGGATTTTAGACCTAGATCCCTTGATGGTTTTTTTATAAGATTATTACTAAATTGTTAACGAATCGCCTTGCCAAGGTTATAGAAAAGCTTATTTCTCCGGAACAATCGGCTTTCATTGCAGGTCGACAAATTCTTGATGGTCCCGTTATGTTGTCTGAATTGGTATCGTGGTTCAAAAAAATGAATAGGAAAATGCTTCTTTTCAAAGTTGATTTCAAAAAAGCATAAGACTCAGTTAGTTGAGACTATCTTATGTTCATGTTATCATCTTTAGGCTTCGGATCAAGATGGGGTAGTTGGATTAAAGGCTGCTTATCTTCCGCTAAAACGTCCGTTTTGATTAATGGTAGCATGATCCATGAATTTTTGATCAAACGTGGGCTCCGTCAAGGTGATCTATTAAGTCCTTTTCTTTTTATTATTGTTATGTAAGGACTTCATTTGGCATTTAAAAGTGCATTGGAGACTAATTTTTTAAAGGGTGCTAAGGTGGGGTACATCACTTACATCTTTCACATTTTATTTACGCGGATGACGTGATTATCTTATCGGGATGGTTGAGCCTTGAACTTGTTCGAATTCTACAGATTCTTAAAGACTTTCTCTTGACTTCGGGTCTAAAGATCAACGTTTCCAAGTCCCGGTTGTTCGGAGTAGGGGTGAATCTGGTTGAAGTTGATTTTGTCGCGACTGAAGCAGGTTATCGAGTTGGGTCATTTCCCACCAAATATCTCGGTATTCCTATTGATTTGAACATGAAGCGTGTGGCGAACTTGTCTCCGTTGGTTGAAAAGTTCACGGAAAAAATTATCTTCTTGGAAGGCTCTGCTTATTTCATCGGGTGGCAGGTTAACTCTTATTAAATCGGTGTTGGGTAGTCTTGGTATTTATCTTTTGTCGGTTTTTAAATGCCCGAAAACTATCTTTAAACAACTTGAAGCGATTCGGAGTAAATTTTTTTGGGGCGGTAATGACTCGGTGAAAAAGATGGCTTGGGTGAAATGTCGGTAGTCGCAAGGCTTTTAACCTGGCACTTATTTTGAAATGGAAATGGAGGTATTTATCGAATCTGGATGAATTTTGGGTTGAATTGGTTAAGGAAATCCATGGTAATGAGTTTGATCAATGCAATGGCAATTCATTGTGGTCATCAATTGTTGATAGCTTCTCTAAAATCTTTACGACTCAGCTCTTGTCTTCTAAAACTTTTAAGATGACTGTTGGGAATGGGTTATATGGTTGCTTCAGGTTAGATCTTTAGACCGGGGAAGACACATTAGCAAAGCGCTTTAATCACTTATATCACCTCGAAGTACAGAAATATGGTGTGGTTGCGGATAAGTTTTCTAATGGGTAATGCATGTGGACGTGGGCTAGAAGCGATATCGGGCCACGTAATGAATCGAATGTTGCCTTACTTAAAGATGAAGTCCAACATTTCTATCATGTCGATCGTGATGATTCGTGGGGGTACACGTTGGCGACTGACAAGGTGTTTAGTATGAATTATGCTAGGAAGGCAATCGACCGGGTGTTATGGCAAGGGGTGTCGACTAGAACACTTTGGTTCAAGTTCCTTCCTAGAAAAGTTAATGTATTTTTATGGCGTCTAAATTTAAATTATCTTCCTCTTCGTTGGAATCTCTCCGGGAGAGGATTAGATATTACCTCCATCATATGTCTGGTGTGTAGAAGTGGTGTTGAGGATCAGAATCATTTTTTTTTCGGGTGTTCTGTGGCGTTTGAGGTTTGGCGCAAGATTCGAGTTTGGCTCAACTTTAATTTATAAATTTTTGCTTCTTCGGATGATTTTTTCGAATGGATTGAGAGATCCAACGTTGTTGCTTATGTTAAAGATCGAATCTTGGCGGTTCTGGTTACCACTAGTTGGGCTCTTTGGAGATACCGTAACAACATTGTTTTTAATGAGTCATTTTGTAGTTTAAGTAATACTGTTGATGTAATTAGCATGCATTCTTTTAGATGGCTTAAACATAGGGGTCATGTTGTTCATAATTGGAACACATGACAACTATCTCCGTTGTAATTTCTCTCTCAATGTCTTGCTAGGGAGCGTTTTTTATATTTGATATTCTTTGGCTGTTAAAAAAAAAAAAGTATATATATATATATATATATAATATTGTAATATAGTGAGTGTATATGGACAAATTAAACACGTGACCATTCACCGTTGAGGGAGGAAGGATACAATAGTCTATAAGTAATGGGGGAATATGTTAAGGAAAAAACTCAATCAGTTTTTTTTATTTGTAGATACATATCACATATATCTATATCCACACCCACGCACGATCATTTACAATTCATATCAAATATGAGAACAATATATATATATATATGTCTATATATATGTTAGGTAAAAATAAATATACGTGAATCCGTATACATAGAGAAACCATGAGAGGGTAAACTCGGATCGCAGGTGAGATGACACCGACTACTTTGGTTATGTTAACTCCAGTCTTTATTAATTGGCAAACAAGTTTTGTAGTAGGTGTCTTTTCACCTGCAATCCGAATTTCTCCCTCTAATTATCATCGTTGAGGTCGGGGTCGAAGTATTAGGGTAATTAAACTATTTCTTTTTAAACTCTCTAATGATGATGTTAGGTAGCATATTTTTTGTTTAACATATGTTTTCAGATTTCGATTAGAGTCTATGTGGATAGCAAGTCAACCAATCATCCATTTAATTTAACATTGAATAAAAGGAGAGAGCAATACCTGGTCGTCGGATCAACCATGACATGACCATAACAGCAACAATGATACATAATTTATGAGAAGGTATGATGTAGACAGTTATTAATCTCCCTTGGAACCATAACACATTTTATTTATAATCAGACATAGAAAGTCATTTCTCTACTCGAAGGTACTTTTAAACGGATGCTCGTCCAAATTCATGGGTAAATTTATGAATCGTATATATAAAATCATTATCTAGTATACATATATAAAGGTCTTTGGTTCTCATATTCGAGTAAGTCTCCTTCCTTGTACCGAAAGTTACCGGAGTCGTTAAATGGATGAGCAAGGAAATTTCAGAAATAATAGATGAATTAAAACGTAAAAAACAAAAAGGCCTAATCTTTAAAGTTGATTTTGAAAAAGCATTCGATTGCATTGAATGGGACTTTCTATTTAAAACCATGCAATCTATGGGTTTTGGTTTAAAATGGATTGGTTTCATCCGGGCATGTCTTTCCTCATCGTCTATATCGGTCTTAATTAACGGGTCTCCCACCAAAGAATTCTCTCCCGAAAGGGGAATCCGACAAGGTGATCCCATATCGCCGTTCCTATTCATCATTGTTGCTGAAGGTCTTAACATACTTGTCAAAAGAGCATTAGCCAATGGTCATTTGCAAGGGTTAAAAATCGGACATGATAATCTCACTATCACACACCTTCAGTATGCAGACGATACAATCTTCTTCGGTGAGTGGTCTAAACGAAACGCAAAACACATCTCCAAACTCCTTAAGTGCTTTGAAAATATTTCGGGGCTCAAAGTTAATTTCCGCAAAAGCAAGCTCTACGGTATCGGTACCTCTCTGATCGAAACCGAGCAAATGGCTCAGTACATTAACTGCTCTGCTGGATCTACCCCTTTTACTTACCTCGGACTCCCTATCGGAGTCCCCACTTCACACTTTTCGTCTTGGCAACCAATCGTTGAAAAATTCGATAAAAGACTAACGGATTGGGCTGCCAAATCCATTTCATTCGGAGGCCGTCTTACGATAATCAAATCTATTCTAAGCAGTATCCCTTTATACTACTTCTCCTTATTCCACGCACCATCCGCTATCCTTAAGGTTCTCGAATCTAAAAGGCGGAAATTTTTCTGGGGAGGTTCTTCAAATGATAATAAAATTAATTGGATTAAATGGGACCAAATAATCTTACCTTACGAATGCGGGGGCTTAAACGTGGGATCCCTTTTTGCTAAAAACATATCACTACTTTGTAAGTGGTGGTGGCGCTTTAAAAATGAAAACAACGCATTATGGGTAAAAATAATCAAAAGCATTTATGGGCCGGGGGGGGGGGGGGGGGGGGGGGGGGTTGGATACTAACATCTTGTGCAGGAACATTTCAGGTCGAACCATTTGGAAAGAAATTATCAAAGCCGGAAAAACTGCGGACAACGTAGGCACATCCTTCACTTCCTCAATTTCAAAGCGCATCGGGAATGGCACTTCAATTAGTTTTTGGAATGATATATGGATCGGAACTGAGAACTTAAAAACATCATTCCATAGATTATTCATGTTGGAATCCCAAAAAGAAGCAACCGTAGCTGAAAGAATACTGCGTAGTAATTCCACTTCGACTGGAAACTGGGACTGGTCCAGACCTCCTAGTGGCCGCGCATTGGATGAACTCACGGAACTTAATAATCTTATAACTTCTGTAAATATTTCAGATTGCCCTGACTCATGGAAATTCTCCCTCGACGCATCCGGAATCTTCACTACATCAACAATGTCAAATCTGATCAATACTCTGAAATCTGGTGCAAATTCAAGAAACCTGTCAATAACTCGCAACAAATACGTTCCACAAAAGGTCTTCATCTTCCTATGGAGGGTGACCCAGCAAAAAATCCCTGTTAGAAGTGAACTTGATAAAAAAGGAATTGACCTCGATACGATCTTATGTCCCTTATGCGAGCATCATATCGAAACCACTGAACATACATTGGTAAATTGTCAAAAAGTGTCTCCAATTTGGTCACAAATTCTCGACTGGTGGAATCAAAACAGCGCATTTATATCTAACATCAACGAAGCCACCATCACCGATCAAGGCTTCACATATAACTCAACCGGTTCGTCCCTTTGGCAAGCTACTAAATGGATCACGTGTTACATTATATGGAAACACAGAAACCTGAAGATCTTTTCCGGAAAAATATGGAATCCCGCAGCAATAATTTCTGAAATACAAACCCAAAGTTTTAGTTGGATTTCAAACCGTTCAAAAAAAATAATACCAATCGAGTGGCACCAATGGCTTCTCAACCCGTCATTCTATGTATCATCTCCCTCATCTCGCACGGGTGTCGGTTAAAATGTAGATAGTTTTAATCAGGTAGTGTTCGTTATTCTAGTTAGCCTATGTGGGGTAGATTAAATGGGTTGGTTGTGTGTCAACTTTGTCGCCGCTTGATCGGCACGGTTGCGCCCTCCTCCCCCGCTTGAATACTCAAGTTCGTTCCCTCATAGTGTTAGCTACTATACGTCACTCCAGATTCTCCAATTTAGTTTTATCTCATTCCACTTTTCCGACTGTTTCGATTGTCTATAGCAATGTATAGTAGCATATAGGGACTTGTAATACTACAATTCGAGTAATATTAATAATATTCTTTTTTGCTTTTCAAAAAAAAAAAAACTTTTTTGCGGTTAGTTATAAATAATTGTGAAATACAATTATATTTGTAGAATGATTTCCTCAGGTACTTTTTAACTGTTGATGACCACGTTCCCACTTTTGTCACGCGCACAGTATTTTGTAGAAAGAATGTTGACGGTCAATCAACGATATGATTGATAGATAATGTTTTACTACTATATAAGAAAAGTAAGGTGTGAACATTGAACTATTCGGAGGGGATTGAACATATATGTTGTGTAAGGGCTAAAATATAATACTTTAAGGAGGAATTTGTTTATGTATACTTTGAACAAATAATGTATATTGTTTGACTTCAACCAGAAAAAATAATGATAAAGTTATTGCAAATGGTAAAAAGCGTTTTATTAATTCCTTGAAAACGAAAAAACATACATCAGTTCTTTTATTACAAGAAAAAAGAAAAATCAAGATAACCGTAAATTGAGGTGATCAAATTCAATCACGGAATCTATCGAAACCTCAGTTACTTCATTTAGCCACTTTCATTTTTCTCAACCGCTATCTTATCTCGGTTGGAACTTTCACGACTTTCGGTCCTCGAACATTTGAGTGTCGGACTATGGGGTTTAGCCGTTCCACGCATTCCACTAAAAGATTTCTCCCACTCTGACCGGCGACGTCGGCCGGCAATTGCCTTATCTGCCTTATGAAGCATGTCTGAACTACTGTTACCGGGATGTGCCGTCGGGGAGAAAAAGGCCAGTCTTTTAAGAACAGAAACACGCTCTTCCTCCATGACATGGGGTGTCCTCCATGACTCGTCATCTTGCCTGTCTTGAATGGCTTCATTACCGGGAAAAGGGTGTCGGGTGGATTGAACCGTTACCACGTCTTGCCGGGTTGGAAGCTTGAGTATACCGTGAGCAGTAGACGCTATGGCGCCGAACTTTTTGAAAAAACTGCCTTCCTAGTATTACGTCCGTTGCGGTCACGGATTTGACGACATAGAAGTCGATTACTTCGCTGCGAAAGTAGGGTCGAGTGCCCACCGTGACCGTTGCCTTGAGCCTTCCAATTGTGTCTTCAGCGTGACCATAGAATCCGGAGATGATGGCATTAGATTGTCTCATCTTCCTCCCGACACACTTTGGGAGCCGGGAAAGGCAATGAGCGTATAACACTTCGACTTCGCTTCCCGTATCGGTGTACATCTCGTTCACCGGGAATCCATCTATCAGTCCGGTAATGACTACCGGTTCATTCCACTAGTACCATGTTGGTATTCCCGGGAAAGTGATTGTTGCGTCTTTCCAGGAATTCTGTGGGGCAAACTCGTCCTTCTGAACATTGATCATGTTGATAACAACTTTATCTTTCGCTTTCTCTCGCTTCTTCCCGTCTTCCTTCTGCCAACTGAATGTTTTGTTGGAGTCAGCCTTTTTAAATTTCCTTCCCGACAGCAAGTGGTTGAGTTCACCTGCTTTAATCTTTGCGATGATTTCACGTATCAGCGCCTTACACTCATCGGTGTCATGGTCACTGTCTTCATGAAACTCGCAATACTTATCTGACTTTTGACCGTCACGTTTTTTCAGCGGTACCGGTGGAGTAAACTTTGCCTTCACGGGCTCTGTTAACAGTATCTCCCTTGGAGTTTTGGAGAGGCTGTCGATTAGGGACCCTTTATCGTACGGCTTCCGGCTGCCTTTGTCATGCCGATGGCTGTCATGACTTTTGCCGTGACTGTTGTGATGTTTGCTGTGGCTTTCGCTGCGCCTACTACTGTCGTAGCGGTGCCTGCTGTCGCTTCTTCTCTCTTCTTCTCTTTTCCTCTCTTCTCGATGATACCCGGCCTGTCTCTCCCTTCCCGAGTGTTGGTATTGCCTAGCTACCGTTACGGCATCTGCAAATGTACCCGGGATGTTCCAACGGAGTTCCGAGACAAGTGACGGGTGTGCGTCTTTGTCCAGGCATGTGATAAATTTGGAAATCTGTTGTGTTTCCGGGAGTCCTGGGATTTTCTGAGATTCCAGCATGTACCTTGTGATGAAGCTTTCGATCTTCTCTCCCCGATATATTGGGATTTTGTGAGCATACAAGTGCGTATACGTGTGTCGGCGGAGGTTCTGGTATTGCATGAGGAACTTTTCTAGCAAGTCCGCCAAGCAAGTGATTCCATTAGGTGGTAACTTTGCAAACCACTCTCTGGCAGCCGACTGTAGCACCGTCGAAAAGAGATGACACGCTACCTCGTCATTCCAGTGCTGAGTTTTCATGGCGCCCTCGAAGATTTGCAGGAAATCATCCGGGTCTGCAGTGCCGTTATACACCCCCAAAGTGACCGGTATGACGATGTTGGCGGGAAGTGTGCAGCTGGCAATTCGTTCTCACAACTTCTGGCTAGTAGCTGACGTCTCAACCAGTCGCTTTGCTTTGTTACCGGTGATTAATGCGAAGAGATTTTCAAGTGCTGTTCCCTGGACAACGGGTTGTGACAGGGGATGTTTGTATGCCGGCGGAGCAGCTTGCACGAGAAGCTCGGTCAACCATGCGTTTGCGGCATCCTTGGTAACACCCCCACTTCCCGTACCAATGCTTAGCATCGGACCAGTTTTCAGAACGTCTAGAGTTTTGGATTGTTGCCTCTCTGCTAGACTGTTATCGTTCAGCATGGACTTCAGCTTTTCGATTACTTGCTTTTCAACGTCGACGGAGATCATTTTGGTGATCATGTCGGTGTCGTTATGGGACGATCCGATGCCACTTGATCCACCAGTTTTGAGACCAAGCGTGCCGAGTTTCATCCTATCTCCACCGAGCGGTGATCCCTCGTGTGTATCCTCATCGTCATCGGAGATATTCATCTCGTCTCCCGACGCGTCGCCGGAATGAATGTGAGCGACTGACTGCTTTTGAGGTTGAGGTAGTTCCACCGGTGGTGAGCTTCCCTTGTTCAAAGGTGGCTGAACATCATCGTTCGTACCTTCCTTGCTTGCCGTTTCGCTACTTGGTTTCAGTGTGTTGTTCGTACCTTTAGGTGGCACCATTTGATCAAACCAAAATCGTTATGTGTAAATGGATTTCGGGTTTGAGTGCTTAATTTGGAAAAAAGAGTAGGTTGATCGTTTTAACTCCAATAATTGTGCAAACCCCTATTTGGAATCTGGATTCCAAGGGCGTAAAACAACCAATTGAATTAACCTTATTCGATCGGAATCGAATAAGTTAATATCTTAGCATGGATTAACTCAGATGGTGATCGGAGCACTGATCCGAATTAAATTAATGACTGGAGTGACATTGTCGCCATTGATTTTGGCAGAGTAACGTTTATGAATCCAATGTTGTACAAATGAAGGATTTGACTTGTGTAATTATAGATGTTATGGAGGGAATGATGACGTGGCACATGTCTCTTTCATGGTTGTAACAAACTTTGTCAATCCCGAGGGGTGATGTGGCACATGTCCCTTTCATGGGAAATAACAGATCCTAACGAACTTCCCTAGATTTGCGGGCTGACATGGCATGCGGCTTGCTTGCATGCTTGTTCCGTGATCAAGTGGTCACTCCGGGACAGAGTGCCTACTTCGTGTTCCGGGACAACGTGTATGTCACGGGAGTGCCTTCATGTCGATTTGGAAGACCGAGACGGTGGTGTCGGTGAGTTAATTCCGGTTAAGGCATCACGGTGCTCTCAGTCTAGCCGGGTGGGTCTCGCCTAAATACTTGCCAAGTGTTTCTTCACGGTCATGATTATGATGACTGGTTTTGCGGTGCCTGGCTATGATTATCTCGACCAGTTGTGTGATACCGGTTGCGTGTATGTCATCCAGGTTCTTAACTTTGCCATTTGTCCGTCATGATGGAATATCCGGGAAGACGTCAGTCGGATGACGAGAAAAGGAGTTGGCACTCCGGGACGCGTAGTGCCGGGTATAGTCTTTGCCGAGATGCTTGCCTATTTTGAGACGGATCATTATGCGTATCATTAGTACGGTTGAAACAAAGTTATCCAAATTCAAACGGTACCAAGAGGCAGCAAGAAAGGATATCGAACGAGCATTCGGTGTACTTCAGGGTCATTGGGCACTCATTAAACATCCTGCACGACAGTTCTATATCGAGAAAATCCAAAACATTACGTATATGTGCATGATTTTACACAATATAATAACTAAAGATAATGGTTGAGCATTTTGTGGGTTAGAGGAGGATTATCAGCCCGCTCGTCGTGCATTATCAATACGAGAAATGTTTGATACACAGCTCCGAATGGACAAAAAATTACGCGATTCTACCATTCATCGTTTTCTCCGAGATCAGCTTATCGAACACATATGGAATTTACCACCGAATGCGCGTATCAGAAATAACCCAACATCAGGACCGTCCGCAATTCCCGAGCATGTCAATGACAATGAAGAACCAGGACCTTCGGGAACTAATAACCAAGATGAAGATGAGGACGAAGGCGAGGACGAGTGCGAGGACGAAGATGAAGACGAGCATGAGGAAGAAGACGACGAGTAGTTTAATTTTTATTAAATGTAATTTTATATTTCGAATTTTTATTTGTATTTGTTTTTAATAATAATGTAATGCTTAATTAATAAAAAAATAAAAAATAAAATTTATTCCATGACATTGCGTCATGGATGTTAGCGTTTAGTCTTTGATATGTCATGGTATGAAGGAGGAGAGAAGGTGCTGATGTGGCGTTGATGTGTCAGTCACTCAAATAATGCTCGTTGGAATGGATTTGTGCGTATTAAATTTGAAAAAATCGAAACAATATGGTATTCAAAGGTAAAGGTTGGAAGGCCCCGGTTGCTCTAAATGAAATTCAAATTAAATCCTTTGAGTGGATCACAAATCACGCAAAAGGGAATAATTCTCGATGTATCTCAATCTGCTATGACCCTTCCAGGTCATTCTGTACTGCTGCTTGTTATGCTTTGTTATCCAATCCTCGATGTATCTCAATCCTTTGAGTCAACTTCCTATGTTGCTTCGTTTGGCTGCAGACAAGATACTGCTTTTTTGGTGTGTATTTATGTGTGATATACTCATACATAGACTGCTCAAAATCTGGGGAATGAAATCTCTTCATCTCCTTTTTTAGTAGGCATGTAATATGTATGATTCGTTTGAGCTGTAAATGGGTATGCATTAACCACTGCAGCTTATCATGTATTTTTGAGGTTTTATTAATGAAATTTTATGTGCCTTTCAATTAAAAAAAATGTTGGAATAATAAGAAACAAGAAGCCTTTCAAAAACTAAAAATAAAAATAAAAATAAAAAATGAGAAATAAAACTCATATAAAAAATATCAAGACTTTTCACTTCCAACCCTTGAAGAATCAACTTTATAGTATTAGCCTCTCAAATCTCCATATCTTTCTACGGTTGATCCTTTCCATGTAAAATCCTTACACCATCAGTCCTACCCTTAATACTCATTTAAAACCTAAACCCTTTGCTTTGTGGTTTGTTAGGTGGTTGTGTGTGTTGGCTAATCCTATATAAGGTAGGGTTGATGTAAGTGTAAAAAAAGAAAAAAGAGGTTAGAAAATGTTTGTTTGGGTAGTGATTTTTTATGCTACAGGTACTTAATTACAAGAGAAGATGGTGTTAATGTTTTGAAGTATGAAAGCAATAAAGGAATTCAGTTGTGGATTTTTAGAGTTAATGTTGGTCAACTAATCAAAGTCAAAGCTGGTCAAGATGTAGTTGATTTGCAGTTCAAAGATTATGAAGATGAAAGATTTAGAGTTTTGAAGGTTATTATGATTGATGGTTTGAAGATTGATTGCTTTGAAGAGCTAAAGAACAAAAGTCAAAAAAGGTCAAAGTTGAGGAATATTTTGAAGATTTTTAGATATGTTTCTGCTTGCGGACTTCGGGTTTGTATTTGAATTATATTATGAATATGAATTGTGATTTATGTGCAGGCAATCAGAGACTAGTTTTTGATCCTTTTTATATTTAGGGTTTGGTATTAGTGAATGTATACTTATAGATTTTTATATTATAGGTTTTGTTTTGATTGTATAGTTTTCGCTTTATTATATAGTTTAGGAAATTATTGTTAATCTTTCGGGTGGTCACGTCAAAACACCCGCCCCTTTTGTACTCTTCTTTTATTCTTAATAAAATTTGCCGCGGTACCGTCCCTAATTCTGAAACCCTAAATCCTAAACCTTAAACTCTAAATCTGGCTAAATAATGAAAAAACTTAACAGAAAATAAAATAAAATAAAAAACGCTCGAAACGACCTTTAATAATGATACTTATCATATAATACATAATTAAAAATATTTAACAAACATATAGTTTATAATACATAGTTTA